>NC_142761.1:40770921-41100088 GCF_054948205.1 Urtica dioica subsp. dioica
GGATTTGTTGTCACAATATAACTTGAGTGGTCTATCAACACCATCTACTATGCGCAGCCCAGTGACAAAATTCCGCAACCATATCCCCTGATTGGACGCCTCATAACAAGCTACAAATTCTGCTGCCATGGTGGAAGATGCTATAAGAGACTGTTTAGCACTCTTCAAGGAGATAGCACCTCCAGCCAACAAATAAATGTAGCCTGATGTAGATTTCATACTATCTTGGCATCCGGCAAAATCAGAGTCAGTATACCCGATGATCTCGATCTGATCTGATCTCCGATATGTGAGCATGTAGTATTTTGTTCTTTGTAAGTATCAAAGGACCCGTTTAGCTGCTTTCCAATGGTCCATACCTGGGTTGCTTAAGTATCTTCCCAACATTCCTGTAATGTACGCGATGTCTGGGCGCGTACAAACCTGAGCATACATCAGACTTCCTACAGCCGAAGCATAGGGTATCTTTTGGATTTCATTTTCTTCAAAGTCATTCTTAGGGCACTGATTGAGACTGAATTTGTCTCCCTTAGCCACAGGGGTATCACCTGGTTTACATTCCTGCATGCCATACCTTTTTAGAACCTTTTCGATATAGCTCTTTTGTGATAATCCAAGAATCCCCCGAGAGCGATCTCGAAATATCTGGATTCCTAATACAAAAGAGGCGTCACCAAGATCTTTCATCTCAAAATTCTTAGCTAGAAATCTCTTGGTTTCGTACAATAAGCCTATATCGTTGCTGGCAAGCAAAATGTCATCAACATATAAAACCAGAAAAATACATTTACTCCCACAGAACTTATGGTATATACATTCATCCACCAAATTCATTTCGAAATCGAACGAAATAATCACTTGGTGAAATTTGAAATACCATTGTCGACATGCTTGTTTGAGTCCATAGATGGATTTCTTAAGTTTGCAGACCAAATCATTTGCGTCTTTGGACACATAATTTCTGGTTGCACCATATAGATCGTTTCCTCGATGTCACCATTGAGGAACGCAGTCTTGACATCCATCTGATGTAACTCAAGATCAAAATACGCCACTAATGCCATTATAATTCTAAAAGAGTCTTTCGTGAAAACCGAAGAGAAAGTCTCTTTATAGTCGATGCCTTCTTTCTGTGTGAAACCTTTTGCAACAAGACGAGCTTTGTACCTTTCCACATCACCTTTCGAATCCCTTTTGGTCTTAAATATCCATTTGCAACCAATGGGTTTCGCACCTTCTGGTAATAGTACAAGGTCCCAAACGTCATTATCCTTCATAGATTTCATCTCTTCATTCATGGCATCGATCCACATTTGAGAATCGGAACTTTTCATGGCTTGAAGGAAGTTGATAGGATCATCTTCGTTCACTCCAATATTATCTTCATGTTCTTGAAGAAATACAACATAATCATCTGGTATTGCACTTCTTCTTTCTCTGGTGGATCTTCTTAATGGCATATGTTCTTGAGGTGGTAGAGTTTGTTCTTCTGGAACAATTTGTTGCGCAAAGGGTTCCCTAATATTGTCTTGAATTGGGTCTTGAACAATGTCAGGAGTTAAGTCTTGATCATTGTCAATGCCACCTATGGGAATATTAACATATTCCTCTTCCAAGACAAATTTTCTTACTGTATCTCCCCCTGCAAACTCGACATCCTCAAAGAATTGAGCATTTCTTGTCTCGAAAATTGACCTAATTGTGGGATCATAAAACTTGTACCCCCGGGATCTCTCAGCGTATCCAACAAAATAGCAGCTCACAGTCTTTGAGTCCAGTTTCTTTTCATTAGGCTTATAAGGCCTTGCCTCAGCTGGACATCCCCAAACGTGCATATGTTTTAGACTAGGCTTCTTGCCCGTCCAAAGTTCGTAAGGGGTTTTGCTCGTTGCCTTAGTTGGAACCTTGTTAAGGATATATGCTGCAGTCTTTAATGCTTCTCCCCAGAGCGATTCAGGTAAAGTAGAATGACAAATCATACTTCTTACCATGTCTTTAAGCGTTTTGTTTCGTCTTTCAGCAACACCGTTCATAGTGGGCAAACCCGGCATAGTGTACTGTGGGACGATACTGCATTCCTCTAGGAATTTAGCAAACGGTCTTGGACGTTGTTCACCTGAACCGTCATATCTACCGTAGTACTCACCACCACGATCAGATCTGACGTTTTTAATTCTTTTGCTTAGTTGATTTTCAACTTCAGCTTTGAACTTCTTGAACACGTCTAGTGACTGTGACTTTTCATGAATAAGATATATGTAGCCATATCTTGAAAAATCGTCTATGAACGTTATAAAATACTGTTGACCATTCCAAGCAGATGTTGGAAAAGGTCCACAAATGTCTGTATGAATAAGTTCTAAGACGTCCAAAGTCATGTTGGCTTCAAATCTCCTTTTATTGGTTTGTTTTCCTTTTATGCAATTTACACAGATACTGAAGTCCGTGAAATCTAAGGGATCTAGAATTTCGCATTACACAAGTCTCTCTATTCTCCTTTGAAAGATGTGACCTAATCGTTTGTGCCATAACGCGGCCGAATTCTCGCTAGTTAATTTTCTCTTTACACCTCGAGTACTTAAATGCAAGGATTCATTAAATGAAGCATTTATCTCAATGGAATATAGATTATCATATCCTGATAAAGAACCGGAACCAACCATATTTGAACTGTGAAACAAACTAAATTTTCCATTCTCAAATGAACAAGAATAACCACATTTGTCCAAACAAGAAACAAAAAGAAAATTCCGTCTAAAAGACGGTACCACAAAAGTTTCATCAAGATCCAAATAAAATCCAGTCCTCAATAATAATCTAAATTTTCCAATTGCTTCAACTTCAACCTTCTTGCCATCGCCCACATAGATGTATCTTTCAGCATCATTTGGCTTTCGGCAATGGAGGCAACCCTGCATAGACACACTGATGTGAGTGGTTGCACCAGAATCCATCCACCAGGTGTTCTTAGGTACCGAAGTTAAATTAACCTCAGAACAAACCAAATTAAGAAGCATACCTTTCTTAGCACGCCAAGCGTGATAATTAGCACAATGCTTCTTTACATGCCCTTCAGCTCGACAGAAGAAGCAACCAGTCTCCTCAGGGTTATCTAGCTGCTTTTGATGTTTCTTCTGATGTGCTGTATTCACAGCTTCCTTATCCTTCTTTCTTTTCTTTCCCTTGTCCCCGCTCTTAGAGGTTGAGGCTAGGTGAGCACTTTCTGTCTTATCTTGCTGCAACCTTTCTTCTTCCTGAACACAGTATGAGATGAGCTCATTAAGAGACCAAGTCTCTTTCTGACAATTGTAGCTCACCTTAAACTGGCTAAACTGTGTTGGAAGAGATATCAGAGCTAGATGCACTAGCAAGTCCTCAGAGAGTTCAAGCTTAAGTGCTTTCAGCTTTGAAGCAAGATGAGACATCTCCAGTATGTACTCCCTGATATTGCCTTTACCCTTATACTTCATTGAAATCAGACTTGTCAAGAGCGTACCAATTTCAGACTTTTCGTTCTTGACAAACCTTTTCTCAATATCAGCAAGGAATTCCATAGCCGTAGTAATAGAATTTGACATAGTACCTCTGAATGCTTCTGGAATGGCTTTCTTCATGATCATCATGCACATGCGATTCGATCTTTCCCACTTTTCCATCTCCCTCTTGTCATCAGAGGTACTCTTGTCCGTAAGTGCCGGAGGAGCTTCGGTTCGTATCGCCAGGTCAAGATCCATGACCCCGAGAACAATCAGCAAGTTCTCTTTCTATGACTTGAAGTTGGAGCCATTCAGCAAAGGAATTGAATTGATGTTGGCAGAAATATTTCCAGGAGTCGTAACTGATACAAAGAACAATAAACAAACAAGACATGCTTAGAGAAAAACCTAAATCGAAACTCAAAATTCAAATTCAAATATGGTAAATCCCATCTCAAGATACCGTGCACTCCATCAATATTATGTCTTTGGACAAAAATAGTGACTTGTAAGTGATATCTTGGTGCACTAATCAAATACTGATAATAATGAACATATCAAATAATAAATCTTCCTTTGGACCGATCTACTATTCACATGTAAAACCGAAGAATCATCACGTATTTATAAGCGCAAACATACATGCAATCAAGTTAAACATTTACCTTCTTTTTGGCCGATAAATATTCACAATAATTACAAGTACAAACCTTTTATATTTTAAAAATAAATAAATTTCCACAAGAGAGGCCACTTTGATGACATGTTGCTTTAATTAATTTATTTTAAAATATATATACTAAATAATGCCATGATTTGAATTTAATTTAACCTTTTTTTTATGGGCTGAACCCACCACTTTAAATAAATAAAGGCCCCATTAGGCATTAATCTGAAAAAACTAGGGCAATCAGGCAGCTATCCTTTTAACCACACGGCCGTCTCTGCCTATTGCCGTTGATCTGAACTGCTTATGCGATTAATATTTCTAATGATCTTTCATACTAAGGCATAAAAGTAAAATAAAAACATAAGTCTTGTATAATCAAAAGAAACCGAAACCCAACATACATATGTATAGACATACACATATTTTGAATGGAATAAAATAATGTATATGTTAATGTGTATACAGACTGATGTCAAACCCAACATCGCAAAACCAAAAACTAAAAAAAAAAAAAAAATTCTATTGAACCTGATGACGTAATCAAATATCATCACAAAAGCATACTCATGTTATATGAGACAAACGATCAAAAGGAGATGATAATTATGATGAATACAACATATTATCGCAATGACACTATACACAGTGATCGAAACTGTAAATATATTGACGCACGATTGTGACGAAAACACGCAATAAACATATACCGAAATTAATCGATCAAACAAAAGAAAAAAAAAACTTTTGCATAGACCCATTAAAAAAAAACTGATGATACCAAAAATCAAAGAAATTAAAAAACGGTAATTTCTCAAGAATTCAAACATGATTGACTCTGATACCAATTGTTAGATCCGAATGTCACAGGTGAAAACCATCACTTAATTCCATGACCGAATCATGTTGAATAATTCAGAACACCTAAATCAATAGCGGAAGCGTACCTGATGAATCCATGACAGTTGGTCTTCTAGATCAACGCGTATACCTCAGAGAGCCCTTTGTTTCTCTCTTCTTCCACTCTGACGACGGGATATCAGAAAGTGACAAGAATGTTACGTGTGACCTAGGGACCAGTCGTATTTATAGGCAACCATTAAGTTAACCTAGCGGACTTCCTATTTCAGCCCATCATAGAAATAGAAGCCATAGTGGTCTACACATTAAAGATCCACAACCTATTAGATACATTAAAGCCCAATATCCGTACACCAAATTAGATCACTTTTAACGGGCCATCTTTATTGACAGTTCACAACACATAATTATTTAACATATAAGCCCAACGTTGGATTAAGGATCCAACATGTTGGATTAAAGATCCAACAATTTCCACTCTTATAGTCAAGAATGGCTGAAAGTTGGAATCACATGCTACATATTTTTAACAAAAAAAAAAACAAAAAAGGAATTTGTGGAGACTCGAAGTGACTATATATCTGATAAAAATGAATTATACCTTGACAATAAGAAGATACCCCTTTGGCCCAGTTACAGCTCGAATTCCCTGATGTTCAGACACATTATATCATTCTCCAATTTTATACACAATCAGGATCAAACGAATCTAAGAGAAATTAAATTATACAGCTAGAATCGCATCGACGGTCGGAGAAGCAAAAACATACCCGGCATGTGCCGGCTCATGCCCACTTCCACCTCCTGAATTTATTCAACATGTATGAAAGATCGAGAAACTTAGACATAGATTATCAATTGGAAATTTCATTGCAAAGTTATTATAAGTCCCTTATTTAACTTAAGTGATTGAGCACACCAAACAAATAAGGCCCTGCGTGAGAGAGGTAACAAGAACACATGTGTGCTCACTCGGGTTTCCACGAAGACAGCTCGGGGGTGTCAGAGGTTCGCCAAGTGGTGGAAGTACCTCCGTATCTGTCGCCTTTCACGGCATCGGCCGAAGCGTAAGACTCGAGTTCGGCCATCTCCTCGGGCGAAAGTTTCACGGACAAAGCCCCGATGTTCTGCTCGAGATTCTTGACTTTGGTGGTCCCGGGAATGGGACAAACGTCCTTGCCTTGGTGATGAACCCAAGCCAACGCCAGCTGAGCTGGAGTACACCCTTTTCTCGCCGCCATTTCGCTAACCCGCTCGAATATCGCTTTGTTGTTCTCAAGATTCTCGCCTTGAAATCTCGGAAGATGCTGAAACAAAAACAAAAATGAGATGACACTTTTTCATATCCGAATGAAGTAATTTGGTTGTTTTGAGCAATTAAGCAATTTTGATCACTTCTGAGTTAAAGAATCAACAAAATGATTAAACAGATACAATTATAGCTTACTATCGCAGCCGATTATTTTTTACTTTTTTTTTTTAAGATGGAAATCAAACTATCAAATATCATATAGGGGGTTCAAATATTAAACTTGGTATTTGCAAATCCTTAAAAAATAGTTCTAAAACCATAGGAAACTAACCCTGCGAAAGTCAACATCGGACAGACTCTCCAACATTTTAGCCCCAGACGAAAGGAAACCACGACCTAGAGGACTATATGCAATGATGCCGATTCCAAGTTCCCTGAAAAATGTAGAGAAAAATGAAATTGAGAACATGGCAATACTTGATTGCTCATAGCTTAATAACATTTTGAGAACATAGCACAAATTATTTAGGGTAATTTAGCAAAATAGCCAGCTTAAACGTTGAGAATTGCTAAATAGCCAATGTTTGGTAAATACTAAATATTAGGTAAATAGCCAATTTTATATATTTACAAACGTAAATATTAAGTAAACAGACCAAACAAAACATCAATTTATTCAAAAATGACAACAGAAAAGAAAGGCTTTCCCTCTTCCCGTCGGCGAAGCTGATCCCGAACTTCGTCGAGAGCTCCATCTTTTCCCTCACCCCTCCTTTAAACGCCTTCACAAAACATTATTAGTTGGGAGTATTTTAAGAAGGGAAAATGAGGCTTGTCTATTAGCCTTAGTTTCTTCCCTATAAATATTATATGCGCCGATGTTCTTTGTAGAGTGCAAGAGAGTTGTAAACACATTTTCTCCGGATTTGGGTTTTAGTGAGAATCTCCAACGGCAAAATGGACATAGCTTTCGCATTGAAAGTGAACCACTATAAAACTGTATGCTCTTTATTTTGTTCTTCGCAAATTTTGCTTTATGATTTTAAGTCAGATTTATATGTTGAACCTTAACAAATCACTCTAAAAGTTATCTTTACACTTGAAGTGACTAAAAACGGAAATATTCATCAAGTAAATGTTCACAATGCATTCTTCAACAACGTTTTTAAAGGAGCTAACTTTATGGCACAATAAGAGGGAATCACTAATCAAACAAAATTTGTGACTATACAAAGCCCTTTATGAAAATATTTTATGTCCTCTAGCTCCTAAAAATATCAAACATCATGGGTTGCCTATTTGACACGATTTTTCATTAATATCACTATGTCAGTTTTTTTTACTATAATTTCTTATCAAATAAATTATATTTTTGCAAACTAGTTTCCTGTATATATATTTTGAGACAAATAGAAAAAGAAGAATATGATTTGACAAGGTCTTTGACGGTTAATCGTCGAGATATTTTTAACAAGCTCTGAGAAGAAAGCAAAACATATTGGCAAACATTAGGTGTTTTTCTACAAACTAACGAAATTAGTACCACGTTTTTTTTATGGCTTCTACTCGTACTTCTAGGGCTGAAATTGATAAATAAACCAAACTTGGTGCAAATCCCGAGACTTGTCAGTGGTCGAAGCTATGCGTTTATTCAATACCTTCGTTGATTTGAGACCCATTCCCTCTCTTCAGAGTTTCAATCAATTTATTGGCTCAATTTCAAAGATGAATCAGTTCTCCACTGTGGTTTCTATGTACTCGCATCTCGTCAGTTTTCGCGGCTCTGATTTCGAACTTGACATATGTGCTCTGACTGTTGTGGCTAAGTGTTTGTGCCGGTCAAACTCTGCAAAGTCAGGATTCTCAGTTCGCTCATGCCTATGTTCAACAGCCCTGCCTTGCCCATATATATAATACCACAACTGTTTTGACTTTTTTTACTAGTAACATTTAGATGTACAACTCAAATAACACGATTAAAAAGTTCTCATTAGCAAAATAGAACATTTGAGGCCTGCCCATGTAGATACGATTCCACTGAATCATTTGAGGGAAACGGCCTCAACTAATAGCAACTTTTATGCTTTGGATTAGCAATTACATTTTTAGACACTTTTACTAGTAGCTGTAAACTTATATATCTAAAGATGTTAATTGTAGAATTATAAGTCTACAGTTACTTTTAAAAATGTCCAAAAACATAACTGCTACTATTTTGGTCCAAGTTATTAAAATTATTACTAGTTGATGTCATTTCCCATCATTTGAGACATTATTTAAAAAAAAAAAAAAATTGTGAGACCTTAGTCAGTTGCCTATGTTGCTTAAAGGGTGGGCCGGGCTTGCTTATGATTGTTTACTTCTTTAGGCACCAACTTCTGCAATACCAGAAGTTCCATTTGTCACCTCCAAGGTTTAAAATATCGATACCGATACTCACACCGAGGTTCTTATTTTACGGATATATATTCTATAACAATTTTAATACCGACTACCGATTATATCGGTGATATATCAATTGTATATTGATTATCGACGGATATATCGACAAAAATCTTATAACAAAATATAATAAAATATAACCTATAACTCTTTTTGTATAGATATACACTATTAATATTTACATAACTTTCTCAATATTAAAAAATATAATAAAATATTTTTTTTCAAAGAAATTGTTATATTTTTATACTACATTACAAATATTCTTTAAAATAATAAAAAGGAATAGTATTATATATTTAATTATTTAGTCTATTAGTATAGATATCATATATACATATAATACGTTATTTGTCATACATATAATTATATGTATTATAAAATATAAATAAGGAAATATTGATAATATCATTATACTAAGTAAAATTAATAAGTAAAAGATATAAATAATAAAAAAAATAAAAAAACGATATTTTTAAATTTGGACGATATTTTGCGATATTTTGTATTTTTTAACTACTAAAAAATATCGGTATTTTATCGATATATCATTGATATTTTAACGATATTTATAAAACGATAACGATTACAACAAATATTTTACCGAGACTCTTCAAAAAACGATATATCGGCGATATATCACCGATATATCCCGATATTTTGAACATTGGTCACCTCCTAACATTTGGTATCATGAGATCCAAAGCTGAATGAATCGGCATGTTATCAAAATCTGAAATTAACACAACACGTTAATACAAATAACACATGATGCTCACGTATCAAATAAAACACACACATAAAACACAAAAGCGTAACATTTTGAAAAAATAAAAATAAATAAATAAGTCTAACTTCTAACCAAAGTAATTGCACTGACCCAAATACTTACATCAGTTGTAAGAGGAAAAAACAAAACATTTAAGAGGAAACGTTAGGAGTTATGTGGTAAAAAATTAGTCACTTTAAAAAGAAAAAAAGATACTGAAAAAAAAAAAGCATAGCTCAATATTAAAAGAACGGAGCTTTATTGTTGATAATAACTCTTACCTTGTCTCTTAATCCCTTGCACCAAATCTGGTTAAACATGGACTCTTCATTTTCTTTTTATTGGAGTTAGAGTGTTGTTCATTCTTTACATAAAAAAAAGTGTTCTTCATTTTTTTTTATATATTTTTGTGACTAAACCAGATAAGCTAGAATGGAAAACAGGGATAAACTAATTCAGATGTGTAATAGCTGATAATTTAGTTATGTTATTCTTTGTAGATTCGCAATAGAAAGTCCGTTGAATTTTTTTTTAAAAAAAGGATATATTTGACAAATAAATAAAACTTAGGGTTAATCTAAGAATAAATACGAAACTAAAAAACAAGGTATATATAGCATTTAACTTAAACTGATAATAAAAAAAATAACTATAACTAAAGCTCGAGATTGAAAAAAAAAAAAAAAATAATAAATAAATAAAACTTAAGGGTTTTAAATTGATAAGGGTACGTTTACGCTTAAAAAACCCTTTTATCCAGGGAGTTGTGGAAGTACAAAGAGTCCGAAATAAAATAGATTATATACATAAATGAAAAGGCAAAACCAAATGAAAAAACCTCACATCTTGAGCAGAAGAGCTTCAGGTAGAGAATCGACGAGCTCCGGATTGCAGAGATTGGGAATGGGTTTGAAGATGAAAGCTTTCCAATTCTTAACCGGTAATTCTGCTTCTCTCTTTGCCCATTTTCGTAATTACAATTCACATGCTCAGTTTGAGGCATTGGTCCAATCTCGGTGCAAATCGAGAGACTTTACTGTGGTCGAAGCTCTGCGACTCTTCGATACCTTCTCTGATATGAGACCAACGCCCTCTGTTCGGAGTTTTAATTATTTGATTGATTCAATGTCGAAGAAGAACCAGTTCTCCACTGTGGTCTCTATGTACTCACACCTCGTTAGGTTTCGTGGAACTGATTTCCAGCCCAACGTCTGTACTTTGACCATTGTTGCCAAATGTTTGTGGCGGTCAAACAGTGCGAAGTCAGGCTTCTCAGTTCTCTCCGTGGCCATTAAAAGTGGACCTTACCAGCCGCGGTCTTCAGCCCAATGTTGTTGGCTATACTTCATTGATTAATGGATTATGCAAATCTGGCCGCTTGGAAGAAGTACAGAAACTTCTAGCTGACATGGACAATGATGGAGTTTCGCCTAATGTCCACACTTACAGTGTTCTCATTGATTCACTTTGTAAAGTCGATAAAATCCAGGATGCGATCTCACTGTTTGAATTGATGGAAGTAAAAGGTGTCCAGCCTAATGTTGTCACATTCACTTCTCTGATTGATGCGTTGTGTAAGGTTGGTCGATTGGAAGAAGCAAAGCAGTTCATTGAGAAGATGGTCGATTCTGGAATTCTCCCCAACATCATCACTGTCAATATAATGTTGGATGCTCTTTGCAGAAATGGAAGAGGCAAAGAGGCACTGGATAATTTTGAAATTATGAGTAAGAGGGGTCTCAAGCCCGATATCTACACCTACAATTCTTTGATCTACGGTTTGTGCAAGTCGGGCTTACGGAGAGAAGCGAAAGAGCTGTTTGACAAAATGAAGGATCAAGGTGTATCGCCGGATGTAATAACATACTCTATTTTAGTCGATGCTTTCTCCAAGGTTGGAAGGACAAAAGACGCTTGGGCTGTGTTCAAGTTGATGATTCAAAGAGATATCAATCCAAACATTATGACATACAGCTCTTTGATATGTGGGTTGTGTCGTTCTAATAATATGGAAGGAGTCGAGAGGTTGTTTGATAAGATGGTGTCTCTAAATATCTATCCTAACATCGTTACTGTAAATATTCTTATCGACGGGTTTTCTAGAGATGGGAAGATGGATAAGGCTCAACAATTGTTTGAAGATATGGTGCAGCATGGTTCGAAGCCAGATTTGATAACTTACAACACATTAATAAATGGGTTTTGTCAACAAGGTGAGATGGAGAAGGCAACAGAGATGTTTGAAGAAATGTCATCAAAGAATATTATGCCGAATATTGTTTCGTACAACACTCTGGTCCAAGGCTACATAAAGGGGGATCAAATAGGTGTTGCTCTCAAGCTTCTCAAGGATATGATCTATGGCGGCGTGGTACCTGATTATATAGCAAGGAACAGTTTGAAGAAGATTCATGAAATGAGGTTGAAAAGCACGTAAAATAACCCTGCAATAGGCGGTGAAGGTTATTAATTTCGAATATGTACTGGTCTTAGTTTTGACATGTCAAGGTTAGTTATTTCTCTTTTTTAATTTTTTTTTATTTCTGTAAGGTGGAGTAACATATTCCATAGAAACCAAATGTAATACTCTGAATGTAAAAACTTTGTCTTCTTTGCTGTTTCCACTTGTCAAAGGCATGGTGGTATCTGTTTGAAACCAAATTTAAGCATTTGATCGTAATGTTCTTGAAATCACAATAATTAGGTTGTCGTTTAGTGACTGTGATGATAGTACTGGACTCGTATTGATAAAAACGAGTTGTAAAAGAAGTAAAGGCATGATATTTCGATACAAGTCACTATTACAGACAACCAACAGAGAGAGAGAGAGAGAGATTTACCAACCACTTCCATGTGCGAGCTCGAGAGAGTGGATGTGAAAGAACAACTCATCGATCCAACGATATCAGATATTCTAGTTATTTGTTTGGTCGCAAGGCTCGTCTACTTCCCTACGCAATATTTTCATATTCTCAAAGCTTGTAGTAAAACTAATATGTGCCTTCAACTCATTATAACATAAAAGGCAATCAGCCTAAAACACATTTAAGTTCACATTCATTCAAACATAATAAAAATATCAAAGTCTCTGTCGCATAGAGAAAATATCTCTAAGTGATAAAAATACTAGCTACCTGATTGTGAACAAACTCCAAGACATTATCACGCAGCTTGAACGCCTGTCACGATTGAGCTCTCTTGGGATATTTTCAAAACGGTAAATTTTTTTCAAAATCGTAAACATTTTCAGAATGGTAAATATTTTCAGAATTGTAAGCAGTTTATAGTAATGTAAAAGATTTATTAAGATTGTAAACAGTAAACTCAACCATAGAAAATACCTTGCTGATTCAAATTCACTGCAACAATATCAAGCATGTCGAGGCCCGAGTTGTGTTCGAGACGACTCAGAGCAAGCCTTCTTCAAGGACCATCACCATGTACCATCACGTGTGCCATTTCCTCTCTCACTTCTCCGTTGCATTTTCCTCTTTCTTCAGGAAGTTGTCAAAACTGAAATCTAATCGCTTCATTGCTCTGCGGTTCTGGTTTAGTTTGCAGAAAATAAAAAACCGTATATGTGAAAACAAAGCAAGATCGTTTCCGACCAAAAGCACTTCGGTATCGGACCAACGACTTAGAACATTCACCCAATGTCCGCTCGGGGATTTCATCAAACACGCGACGGACAAGTCCCACAAATCGCAACTCAAAGCCGGAACAAGACAATTGGAGTCATATATGTAACCTTTTACCTAAATATATGAACAAGCATTACAAGGATAAATAGCAGTAACAACAAATTTTTTTTATACATGTAGCTATGTGTGACATATAATGTATCTGTAGTAACTTTTGCCTAAAACTATCACACGAATTGCAAGAACACGCAAACACAAACCAAAAATATATAGAAAGTAAAGAACACAACCAAGTTTTTTCTCGTGCTTTGCTCAAAAGAACTACGTGTACATTGAGCTCCGTCGGATGTATTATGATCGTCTTGATTACACCCTTAGCCTCACCAACTCTTCTTACTTTACAAAGTCACTCAATCTCACAATACATGCGAGTCTTTTTCACAGTTTCTCACAAGGAAACACAATCAAGATGATCACACAAGAATACAACACTCAGAGAGAATAAGAGGAGGAGTAAACCCTAGCGGTAAGTACAACAGAACATGTTGACTCGAACAAAGGCCTCGAGCTCGTTATATTAAAGACAAAGCAGCCAAATGAGGGTATGACCATCGGATTAGGCGAGATCCACGATTCAGATTGAAGAGCTGCTCCAATGTCGTAAGTCCTATATGGACAATACGATAGAGCACTAATCTCCAAAACGACATACACCTAACTCGCCTAGTCAGCTTGCAGTTGGGCTTCAATCCAACAATCTCCACCCTGAAAGCTATGCAGCTCCATGCAATCAAGACTCACTTAGTACAGACTACGGCTTCTTCAACAACTTCATCAATCAGTACCTGCAAACAATTATTCAACAAACAGTAAGTCCATGCAATGCTTTAACTTAGCAACGATAAAAATTTTAGTGCCCGTATCAGAAGGATTATCTTCAATGTCTATCTTAAACAACTTGATCACATTAGTGGCTATCAAGTCCCTGATGTAATGGAACTTGACATCCACATGCTTCGTTCTTTCATGATAAAATGGGTTTTTACTCAGATGTATATAGCAGATTGACTAACCATTTGAGCCTTTTTCATAAGGCAAACATCTCAAACTACTATGCATTCTGATTCTGTGGTGGACATAGGCTATAACCCATTTCAGTGCAGTCTAATGTTCACCACCAAGATTGGACATAAATTAATCTGCTCGATAGAGATATGGCAAAAGACTGATCTGGTCTTTTGCTAATCATGGCATACATCAATGAGCCAATAGCATTAGCATAAAGAACACCTTCCATTTTTAATATCTCAGTTTTCGACTAAGGGCACAGAGATTTGCTCATAACAAAATGTAGGGCCAAAGGCATAGAAACTTACTTGCAGTGAAGGCTCCCAAACTTTGTAACAACCTTTTTCCAAATAAGGTTTTTGATGAACCTTAGGCCAGAACCTCATTCTGTCACGTTCCATAATCATGCCTAAGATTCTTTTGGCATGCCCCAAGTCTTTCATATCAATAACAGAGTCCGAGTTATTTTTCAATTTGTCTTTCTTTTCCACACTCTTGTTGATAAGTAACATATCATCAACATATAATAAAATGTAGACATGATTATATTTCGGAGAAGTGTAGTAGAAACAACTATCATAGCTGCTTCTTTTAAAACCAATACTCATTACAAAAGAGTCAAACTTTTTGTTCCTTTATCTTGGACTTTGTTTCATACCATATAAGATTAATGTAAGAGACAAACATGCTCAGGATTTGTTTTGTCTACAAACCCTTCAGGCTGTCTCATAAATATTTCTTCATATAATTCACCATGTAAAAAAGCAGTTTTTACATCAAGTTGTTCAAGTTATAGATCAAGATAAGCCACAATAGATAACATTACTCTGATAGTCTTGAACTTGACAACTGGTCAAAAGATTTCAGTGAAATCTACACCCTCCCTTGGAGTGCAGCCTTTTGACACAAGCTTGCCTTTATACCTAGAAGGATCTATGTCAGATAGACCCTAGCGGTTAGAACAACAAAACGTAATGACTCGAACAAAAGCCTCGAGCTTATTATATAAGAGACAAAGCAGCCAGATGAGGGTATGGCGTTGGATTAGGCGAGAACCACAGTTCGAATTGAAGAGCTGCTCATATGTCGTATGTCCTATATGGACGATAAAACAGTGCACCAACCTCCAAAACGACATACACGTAACTCGCCTAGTGGGCTTGTAGTTGGGCTTCTGCACTGACTGATGGGCTTCAATCCAACAGTCTCAAATATTTTTTTTATCATACTTTCAAAATATTTAATCCACTTTTTATAACAAACAAATAAGTACCTCAAAACCAATTCCATCGTCAAAACTAAAAAAATTATTGTTAATCCAGTCTTGATTGTGTTAAACCAATTCCATTGCCAACACCAGAATCCTAAACACAAACCAGAATCCAAATTGATAATCATGCGTTCAAAAATGATAATCATGTTTTCAAAATACACAATCGGTACCCAGAATTCACATGCATATAATCAACAATTCAAACATAATATAATCCACTCTAAAATATACACAACCACACGCAAATTAATCAACAAAAATTTAGCGATATAAGCCACATAAACATAAGCGTTTGCATTTTAGCCAACGTTTTGTAAATTTTTCGTAAATAGCCAAAAACTTTTGTAAATATTTAGTAAATAGTCATATTTATTAGAAATTTGTTTAGCGCTTTTTGTTATTTTGGTAGCATAAATAGATTGACGTGACTATTTACAAAAAATTAACGAAACGTTGGCTATTTTAAAATTTCTAACGTTTCATATGGCTAGATAGCCACTGGACCCATTAATCAATGGTTCAATAATAATAATCCAATCTAAAAAAAAACACACAAACAATTGAAGGAAATACAAGAAATGCACATAAAAGAATAAGAAAAAATAACAAAAAATAAGAAGACTAGATGGAAGCAAGTATAACTCAGTTTGATAACTATGGCGACGGCGATAGATATCAATAGCGACGAAGACCGATGATGGCAACGACAAAGATCGATGGCGATGGCGGCGGAGATTGATGACGATGTAGGTCGATGGCGAATGGGGTATAAATTTGACGGGTAGAGTGTTTTGTCAATGGTAAAAGGCTAGTGATTTGTTGAGTGACATTGGAGATTGGGGATTAGCGAGTGAGGGTATTTTGGTGATTTTTTTTTTTTGCTATTTAGAAAGTTGGACTCTATTATTAAACCCATAATTAAATTGGCTAATTAAAAAGGGAATTTGGTTTAGAATACAGTGAAACTAAAGAAGCATATTCAAATAATATCTTTGAAAAAATAACGATTAAGAAAACATGGTTACACTAACTCATAAAAACCTCTCTCCTTGAAAGCTTTTTCTCTCTCAGCTGCTAGGGTTTTTTCCACATCTACATCTAGACCTCTCCCCAGGGCCAAACCCGACGGAGACTTCAGTCACCGATTGAGTGTCTTTTGGCTTCGCGGGAGGAGGTACGGCGGACCGAGACCGGAAAAAGGAGTCAATAGCAGAGAATGGTGATGGAGGTTTTGTGTGACAATTTGAGTCATGGGTGCTGTTGCAGCACGGTTCCTTGGAGGCAGAGGCATGGCGGCTCGGTTCCTCGACGACGAAGGCTCGTCCCCTTGGCATCGGCAGTGCGGCTCGTCTCCTCTGCGTCGGCGGTGAGCCTCGGAGCCTCGGTGGCGAAGTGGCTCCGCTCCTCATCGACGGTGGTGCGGCTCGTCCCATGGTGATGGCACGTGATTCTGTGCCTCGACGACATTGGAGGGGCTCGGCTCCTCGGCGACAGTGGTGCATCGTGGTTTCTCGGCAACAACAGTGTGACGTGGCTCTTCGTGGTCATCATCCTCCCATCATATCGGTATTGGCTCTCGTGTGTCGGGGAATCTGGATCCGATTTTAGATTTTCTTTTTAGTTTTAGTTTTAGATTGTGTGTGAAACTTTTATGTTATTGTTGTGATTTGCTTGATTTGGTTTATTATGGAGGCGGAATAGCAGTCGTCCCCTATTCCATTATGGATTTCTTGTTAGGGTATTCTCTATGCAGGCTGAAGAATCATTTTCTTCTTAGTCACCGGACCAAGGTTGATTGGATTTCTCCATCATTCGTTATGGATATTATAAAAGAGCCATATGTGTGCTCGATTTTTCTTGTGCTCGTTGTTCTTCCTCTTATCGGAAACATGCACAAAATTGCGCGATTATTTGAACTTAGTGTTAGATTCAGTTCAACTTAGGTCTGTTGTATTCCTTATACTAAGATGTAATTCTCTGGTATTTGTGGGTATTTTACCCAATTCCTAATGGGAATCCGTTTATCTTCAACAACAACAACAACAAAAAACATGGTTAGACTTTGGAGAGTGCTCACATTTTATTGAATGAAACCAATATCGTATGTATTAGAAAATGCATCTAATACCGCATACAACCCTATTATCGTAATCAATCGAAGAACACATGTCATTCATCATATTCGTTAAAATAAAAATCAAAGAGATCACTTCCTCATTTTTACCAAACAAAAACATTAGGACTTGAAGTAGCATGGACAAAACCATACAACTTTGACACGCGTGATTTTATTTATTACGATTTATGTTCATCACTAAGATTAAATAAATCCCCACATACGTTTAGAAGAATCACATGTTAAAAACATATATAATTTTCGAATAAAATTAATTCAAATTTTGGACAATCTATGCCCATCGTGATTCAGTTATTTTCTTAAAATCCAAATAAATTTCTAATACTTCCGTTAATGATAATAATGAGCATGGTCTGGATAAAATCATGCAAAACAAAATCAACCCACAATTTTTTTTTTAAACCATACCATACCTTATCCATACCCATTTATTTTTAATGGATTTAGGTTTAAGTAAAATCCTTAAAGGTACAAAGTATGCCATAACTTAAAAATCATACCCGACTCATACCAATATAACTTTTAATGGGTAATATACGTACTCTACTCGTTAACATTACCCATTTATTCGGGTAAAACTCTATCTATGGCGAATAGAGTCTTACAGGTAGATCATGCGGGCACGTGAGTACATAGGTAAAATTGAAATCCCTCTCTCCATCCAGATTAATAAAACAAAGAAATATATATATACAAATTAAGTATTACTAATTTCTTAATAATAAAAAAAAATTAAAAGACAATAAAAAGTAGTAAGCACCCACATTGAATTTTTTTTTTTTTTTTTTTTTGTAAATTGTACATGGAAGTGGCTAAAGAAAAATTAGGTAAAATGACATATATATCTTGTGTTTTAGTGAAATATCGACTTTAACCTTGGTTTTAAAAAATGTCGAGTTCATACCTTATGTTTAACTAAAATGACGAAATTATACCCTGGAATAGACAACATTGCCATGAATATTATTTTTATTGACTTTTCATTGACGTTGATTATAAAATCTATATGTAAACACCAATTATCTTTATTCATTCGCGTCATATATGCAATTTATTTAAAAACTAAAAAATAAACAAACAGACTCGTAATCGTGAAGAACACATAAAGAGACAAAGGGGTAAAAATCGACAGTTGATAGTCATCAAAATCACAAATTCGAACAGAGAATCCAAGATTCATAATTGCAATTCGAACAGGGAATGAAGTCATATCTTGGGAGATATGAATTTTATTACTTAATTTTAATCTATGACTATTTTATTTCAAAATTGAAAATTTAGAAGTTAAGGTACTGGTTTGGATTTGATTCGATTTGTTATTTACGTGTACGTTTACTTATATTACAGGCCATTCAAGCGAAGAACAAGGCGAATCGCGCGAAGAAGAAGACGAAGACTCGACAGGAGACGATTGGGTTCTCGACCCACCGCATGAAGAACGTAAGTTTTATGTTTATATGATACATCAAATCGTTAAAATTATCTAACACTTGAAGTTTTGTTTACATGCAGAAGAGCGCCGAGACAGGCGCTTTCGAGAGCTTGTTTGCGAACTACAAGCGCCAACATCAGTCCGACAAGTCCGAATGGCTGACTCCTGAAGCCTCCGCACGTTATGTAAGTTTACATTTATTTTTCTTATTTTTCGATTAATATATACTAACTAGTTAATTATATCAGGATCGACTGGTCGATAGGTTCAACACGTTGCGAGCGGAGGCTGAGCAACAAGGAGCGGATTTGATATTTCCGTCCTAGAGCAGCAGGCGATCCGCGATATTATGGGTTCGCGGACTGATCACTTGATCGGCGTCGGACGTTTGGTGCCACAGGGAGCACGGATGGCGGCTGAAGTCGCCGAAGTCTACGGTTTGGAGGCTGGGACGTCGCAACCAGGATATATCTCGCAGGAGGTGTTGACATCGACCCTCGCCGCGTTCGCCGAGGCAATACAGAGTCAGGTGCCCGGCCTCAACCTGAGCTCGTTTATGCCTCAATTTCCGCAGAGTTCGCAGCACGCTCCGTCATCCCACAGCCAGCAGACTCCGACGGCCGGCGTCCACACTCCGACGCCCGGTGTCCACACTCCGACGGGCGGCCAGCAGAGGACTCCCGACGCTAGCCAGCAGACGACGCCCGGCGGACCAAGTCAGTCTACTCCGACGCCGCAGCCTGCAGAACTTCAGCGCCAGCAGAAGAGCGTTTCACGTCGAGGAGGGGGAAACGAGCGGCGGGACGACAAAGCAAACGTCGCGACTAGTGTTTTATTAGATATTTTGTGTATAGTAGATTATTATTTACATATTTCTCGATAACCAAAAACGTACGTAACCGGATTTTATATATTTCTTGATTTGGATAATATAATTTAGTTTTTATTTGATTTTTCATTTTAGAATTTCATAAACAAAAAACCATAAAAATAAATAATTAACGCCGAAAAAAATAAAAAAATAAAAATAATAATAATTAGCGACGACAAAGTCGTCGCTAATTATTATTACACACAAGGTATTAGCGACGACTTTGTCGTCGCTAATTCACGCGGGAAATTTACCCGCGCTAATTAGCGACGAAAAAGTCGTCGCTAATTATCTGTTTCAAAATGAAAAAAAACTTCTCGTCACAACATTTAGGGACGACATTATCGTCGCTAATATCGTCGGTAAATATATAGCGACGATTAAATCGTCGCTAAATATATTTAGGCACGGACATTTAGCGACGATTTAAATCGTCGCTAAAATCGTCGCTAAATACATTTAGCGACGAATATCGGGTTATTACCGACGAAAAAAATCGTCGGTAATTGTTGTAATTGTTGTAGTGTGCGTCAGCGGTGCGCCTCGGAGCCTCGGTGGTGAAGTGGCTTCACTCCTCATCGACGGTGGTGCGGCTTGTCACACGGCGATGGCAGCGTGACTCTGTGCCTCGACGACAGCGGAGGGGCTCAGCTCCTCGGCGACAGTGGTGCATCGTGGTTTCTCAGCAACAAAAGTGTGACATGGCTCTTCGTGGTCATGATCCTCCCATCATATCGGTGTTGGCTCTCGTATATCGGGGAATCTGGTTCCGATTTTAGATTTTCTTTTTAGTTTTAGTTTTAGATTGTGTGCGAAACTTTTACGTTATTGTTGTGATTGGCTTGATTTGGTTTATTATGGAGGCGGAATAGCCGTCGTCCCGTCTTCTCTTATGGATTTCCTATTAGGGTATTCTCTATGCAGGCTGAAGAATCATCTTCTTCTTAGTCACTGGACCAAGGTTGATTGGATCTCTCCATCATTCGTTGTGGATATTATAAAAGCATCATATATGTGCTCGATTTCACTTGTGCTCGTTGTTCTTCCTCTTATCGGAAACATGCACAAAATTACGCGATTATTTGAACTTAGTGTTAGATTCACTTCGACTTAGGTCTATTGTGTTCCTTATACTAATGAGAATCCGTTTATCTTCAACAAAAAAAAAAAAAAAAAAAAAAAACATGGTTACACTTTGGAGAGTGCTCATATTTTATTGAATGAAACCAATATCGTATGTATTAGAAAATGCATTTAGTACCGCATACAACCCTATTATCGTAATCAATCAAAGAACACATGTCATTCATCATATCGTTAAAATAAAAATCAAAGAGCTCACTTCCTCGTTTTTACCAATAAAAAACATTAGGACTTGAAGTAGCATGGACAAAACAATACACCTTTGACACGCGTGATTTTATTTATTACGATTTATGTTCATCACTAAGATTAAATAAATCCCCACATAAATTGTAACAATAATTCTCGAACGTTTAGAAGAATCACATGTTAAAAACATATATAATTTTCGAGTAAAATTATTACAAATTTTGGACAACCTATGCCCATCGTGATTCAGTTATTTTCTTAAAATCCAAATAAATTTCTAATACTTCCGTCAAAGATAATAATTAGCACGATCTGGATAAAATCATGCAAAACAAAATCAACCCACAATTTTTTTTAAACCATACCATACCTTATCCATACCCATTTATTTTTAATGGATCGATTTGGGTCCAAGTAAACTCCTAAAAGGCACAGAGTAAGCCATAACTTAAAAATTATACTCGACTCATACCAATATAACTTTTAATGGGTAAGATACGTACTCTACTCATTACCATTTACCCATTTATTCGGGTAAAACTCTATCTATGCCGAATAGAGTCTTACAGGTAGATCATGCAGGAACGTGGATACATGGATAAAATTGGCATCCCTATCTCCATCCAAATTAAATAAAACAATATATATAAAGTTTTGTAAATGACTAAGCCAATTCAAACCTAAGAATTTCATTCTGTCATACGTTTCAATTTTTTTTTATTTATAGCGATTCTGCTTATGTGTCACATTATTTATACCATTTTTACCCTTATTAATTAGTTAATATAATTTATTTTCGAAATTAATAAAATCTAATTTATTATTCAAAATCCATAATTATTAGGATCTTAGTTATCTCTCTATCTCTCTCTATCTATTTTTCATGTTCACTCTCTCTCTCTCTCTCTCTCTCTCTCTCTCTCTCCTCTCTCTCTTTCTCTCTCTCGTCACATTTTTTTAGCCATGGACAAATGTCAAAATAATAAAAACCGTAGTTAATAATCGTTAATAACTGTTAATAGGTTTCTGCTTTAACTAATAGTCGGTAATAACTGTTAATAGGTTTCTGGTAGAAACCTATTAACAGTTATTACTGACTATTAACTGCGAGATGCTATTTTTTTAAACCTCTGTTATGGCTAAAAATGTAATAAAGAGAGAGAGAGAGAGAGAGAGAGAGAGAGAGTATTTAGGTATAAATAAATTATTTTCATTTAATTTATTTTTGGTAAAGAATTAGGGGAAAAAATAAGGGTAATTATGTCTTGTTGCATCAAAGATTGGCTATTTATCAAATATTACTAAAACGTTGGCTATTTCACAATTTTAAGTTTTAAAAAGGCTAATAAGCTAGAGCGCCCATATATATATATATAAAGTATTACTCAGTCCAATTGGAGGTGAACATGTATGGCATCAAGACGCCCACCTCTATTCTAATTTCTTAATAATAAAAAAAAAATTAAAAGACTAAAAAGTAGTAAGCACCCACATTGAATTGTTGTATTTTTTTTTTTTTTTTTTTTGTAAATTGTCCATGGAAGTGGCTAAAGAAAAATTAGGGAAAATGACATATATATATTGTGTTTTAGTGAAAAATCGACTTTAACTTTTGGTTTTAAAAAATGTCGAGTTCATACTCTCTATTTAACTAAAATGACGAAATTATACCTTGAATGAATCTTATTTTTATTGACTTTTCATTGACGTTGATTATAATATCTATATGTAAACATCAATTATCATTATTCATTCGCGTTATATATGTAATTTATTTAAAAACTAAAAAAATAAACAAACATACTCTTAATCCTGAAGAACACGTAAAGTGACAAATGGGTAAAAATCGACAGTTGATAGTCAATCAAAATCACAAATTCGAACAGAGAATCCAAGATTCATAATTGCAATTCGAACAGGGAATGAAGTCATATCTTGGGAGATATGAATTTTATTATTTAATTTTAATCTATGACTAGTTTATTTTATCAACGAAAGAGAGATTTATGACACTGTTATCCATTTTAGGGTATAATTTTGTCATTTTAGTTAAACAAATGGTATGAACTCGACATTTTTGAAAAATCAAAGGCTAAACTCGACATTTCACTATAAAACACGTATATATGTGTTATTTTCCCAAGAAAAAATAAAATGTATTCTTCTCTGAAAACAGGGATTCGAATTTCGCATTTTGTTGCGGATACCGCATGCCCAAAATGTTTTCGCAAATTTCACAAATATCGCAAAAGATGTCGCAAATACCACATTTATTTTAGAGAATATTGAAACCACCACAAGTAGTTTAGATTCTTTTAGCAAATACTGCATATATCATTCATACTACGCAGTATACTCTCGTAAAATAACACGGTAAGAGGTTAACCAATAAACTTGAAGTCGCGACACGATAAGTAACTGATATTTCAAACCTGATAAGAATCAGCACATACGACCATTTAACTAGATTATCGATTGGAATTTTCATTGCAAAGTTATTATAAGCCCCTTATTTAACTTGAGTGATTGAGCACACAAAACAAATGAGGCCCTGCGTGAGAGAGGTAACAAGAGCACATGTGTGGTCACTCGGGTTTCCACGAAGACAGCTCGGGGGTGTCAGAGGTTTCCCAAGTGGTGGAAGTACCTCCGTATCTGTCGCCTTTCACGGCATCGGCCGAAGCGTAAGACTCGAGTTCGGCCATCTCCTCGGGCGAAAGCTTCACGGACAAAGCCCCGATGTTCTGCTCGAGATTCTTGACTTTGGTGGTCCCGGGAATGGGACAAACGTCCTCGCCTTGGTGATGAACCCAAGCCAACGCCAGCTGAGCTGCAGTACACCCTTTTCTCGCCGCCATTTCGCTAACCCGCTCGAATATCGCTTTGTTGTTCTCAAGATTCTCGCCTTGAAATCTCGGAAGATGCTGCAAGGATAATGAGGTAGACTTTTTTTATATCCTTAATTATACAATATAAAACATGACAAAATGAATAGTCTATCTTCCCCATGTCAATTTTAGGGATTATCCAAATGAAGTAATTTTGTTGATTTCTGAGTTGAAGTATCAACCAAATGACTAAACAGATACAATTATAGCTTACTATTGCAGCCGATTATTGAGAATTTCAGTCTTGCACGTTTTTCCATCGTGACTGAAGTAGTAACAGAGAGACACTTTTTTAACATTGAAGATTTTTCACGTAACTTTTAAAGATTCAATATTAAAGTGCAATAAATCAAAAACTTCGAATATTTTTGTCGCCAATAACTCTTTTTTTTTTTTTTTAGATGGAAATCAAACTCTAAAATATGATTTAGGGGTTCAAATTTTGAACTTTGTAGTTGCAGATCTTTAGAGAGAAAAAAAAAGGTTTAAACCCATTGAAAGCTTACCTTGCGAAAGTCATTATCGGATAGACTCTCCAATATTTTAGTGCCAGACGAAAGGAAACCACGACCTAGAGGACTATATGCAACGATGCCGATTCCAAGCTCCCTGAAAAATGTAGAGAAAAATGAAATTGAGAACATGGCAATACTTGATTGCTTATATCTTAATAACATTTTGAGAACATAGCACAAATTATTTATAGGTCTATAGGATCTTTGCCTGCAGGTAGGGACAATATCTTCCTCGACGTCTCTCGTCCACAAGGACCACTCCAGCTGGATGGCTGTGATTGGATGAACAGCGTGCGCTCTTCTGATCGTCGAAGCCGAGGCCTCCGATAAACCGACGTACTTGATCTTACCCTCCTCAACTAGTTTCTTCAGCTCCCCAATCTTCAAAAGGGACCACAAGAACCCACAAATTGTCAAATCACTCCCAAAAAAACTAATAGAAAGAACAAAAAAATAATATAAAAGTAAACTTAATAACTAGGAGCAAAAACAAGTTAAAGTGAAGGATTAATCTAGTTAAAGTGATGATCAGTGGACAGATTTTTGGGTACTCTAATTATAACACACATCCCTTGAAAAACTCGTATCAAGTTTATCCTCCTCGGTAGATGAGTCACATCCGAAAACTCATAAAATTCTCTAGAGAGAGAGAGAGAGAGAGACCGTGATTTCGATGGGTAAGCGAGTGTCGATACGATGCTGGTAATAGAGGTCTATGCAATCTAGACCGAGTCGCTTCAAACTGGCCTCGCAAGCTGATCTGACGTAAGCAGGGTCGCCGCGGATTTCCACCTTCCCGTCATCGGTAAAGCTCGCGGCGAACTTCGTCGCCAGCTCAACCTTCTCTCTCACCCCTCCTTTCAGCGCCTTCACAAAAAAAAAAAAAAAAAAAAAAAATCACTTTCAGAAAGAGAAGAGAGAGAGAGAGAGACGAAGACGAAATACAGACCTTTCCGATGAGGATCTCGTTGGTGTGGGGACCGTAGACATCGGAGGTATCGAGGAACGTGACGCCGGCGGCGACGGCGTGGTGGATGAGAGCGATCATTTCCGGGTCGGGTTTGGGTGGACCGTACGCTGCTGACATTCCCATGCAGCCCAGTCCCTGCGCCGATACTTCCAAGCCCTGTGAGCCCAGTTTCATTCTCCTCACAGTCATCGTCGTAGCTGCAAATTCAGACGCCATTTCTTTGGGTTTACGAGATCGAGAGAAGAGTCTGTTATAGAGAGAAAACAGAGAGAGAGAGAGAGAGAGAGAGAGAGAGAGAGAGTTATTAATTTGTTGCCGAGTGTGAGCAAACTGTGGGTAGATGATTTACTCTATATATATAGTTTTGGAGCAGGACTGGCTGGTGGATGGGCTTACATAGTTGCTTACGTATTTTTCCATCATAATGTACGCTTTATGGAACAAGTTTCGTGGCCCTATTTATTATATGGTTTGATGCAGAAAAAAAATATTATTATGGAAAAGTAACCTCTTTGCTGACGTATCTCTCCATTAAGCTAATCGATTATGGATTAAGTTTGTATTCATTTCGTTGAAACTTGAAAACTTCTACATGACTTAATTAGTCTACGGCATGCATGCGAAAACAAATTAGAACACTAATAAACCAAAAAAGAAAAAGAAAAACACTTTTAGAACCTCCCACATGAATTTGATACTTAATTACTTCTTATAAGTGTGTGACATCTTCATTAAGCTAGTTTTTTTTAGCGTGATCAATTAAGTTGTGATACAAAATACAAAATGATACACACGATTCGTTTACGAAGTTGTGATCACCGTGAATAAGTTTGTTCAAGCCACTTTGATTATTTCCTCTATAGAGAAGGTCTTCTCTATAGTTGTTTCGGACTCGAGCTACACTCCTGTATCTTATTTGATCTAAAGTACAAATTATTAAGACGTTTTTTGTATTTAGCATTTGTGAATACGTGATGTGTTTTGATTGGTCGTGCTTAGTCTCGGATGGGCCAAAATCATTCTTCGAGATTCCAAAAAGCTAGAGGATGTTTAAGACAAAGCCAAAAGCATTCAAGAGCTAAAATGAATTTCAAGTCGTGTAATGGAATAAGAACCCAAAAAGGATGTGTCGCGATATTTTCGCACACACAAGTACACGTGTCGCCCAAGTAATATAGACATGGAAGTACGGATATCGAACACACGTGGACTAAGCTTAATTAATAATTAAATCAACTAGAACAAATTGAACTTAAAAGATGAAGGAGAAAAGTTGTCACAAAAAATTTTGACAACAAAATAAACAAAGCAAATTAAACGATGGTTTTACGGTTAGGCGAAGGTAAGGACTATGGCCTCACTAGTCTATACAATGGTCAAGATTCTAGGAATATATGTGCGATTTAAACTCAAACTTTGCTAGTCACGTTCACAATGATATCACTAAATCTCTCTCGAGCATCTAGCAACCTAAATTTATGCCGAAATTTTACCTCTCAATCTCAATTCCTAAAAATAAGGCAAGCATTGAACACAAGAACGTATAACGACTCTGTAACAACCTAGCTATCTTTAGTCTAGGAATGAATCACGGTGATTCAATTCACGCACACTAACAATCTAATATTTCTCAAGCATCAAGGTGAATTCAAAATTAAGAATGAGGTCATGACTCTCATTCAAGCATTAAGCATGAAATTGAATTAAGCGAATCAAAATGGAATGAATAAATGCTTCACTAATAATCAAATTGAATCCAAAACCATGCTCTAGACTAGCTACAACATAGTCATTAAGGGATCAGTTCATGGCGTAGCGAAGAAACAAAGAAGAAGAAAAAGAAGAAGAAAAATTAAAATTAAACAAAGCCATAATATTATCATAAATAAAAACAAGAATTCAAGAGAAGAAAAGAAGAAAGTAGAATTGTGATTGTAGCGTAGACGATGAAGAACGGCTTTATGAAATTCTCTCTCTCCCAAGCACACAAATTTCAAAGCAAAAACTAAAAAGTCAAAGTAATAAGAGGCTAAGATGTGTTTTATAGGGCTCTAGGTCTGATTACATAAGTTTCGAGCTAATTTTTGGAGTGATCTGGGTCATTATAACTGATCTGACGACTCAAAACGATTCAAAAATTGTTATTTTTTTATTTTTCGAATGAGATCTCACGACGCGTAGAAGGAGGCTCACGGTGCGCTTCGAAACTTTTCAAAAGTGCACGGAGCGCGCATATCATTCTGAGACTTTTGCGACATTTGGACGAAACCTCGCAGTGCGTAGAGAGAGGATCGCGCCACGAGGTAGAATTTCCAATCCCTCACTAAACGCGCCTAACGTTCTGGGATTGTCTAAACACTCCGCGCGGCGCGTAGAGGCTCAAATGTTCGTCCATTAGCGTTTCGTGCTCCATCTTGACTCGTTTTGACTCCCGATTGCTTTGTTTTGCTTGAAAATGACTTCAAAGACCTTATAGAGGCTCTTTTACTCTTTTAAACCTATAAATTCTTATAAAAACACTAAAACCATAAAATAAAATAAAATAAAATAAAATAAAAAAAACACCCGAGAACTCGCTAAATTCAATCATAAAAATAGGAGTTTAACGCGTAAGAAACACAACTATAATGGTGGTGCTTGTCTTGCTTCTCTTTAGGAAGTGTTCTTCGTTCTTGAATCCTAAGAAAATGGGAGAAAAAAAAACGTGAACTTAAAGGAACGCGAAGGGTTTCCTCTCGACGCGTGCTACGACACTCAACATTAGTCTTGCTAACATTAGTGTGAGTCGAGGTGACCTTTATTTCTGTTGATTAAATAGTTGATTAAAAAATTTGGCATAGTCTAATTAGAGAGAGAGAGAGAGAGTTACCTTGAATGTGTTGAGTTAGTGGGGGTATTTATAGTGCTTGTAGATTGTGTTGGTGTGAGCAAGGGTTTGTTTGTGAGTTTTTAGAGGCATTTTGGTGTGTTTCGCCTCAAAAATAAGCTTTCAAAATTATTTATTCGTGGTTAGGCCGTGCAGATTGGTATTGGGCGGATAGGAAACGATCATTTTGAGGTCAGGCTTGGGTGGGCCGTATAATGCAAACATCTCATGCAGCCCAATCCCTAGACTGAGTCTTACTTGTATTTTTGTTGATTGAGTTTCAATTGGCGGGAAATGGCCACAACTAGTAGTGATTTGGAAAGTTTGGACCAAAATGTTGTGGTCCATGTTTTTGGACAATTATACTACCAATATGAGGAGAGATAAATCTTTGTTACCCTCTTTGCCCTTTAATTTTTAATTTTGTTCATTTTAATCCAAAACTTGCTTATAAAGCCAAAAAAGCTCTCACCTCTCAGAGCTCTCTCTCTCTCTCTCTCTCTCTCTCTCTCTCTCTCTCTCTCTCTCTCTCTCTCCTCTGTTTTTCTCTCTCGTTCATTTTGACATACAAAAAAAGCTTACCTTTTTATGTTGGTCGTCCTCGCTCACCACCGACGAACTCGAGCGCGTGAGCACATGAGGATGAACCTTGTTGAGATTCAGCACATGGCTTTGTTTCTAAATCACGACGCTGTTCATGGCCGCGATCCGGTGGTGAGGCAAGAAAATCATGGCCGGAGATCCAGTTCAGGTATGTGTCGTTCTGGGTTTGTTGGTGTCATTACCCGTCGTCTCTGTGTTGTTTGTTGCTGGGTTTGTTTGTGTGTTGTTCTTCGTGTTTTTGGGCATTTGAGTTTTTTTCGCGTTCTTGAATTGTAGATATACATGTCTACAATCTCTGAAATTGTAGACTGTCCCCGTCATATGTCGTTATTGTAATTGTAGATATACATGTCTACAATTCTTGTAATTGTAGACATATCGGTCTACACCTTCAGCTGTTGTAGACTTATTAGTCTACAACAGCTGAAGGTGTAGACCGATATGTCTACAATTACAAGAATTGTAGACATGTATATCTATAATTGGTGTAATTGTAGATATACATATATACAAATAGTCTCATTGTAGATATTATAAGTCTACAGTGACTACAACTCTAGACGTCGATATCTACAATTGTTGTTAACTGTAGACTTATAAGTCTACAATTTATGGCAGTTTTTATTACAATCATACATACCAATCTAAAGTTTTTCCGATTTTTGAATTTTCTTATTCAGGTATGAGAGTGAACATATTTGTTGTATAAATGAGAGACAAGCCTCCGACATACAGATCACGTGCCGTCGGTAGACCGAAGAAGAGACGGATACATTCTCAAGGGGAAGAGCCTATTCTTAGGAAGTGTTCGCGATGTGGACGAGTTGATCACAACCAGACTACATGCAACAGTCCAGTTCCTTTGTCCGAGAGGAATGGATGAATTATTATAGTTGTATGAGTTTTTGGAACTAATTTCAGTTATTATAGTTTAATGACTAATTATATGTCTTTCTGAAACTTGGAGTGTATTTCAATAATAGATGAATGACTAATTATATGTAACAATTTCAGTAATTTATGTCTTTTTTACGCCTGTAATTCCTAAACATAAATGACAATAGTTGTTCAAATTGTTGAAATCTCATTAGCCAATGATTCGGGAGAAGCTGACGAGCTTAAGGTTCGTTATCGGGATTCACTGCGAGTCGGTTCAGGGGTTCGAGAATTTAACGAGTCTTAAATAAATTAAATGAATAATCCGAAAAATCATACAAACCAAGAATTCTGAATTAATTAACCAGAATTTAAATTCTCGAACATTCTTAAATAAATAATTAATAATCCCTGAATACAATCTCAAATCCAAAAATTAAAACTCGAGTCTAACGCTATAAAGCGATAAACGACTCACGAGTGAGATCGAGCTTTAAAATCTTTTTCTGAATTCACTACTCTTCGGCTTCGACGCGCTCAGTTTCCGCCGATTTTCGCTCGCTTTGACTTGATCTGCGACTGAGCTGTGAAATTCAGAAATGAACATCGAGTCAATTTCTAAATTACTTAACTCGTCATAAAAACCGCATTTCAATCTCAGAATTAACTAACAGAAACCTGAGCCCGAACGAAATATCAAATCTCAAATTTCAGAATTCCCGAGGCTCATATTTTCTATCACAAGACACTAAACAACAGCAACAACAACACATTTCAGAATTCCCACCCAAAAGAACCACACGGCCAAAACGTAAAACACGGCCAAAAATAAGCAAACCAAGCTCACGGCCAACCTTAGCTCACGGCCAAAAACACACAAGCAAACCAAGCTCACGGCCAAGACCCAATCCAAAACAACACTCGTCCAAAACCAAGAACAAACCCATAACCAGAAGAATCATCACCGAAAGCAATTCAAATCTTCAACTAAAATCATCATAACACGTTCACAACCAAAACCCCCAAATCAAAACCTAACCCTAATCAACATGGATTCCAATATGAAGAAATCTCCTCACCCCTCTATGTTCCTCCTCCACAAGCTCTCTCTCCCTCCCAGCGTTTCTCCTAGCCCGCGGCGGCGCACACTTCACGGCGGTCGAGCGCTCGAGGAGACTCAGTGGTCACGCGCCTGGGCTCGTTCCTTGGCAACGATCCACGCGAGAGAGCTAAGCAAGGAGAAGATGATCGGAGTGGTCGAGGTGCGCGTCCAAGCTGGGACTCGGCGGCAGCGGCGTTCTCCCTTCTCTCGGCCGGCGCGCGCGAGGTGGAGGATCGGTGGCTGTGAGTTGCGCGATGAAGGAGACTCGGTGGTGGCGCGAGGGAATAGGAAAGGAAGAAGGAAGGCGAGGAAAGGTGGCGGTGATGATTTTGGGTGGCCGGCCGGGAAGAGAGCTTCGATGATGTGGTCTGGAATTTTTTTTTCCTTGCTCTGTTTGCTCTCCAATGTCGCGCGGGTGAGGAGAGAAGAAGAAGAAGATAAAGTGAAGAATGAAGAAGAAGGGCAAATATGTACTTGCTCACTTAAGCAACTACTAAAAGTGTCCAAAATAAGAAACTCTATATTTTGGTCCAAATCATTGAATTGAGTAGTAGATCTGATCATTTCCCTTCAATTGGCATCCGAGCAAACACTGAATTATCTCACAGTAAATTTTATTATTATTATTTAGAATTCTTACTTTCATTATTATTCGTAGAATACTTTATTTTTAATATATATATGCATATATTTTGTTGTTTATCGTTTTATTTTACTTGACTTTTTATTTGATGTCTACAATTTTACTTAATTTTTTTCTTTAGTTATTTGCCGTTTCATTTAAAATATTTAGCGAAATCATGTAAAAAGATATTTTAAAAATATTGGATAATTTGATATATTTAGGGAATTACATATTCATGTGAGGTATTTGAGTAATTTCGTCAAATTTCTTAATAAATTCAATATTCGGGCCGTGCTATGGGCTTTGTCAGATTTACAGCACTGTCTAGTCTTCAATAAACCCTAAAAACCCAACTGAAAATGAAAGAGACCAAGAAGAAGAAACCGCTTAAACCCTACCTGCGAAACCCTAAATCTAGACCAACAAAAACCCTCTCGGAGTTGCCAATAAAACCAAGACGAAAACGAAGGCTAAGAAGGAAAAGAAGACGCAACACAGCGAAGCTGAAACTGACTCGCCAATCGAAGAACAACGCGACGACAATGGCGGATCGCGTGTCGACCAGCCTGCGTCTGCTTCACAGCAGCTCAGTTTCTTCCTCGATAGCTACCAGTCCTTCAACAAAATCAAACTCTCTCCTCTCGAGATCGAATCAATCCCCGGTATTTTGGAAAATGAAATGAAAGTATACAAAACGAGCTTTGCCGATGTTAAATGTCGGAACAAAATCTAAAGGTTTTATCTTCTATGTGTAGATACGTCCATTTTGGAACTGTCTGAATGCTCGGATCAAGACGCAGAGACATTGGGAAAAGATCTGAAGGCCAGTTTCGGTACTTCATGGAAGAAAGCTCTTTGTGGGAAAAAGCTCTCGGAAGGGAAAGTTGAAGCGGGAAATCCAGCGATCCTCACTATTAGTACTTCTGCTTTAAGAGCAATAGAACTCTTGAGGTCTGATTTTTAATTGTTTTATTTTATTTGCATTTTTTTTTGTGGGATAATAATTTGATAATGATTTTATTTTATTGTATTTGCTTGCTGTAGAGGCGTGAGGTCTTTGACTAAAGACTGCCATGCCGTGAAGTTATTCTTGAAACATATGAAGGTTGAGGAGCAGGTAGTTATCTCTATTTTTATTTTGTTTATTGTAGTTGATTTTTTTTTAATTTGTTTTCCATTAATGAGGAATGTGCTTTTAATTATTGGGTGTTGAAGAATTTTGGAGATGATGACATATATATCAAAATGGTTCAATGCACACAATGTTTGGTTGTGTTTTCTTTCTAAATTCTTCTGATCTGAAGATCTAAAGGGTTTGAGGCTTGATTGATTTATGTTGGTTTTTCGCTTCTGTTTAATCAAGACACTCGGACGCTTAGTTAAAATGGTTGTGAGTAGTAGTATGAAAATAATTATCATTGTCTCTCTATATGCTCAATAGTTTGCCATATCTTGCTCCATTAGAATTTTGGAGATGAAGAGGATTCTCTAAATGATTATATAATCACTAATAATGACTTTTATATGATTGCACGACAGTTTGATCCAAACTTTCTTATGTCGTGTTTGCATAATAAGAATTCTCTGTTGGGATTGAATGTTTTATTAATATTTTCGCTCTGCTCTTATGCAGGTATTACTCTTAAAGAATCGTGTCAATATTGCTAGTGGTACACCTAACAGGTTTGTAATTAGTCAATTATCTTCTTAATTAACTTACCTTCTTCATTCATGTCAATTCCAATGTTAACGAAAGAGTGGTAGTTTGTTTTGTTTTAAACAGAAATTTTTTCATAGCTTCCCGATATCATTATTTTAACTGAATGTTTTCTTTTTTGTTGATGTTTCTGGTATGAATTTCAGGATAAAGAAGCTTATTGACATGGAGGCTTTAGGAATGTCACGGTCGACTATAATTGTACTTGACATACGACCAGATGTGAAGGGCTTTTCCTTGTAAACGTTACCACAAGTCAGGTTTGATTCTCCAAGTCCTTCCAAATCTGCTACTGCATAATTTCAACAATCTTTCTTAGTGCTTGGTGCTCCGTGTTATTTATAATATCTTGGCACTTGCAATTGTTTTCCGGTCAAATTTTTTTGGTCAGATATTATAAGTAATATGTTTGTCTTTTGCTTACTATTTTCTGCTAGGTTAGTTCCATTCTCTATATACTCTTGGGTTTTGTTTATTTACTCAGTTTGTCTTGAACCTAAACTGCCTTGTGTACTCCCTTGCATAATGTGAAAATTTGTCCTCGAAACAATATCTGAACACACGCTTATTTATATATTTATTTGGCAGCAAAGAGTTTTGGGATTTATACAAAAGCTATTTCCACCAGCGAGTAGTAGAAGGTACACTGCGTCTTGGCTTATACGGTCCATTACCAAAGACCAACAAAAACCCTCTCGGAGTTGCCAATAAAACCAAGACGAAAACGAAGGCTAAGAAGGAAAAGAAGACGCAACACAGCGAAGCTGAAACTGACTCGCCAATCGAAGAACAACGCGACGACAATGGCGGATCGCGTGTCGACCAGCCTGCGTCTGCTTTACAGCAGCTCAGTTTCTTCCTCGATAGGAGATCGAATCAATCCCCGGTATTTTGGAAAATGAAATGAAAATATACAAAACGAGCTTTGTTGATGTTAAATGTGGGAACAAAATCTAAAGGTTTTATCTTCTATATGTAGATACGTCCATTTTGGAACTGTCTGAATGCTCGGATCAAGACGCAGAGACATTGGGAAAAGATCTGAAGGCCAGTTTCGGTACTTTATGGAAGAAAGCTCTTTGTGGGAAAAAGCTCTCAGAAGGGAAGGAGGTAGATGATCGCGGGAAGGCCGTGAAGGGTTCCGGTCAGCCGCAGGGATCTCCGCCAGGCTCCTGCAAGCTGCCGTTCAACTGGAATCTCGACAAGCCTCTTATTACTTGGCTGTAGCTTCGCCAACTCGTCCTTGGCCTCTTGCAGCTCGGCAGGAGCGTCAACGATCTCCTTGTTGACGACCTCCTGAAAGATCGACGACGCCGCCTTGGCCTGATCGAAATTCCGGAGGATGGTCGTCCTCATCCTCTCGGCCGTGACGAACTGGCGGTAGGCCACCAGCGCCTCCTTGTACTTCGCCCCTGCGGCCTTCCTGCCCGAGCGAATGCCGTCGTCCTTAGTCGAACAGTAAGCACAGTACAAGGAGCGGTTCCCCGCCTTCTCATTCGCCAGCTCGGCCTTCACCCGGTCCAATTTGGATCCAAGGTTGCGATGGGAAGCCTCAGCTAGGTCGAGCTCCTTCTTCAGGTCGACCCGCGTCCTCTCGGAGTCCTGAAGGCGACCTTCAAGATCCTTCACGCGACGAGCATACGTTTCCGCCTCGGTAATCAGGTGGTCCATTTGACCGAGGGAACCCTGGCACTTCGCGAGTTCGTCCTCGGAAAGCTGGCCTCCGAGGATGAACTCGCGAAGTGCCAGGGTTCCCTCGATCAAATGGACCACCTGATTACCGAGGCGGAAACGTATGCTCGTCGCGTGAAGGATCTTGAAGATCGCCTTCAGGACTCCGAGAGGACGTGTGTCGACCTGAAGAATGAGCTCGACTTGGCTGAGGCTTCCCATCGCAACCTTGGATCCGAATTGGACCGGGTGAAGGCCGAGCTGGCGAATGAGAAGGCGGGGAACCGCTCCTTGTACTGTGCTTACTGTTCGGCTAAGGACGGCGGCATTCGCTCGGGCAGGAAGGCCGCAGGGGCGCTGGTGGCCTACGACCGGGAGGACGACCATCTTCCGGAATTTCGATCAGGCCGTCGTCGATCTTTTAGGAGATCGCTGACGTTCCTGCCGAGCTGCAAGAGGCCAAGGACGAGCTTCAGGCTGAGCTCGACAACGTGCCATTGCCCTCTCTTGCTGGGGCCGAAGATCTTGAGTTCACTCCTTACGACGATCGCTCGCCCCCCGATGCGCCTGAGACTTCCGAGGTCGCGAATCAGTTCGGTTGGATGCTTGACAGCTCGGAGACCGTGCTTGCGTCGATCGATGAGGTCGGGGAGAACTCGAAGGAGGTCGAGCTCGCTAAGGACAAGTCGGCCTAGATCCGCCTCGTCCAATTTTTTTTTTTTTAAGTTTTAAGAATAAATGTGTTTTTGGGGCCCATGCGTGTGCGTTCTTATTTTGGGCCCGACATTTGGGCAAACTCGTCGAACTTCTTTCAGTTTTTATCGTTAATTCTCTTTTTATTTGCTTTGAACATATTTTGTGATTTCGTTGAATGTTATTGATGTTCAGTTCAAACTCTGGTCGTTTTTATTCTAATAGCGGCTTTCATAGACAATGCATGATTATCTTTCATCGATACCTTAAAGTTTGTGTGTTTGAATCGGACGCAGTGATTCACTATGGCATTTATTCGTTGATTGCTTATTTGCATGATGTGTGTCGGCCATCGTCAGTCGAATCTCTAGTCGTGTTGGGATTATGTATACGGCATGCCATCGAGCTATGCCTTATACATGATATATTTTTTTTGCACTAAAACTCTAAGTCTTATTTCGCTCTTAGGTTTATAGTGGTTTATCGTACACAACGTACGAACCACGCCTTGGGTGTGTTCATTCCGTGTGTAGGTCAAATCTGCCATGCGTGGCAAATTGATCTGAATCGAACTTGTTCGTTCCAAGTTTCTCTTGTTTATGGAGGTGGGGGTTGTACCTTGTCTCAAGGCTGCCTACGTACCCATGTTTGGGATCAAGCCGTTACGTAGTTCGATTGTTATGACATTACTTTTAGCAGTAATATTTCTTTAGGTTCATGATATTCCAATATCTGAGTACTGGGATACCGTCGAACGTTTCAAGCTTGTAGACGCATGATCGTGGGATTCCTGAGACTCGGTATGGTCCTTCCCAGTTTGCTCCAAATTTTCCGGCGTTTTCTTCGGCCCTGTTTTGATACACGTTTCTCAACACGAGATCTCCAGTGTTGAATTCTCGGAAGTTGACTCCTTTATTGTAGTATCGGGCGATTGATCGTTGGTATAAATTCATGCGCGTCAAAGCTTGGTTTATCCTTTCGTCTGTTAAGTCGAGGGAGTCGCATAGCATTTTATTGTTAGTTTCTTCGTGATCGTTCGCGTACATGGTGCGAATTGTTTGAATTTCGTGTTCAATGGGCAATATTGCTTCGACCCCGTAGAACAGAGAATATGGGGTTTCCCCGGTAGGCCTTCGTGGACTCGAGCGGTAAGCCCACAGTACTCCAGGGAGTTCGTCGGCCCATCGCCCTTTTTTTGCTAGAAGTTTCTTTTTCAGGTTACTAACGATTGTTTTGTTGGTGGCCTCAGCGTGTCCGTTCCCTTGTGGGTATCGGGGCGTCGAGAATCGTAAAGTGATTCCTTCTGCTGCACAGAATCGTCGGAACTCTTTTGATATGAATTGTGCGCAGTTATCAGTGATAACTCTTGTGGCGTTCCATGTCGACAAATTATATTTTTCCAAATGAAATTTTTTACGTCCACCTTATTGAGACGAATGCTTCGGCTTCAACCAATTTCGAAAAATAATCTGTTGTGATAAGGAGGAATTTCAGCCCTCCAGGTGGCCGACGATATCCATGGACCATTTCAGAAAAGGGTATGGAGCGGATATGGAGGATAGTTCCTCGACTGGTTGTTTGATATTCGGGGCGTGTTTTTGGCATTGGTCGCATTTCCGTGAGTGTTGTTCACAGTCGGCGACCATGGTTGGCCAAAAGTACCCTTGATTTTTTTATTTTAACGGCTATGGCTCTTCCAGCCGCGTGGTTCCCATATTCTCCTTCGTGTATTACGGAAATGATGCGTTTGGATTCTTCTTTTCCTATACATCGTAGGTATATTCCGGAGAAACTTCTCTTGAAAAGCACTCCGTCTATTATGGAAAATCTTGCGCTTTGGCTAATTAGCTTTCGGCGCAATTGCTTATCTGTCGGGGTATGGCCTTCGGAGATATATCTGATTATATCCCTTCTCCAGTCCCCCTCTTCTATTATTACCATTATGCTTGTACTTTTGGTAGTGATAGAAGATTGTTTTATTGCCTCGACCGGTATGATTCGGCTTATCGTAGGGTCTGACGTCGAAGCTAAGGCGGCGAGGGCGTCAGTGGTGGTGTTTTCTCCTCTAGGGATGCGGGTTAATTCGAATTTTTCGAATTGATTTGTCATTTCTTTTACTAATTGTGCGTACGCCTCCATACGCTCGTCTCTTGTTTCGAATTCTCCGCTGATTTGATTCGCAACGAGCTGCGAGTCACAAAAGGCGGATATGGATTTTGCTCCCACAGCTTTTGCTAGGCGTAATCCTGCGATTAGTGCCTCGTACTCGGCTTCGTTGTTTGAGGCGGTGAAATCCAGGCGGAAGGATTGTTCAATCACCTCTCCATGTGGCGATACCAGATGTATCCCAATCCCGGCCCCTTGTTTTGTGGATGAACCATCGACTTTAAGGGTCCAATTTCCAGCGCTTGTTGTGGTCTCGCTTTCATTTGCGGGGAGCTCGATAAGGAAATCGGCTAGAACTTGTGACCTCGCGCATGTTCTAATATGATATTCGATATCATATTCGCTTAGTTCGACGGCCCATTTGGTTAATCTCCCCGATTGGTTGGGGCTGTGGAGGAATGAACGTAAAGGTTGAGTGGTCATTACTACTATTGAGTGTGACTGGAAATATGGTCGTAGCTTTCGGGCCGCTGTGATGACGGCCAGAGCTAATTTTTTCATTGCTGGATATCTCGTCTCTACATCAACGAGTGATCTACTTACGTAAAACACTGGTTTTTGGTCTCCTCGTTCTTCTCTGACGAGAACTCCACTGACCGCGGTGTGCGATACGGCTACATACAGGTAGAGCGGTTCTCCTACTTCGGGCTTGGCTAGGATCGGAGGTTCGGCCAGGTATTGTTTCAGTTGCTCGAATGCTTCTTCGCACTTTTCTGTCCATTCGAACTTCTTATTTCCTCTCAGGAGCTTGTAAAAGGGTAAGCATTTATCGGTTGATCGGGAGATGAATCGGTTAAGTGCTGCCACGCGTCCTGTTAGTCTCTGGATTTCTCTTTTGTTTCTGGGGGAGGGTAGATTTCGGAGTGCTTGTATTTGGTCTGGGTTGGCTTCAATCCCCCTTTGAGTTACCATGTACCCGAGGAATTTTCCAGAAGATACCCCGAAGGTACATTTAGACGGGTTTAGCTTCATTTGGTAACTGTTTAGGACCTTGAAACATTCCTCTAAATGTGAGACGTGGTCTGTTTCTCGTAGTGATTTTACTAACATGTCGTCGATGTAAACTTCCATCGTTGTTCCTCTCTTGTCGGCGAACATTCTGTTCACTAAGCGTTGATACGTGGCTCCGGCGTTTTTGAGCCCGAAGGGCATCACCTTATAGCAATAGATACCATTGTCGGTTGTGAAAACGGTTTTTTCCTGATCATTGGGATGCATCAGGATTTGATTGTATCCTGAGAATGCATCCATGAATGACAGGATTTTATGACCGGCGGTGGCTTCCACCAAGTGCTCTATGTGTGGTAGGGGAAAGCTGTCTTTAGGACAAGCTTTATTAAGATCGGTATAGTCGACGCATATGCGCCATTTACCGTTCTTTTTCTTGACGACGACGGTATTGGCGAGCCAATCGGGGTATTTTACTTCGCGTATTAAACCGGATTTTAAGAAGCGATCTACTTCTTCGTTGACCACTTTAGCCCTCTCTGGACCGAGTTTCCTACGCTTTTGCTTTACGGGCTTGTAACTGGGATCGACGTTGAGTTGGTGCGCGGCGATTTCGAGGTCTATGCCTGGCATGTCCTCTGTCGTCCACGCAAACGTCTTTTTGTTCTTCTTCATGAACGTTATCAGTTCCCGGCGTACGCTCCCTTTCAACTTGGCCCCGATGCCTACACATCTCTCGGGGTCAGTTCCGTCTATCTGAATCTGTGTTATTGACTCCGTATTAGGCTCGTCTTTTTCCTCTGAATTTCCCATCGGAGGCGGATGGATGGTCTCGTTTCCGATGGCCATTAATTGCTATTGGCCTTCCATGGTTTCTTCGCTAGATGGATCTTCCGAATTATTTTCTTTTGGCTGGTGCTTTTTGATGATTTTTTTTATGGTTATTCATATAACAAATTCAGGATGCCTCCTGGCTCCCTCTGATTTCTTGTATCCCGTTGGGAGTCGGAAATCGTACGGACATGTGGTAGGTTGACGGTACCGCCCTCATCCCATGTATCCAAGGTCTTCTGAGGATAGCGTTGAACGGGGACGGGCAGTCGAGAACGGTAAATTCGACCATCCGGTTTACGTCTCTAGCCCGTACTGGGAGTTCGATGATTCCTAGAGAGGGTGTCACCTCCCCATTGAACCCAGATAGCTGGTTGGGTTTGTGCTCAATTTAAGCCTCCTCGATGTTCATTCTATTCAAAGTGGTCTTCAATATAACGTCTACGGAGCTTCCTCCATCAACCAAGATTCTGGCTACTACGCAGTTACCCACTTCGAGTTCGATGATCAAAGCGTCGTCATGGGGGCCGTATAGCCTTTTGATATCGTCCTCATTGAATGAGATCGTGGTATCTTCTGTCTTACGGCACCCAGTTGACCTCGGTGTACCTTTAAGTTGACGTTGGTGTGCTTTAATGGAATTTACGCTATCCCTGCAAAATTTTGAACCTCCCATGATATAGTCGATTCGGGGTTTTGCTTGGGGAACGTCGTCATCGTCCTCCTTTGCCCTTCCCCATTTTGGGGAGGGATTTCCTCGGGTTCTGTTATTGTTAAATTCCTTCTTCTGGGGCGGTGGTCCTAGGTCGACATTCTTCAGCTCTCCATTTTTATATTTCTCAATAAGTACCTTTCGGGCTACAACACAATCCAGAGTGTCGTGTCCGTAATTTTTGTGGAAATCACAGTATTTTTTTCTTATCACGCGCCCATTTCGGGGTGCTTCCTTCGGGAACTCCCTCGTTGTTTACGTTAAAGGCGTGCTCCGGGATATTTGAAGGCTTCATCCATTCGTTGTTTCGGTAAGGTCTCATTCTAGGTGTCCTGGCCATGGCCGGAACAGGCGTCATGGAAGGGACCTTCCTTGGATTATGTTTCTTTGACAGGAGGGCCCTTTCTTCTTCGGCTTTCGTGTAGTTTGAGGAGCGATGAATTGCATCCTCGATGGTGGGTGGTCTATTTACGGTCATTTCCTCTCGAAATCTGGACTCGTGCCACAGTCCATTTTTTAGAGCGTTCAGAGCCGATTCTCCCTCCACGGAAGGGATTTTTGACATGACAGTCTTAAACCTTGTCATGAAGCTTTTCAGAGTTTCATCTCGGGTTTGTTGGGTGTTCCATAGGTCCGCCATGGTCGCCTCATCTTCTACTAGCATTGAGTAGTGTTTGATGAACGCGGCCGACAGCTGTTGAAAATAACTTATCGACCCTTCTTCGAGACGTGAAAACCAATCCAAGGCGCTTCCTGACAGATTCTCAGTGAATAAATGGCAAAACCCTGCTTCTCGCTCGTTATCTCGTTGGCATGCTCACCCCATCGCGATGCGAAAGACCATTACATATGTTTTCGGGTTGGAAGTACCAGAGTATTTGGGTAACCTGATTTTTCCGGTGTCCCCAACTCTAACTTGGGTAATACATGGAGCAAAGGGAGTTCGACCAGTATCTGCCACCAGCCGGTCGATCTCGGGGGCCGAGCTCGTAGCATAGCGCATTCGGGAGTCTACAGCCCAGAACTTCTCCTCCACCATCTGACGGAAGGCATTGAACGCGGGGTGATCATCCCTCGGGATTTCTACGGCGAACTGTTCTCCCCCAGTTCGGATTTCTCCTCTCTGAGGGTTTCTTTCTTCAGGGCGAACTATCGGCTCGAAATAGTTCGGTTCCTCAGGAATTCCTTCCTCGCGGGGGAGGTTGATGACTTGAGGAACATATCCAGGAGGAGGGCCTCCCGGAGGCGGGGGCGGTAGGACGCCCTGAGTCGGTCGAGCCCGCCAAACGCTGGCCTCGACCTGTCCATCAAATTGGCCAATTCCGGCCGTATTGCTAGGGCCGGCCGTGTCGGGTGACATGTGGATTCCGGAGAAGCTTAGCCGCCTCCCGGGTGGGGCGAACCTTCGTCCGTTTGCGGTAGGCGAACTGGTCGAACTCAGCAGAATAGCTCGCTCGGCGTCGAGCTGCTCTTGAAGTGAAGATTGCCCAACTGTCAAGCTATCGAGCTGGGATCGGGTTGATCTATGGAATTCGGCATTGGTTTCAACGAGTTTTAGCATAAGAGCCCGTGTCTCCGGATCGGCTCCAGAAACCGGGATTTCGTGCTCGCTGTTAGAAGACATTCTTTCAGATCCGATCTGTGCTCTTCGGCGTTAGGTTTCTGATAAGTTTCCCACAGACGGCGCCAAATTGTTGAACCGATTTCTCGTCTCAACAATCTATACCAGATTTATTCGAATTATCTCGTATATTTATTTATATGAACTAAGGGTCTCAGAATCCAATTATGAAGATTGAACAGAAATCCGAAAGAAATTAATATAAATTAGGATATATAAAGAGCGAAAGGAAATTCCTTTATTTGATTAAAGAACGCAAGCCTTACAAGAATAGGAAATTATTTTAGAATAAGCAGGAAAACTCGAGAAAAGAAGAATATATCTCCCCAGAAAAATCAGTGGCGTAAAATGAAAATGGATTGAGCTTTTATAGCCAGCTCGCCGATCCTCCTGTTTCTTCAGATCGGCACATGTGTATGAGCAGAACCGGTCTTTCACCCTTTATTCTTGCGTACACCCCACTCTTTAGGCGATTTGACCGTTTCTTAGATGATTCATCGTTCAAATTTCTTGGCGGGACCGTCTAGTAATGCTTGTTGGCCCGAGTCGAGTTGGGATTCTTCGAAATATTGTCTTGGGCCGATATCATCTGTGCCTAGGTTTATTAGGCCGAACTGGGCTTTGGGCCGAACTAACGATTATCTTCTCCTTTGGGGCGAGCTTGTTTTGGGCCTGGTTGGTCAAATTCGCCTGGTGGAAGGGAGAGATATTCACTCCCACACATATCATTATGAGACTTTTGCGACATTTGGACGAAACCTCGCGGTGCGCAGAGAGAGGATCGCGCCATGAGGTAGAATTTCCAATCCCTCACTAAACGCGCCTAACGTTCTGGGATTGTCTAAACCAAGGTTTAAAATATCGATACCGATACCCATACCGAGGTTCTGATTTTACGGATATATCGAGTATCGACGGATATTCTATAACAATTTAAATACCGACTACCGATTATATCGATGATATATCGGATACCGACGGATATATCGGCAGAAATCCTATAAAAATATATAAAATGTATATATAATTTAATGATACATATAACAATTATATTTTAATATATATATATATATATATATATATATATATATATATAACATATCTATATAGATATATACGTATATTTATATCTATAAATATCTATAACATATCTATAAATATACGTAATGAATGAATATATAACATTTATTTAGCTAACAATAAAGTTCACCTTATTATGAAATTAATAAATTTTAAAAAATCACTCCATATAAACATATGTAGTTATATGAATTTTAATAAGCAATAATGAGTCTTCATCTTCCCAAGAACTCAAGTTTAAATTTTGGGCCTGTTTAGAGCTATGTAAATAGGTATTTCAGGAATAATTTTTCTGTTTTGGCTGTTGTAGGAATTTGTTTTACATTTAAAAAAAATCACTTCCTATGTAGTTCTATGAATTTTAATGAGCAATAATGAGTCTTCATATTCCTAAGAACTCAAGTTTAAATTTTGGACCTGTTTAGAGCTATGAAAATAGGTATTTCAGGAATAACTTTTATGTTTTTGGCTGTTGTAGGAATTTTTTTAGAAAAACGGTATATCGGGAAGAAAACGATATTTAGGCTGTTATATCAGTTTTTTTACCGAGCCTTCAAAAAAACGGATATATCGGCGATATATCCCTATATATCGCCGATATTTAGAACCTTGGTCTAAACACTCCGCGCGGCGCGTAGAGGCTCAAATGTTCATCCATTAGCGTTTCGTGATCCGTCTTGACTCGTTTTGACTCCCGATTGCTTTGTTTTGCTTGAAAATGACTTCGAAGACCTTATAGAGGCTCTTTTACTCTTTTAAACCTATAAATTCTTATAAAAACACTAAAACCATAAAAATAAAAAAAACAAAAAAAAAAAACACCCGAGAACTCGCTAAATTCAATCATAAAAATAGGAGTTTAACGCATAAGAAACACACCTATAATGGTGGTGCTTGTCTTGCTTCTCTTTAGGAATGTGTTCTTCGTTCTTGAATCCTAAGAAAATGAGAGAAAAAAAAACGTGTACTTAGAGGAACGCGAAGGGTTTCCTCTCGGCGCGTGCTACGACACTCAACATTAGTCTTGCTAACATTAGTGTCAGTCGAGGTGACCTTTATTTCTGTTGATTAAAAAATTTGGCATAGTCTAATGAGAGAGAGAGAGAGAGAGAGAGAGAGAGAGAGAGAGAGAGAGAGAGAGAAAGAGAGAGAGTATTTATAGTGCTTGTAGATTGTGTTGGTGTGAGCAAGGGTTTGTTTGTGAGTTTTTAGAGGCATTTTGGTGTGTTTCGCCTAAAAAATAAGCTTTCAAAATTATTTATTCGTGTTTAGGCCGTGCAGATTGGTATTGGGCGGATAGGAAACGATCATTTTGAGGTCAGGCTTGGGTGGGCCGTATAATGCAAACATCTCATGCAGCTCAATCCCTAGACTAAGTCTTACTTATATTTTTGTTGATTGAGTTTCAATTGGCCTCCTTCCCTAAAAAAAAAAAGTTTCAATTGGCATCCGAGCAAACACTGAATTATCTCACAGTAATTTTTTTATTATTATTTAGAATTCTTACTTTCATTATTATTCGTAGAATACTTTATTTTTAATATGCATATATTTTGTCGTTTATCGTTTTATTTTACTTGACTTTTTATTTGATGTCTACAATTTTACTTAATTTTTTTCTTTAGTTATTTGCCGTTTCATTTAAAATATTTAGCGAAATCATGTAAAAAGATATTTTAAAAATATTGGATAATTTGATATATTTAGGGAATTACATATTCATGTGAGGTATTTGAGTAATTTCGTCAAATTTCTTGATAAATTCAATATTCGGGCCGTGCTATGGGCTTTGTCAGATTTACAGCACTGTCTGCTCTTCAATAAACCCCTCTCATGAGCATAAACCCTAAAAACCCAACTGAAAATGAAAGAGACCAAGAAGAAGAAACCGCTTAAACCCTACCTGCGAAACCCTAAATCTAAGACCAACAAAAACCCTCTCGGAGTTGCCAATAAAACCAAGACGAAAACGAAGGCTAAGAAGGAAAAGAAGACGCAACACAGCGAAGCTGAAACTGACTCGCCAATCGAAGAACAACGCGACGACAATGGCGGATCGCGTGTCGACCAGCCTGCGTCTGCTTCACAGCAGCTCAGTTTCTTCCTCGATAGCTACCAGTCCTTCAACAAAATCAAACTCTCTCCTCTCGAGATCGAATCAATCCCCGGTATTTTGGAAAATGAAATGAAAATATACAAAACGAGCTTTGTCGATGTTAAATGTGGGAACAAAATCTAAAGGTTTTATCTTCTATATGTAGATACGTCCATTTTGGAACTGTCTGAATGCTCGGATCAAGACGCAGAGACATTGGGAAAAGATCTGAAGGCCAGTTTCGGTACTTCATGGAAGAAAGCTCTTTGTGGGAAGAAGCTCTCGGAAGGGAAAGTTGAAGCGGGAAATCCGGCGATCCTCACTATTAGTACTTCTGCTTTAAGAGCAATAGAACTCTTGAGGTCTGATTTTTAATTTTTTTTTTTATTTGCATTTTTTGTGGGATAATAATTTGATAATGATTTTATTTTATTGTATTTGCTTGTTGTAGAGGCGTGAGGTCTTTGACTAAAGACTGCCATGCCGTGAAGCTATTCTCGAAACATATGAAGGTTGAGGAGCAGGTAGTTATCTCTATTTTTATTTTGTTTACTATTCAATCTAATTGTAGTTGATTTTTTTTTTTTTAATTTGTTTTCCATTATTGAGTAATGTGCTTTTAATTATTGGGTGTTGAAGAATTTTGGAGATGATGACATATATATCAAAATACCTGAATCATTATCGATAATGAATTGTGTATTGCACGTCAGTCTGATCCAAAGTTTTGATGTAATGAAGTGTATATTGCAACAAATGGCTACATGGATAAATAATTCCAACTAATGCTGGTTTACGCAGAGCGAACATAATTTACCAAAGGCTTACATAGTTGTTTATACTTTATATGTCATAGAGTTGAAGGGGTTTGTGAGGTTTTATCCTCTGGTTTCCAACATCTTCTTTTTCCTTAGCTTTGATTTGAAATCTTGGACATGATGACATATATATCAAAATACCTGAATCTTGATAATGAATTGTGTATTGCACGTCAGTCTGATCCAAAATTTTCATGTAATGAAGTGTATATTGCAACGTGAGTTCTTGGTTTGAGGAGGCCCAATAGCAAAGTTTTGAATGTCCATGCTACAAATGGCATACTTGGAGAGATATTACCGACTGAAACTGGTATACGTAGATTCAACTTATTTATGATAGGTTTATATAGTTTTTATTTCATAGAGTTGAAGCGGTTTGTGAGATTTGTTCCTCTAGTTTTTGGATATGATGACATATATATCAAAATACCTGAATCATTATTGGTAATGAATTGTGTATTGCACGTCAGTCTGATCCAAATGGTTCAATGCACACAATGTTTGGTTGTGTTTTCTTTCTAAATTCTTCTGATTTGAAGATCTAAAGGGTTTGAGGCTTGATTGAATTATGTTGGTTTTTCGCTTCTGTTTAATCAAGACACTCGGACGGTTAGTCAAAATGGTTGTGAGTAGTGGTATGAAAATAATTATCATTGTCTCTCTATATGCTCAATAGTTTGCCATATCTTGCTCCATTAGAATTTCGGAGATGAAGAGGATTCTCTAAATGATTATATAATCACTAATAATGACTTTTATATGATTGCACGACAGTTTGATCCAAACTTTCTTATGTCATGTTTGCATAATAAGAATTCTCTGTTGGGATTGAATGTTTTATTAATATTTTTGCTCTGCTCTTATGCAGGTATTACTCTTAAAGAATCGTGTCAATATTGCTAGTGGTACACCTAACAGGTTTGTAATTAGTCAATTATCTTCTTAATTAACTTACCTTCTTCATTCATGTCAATTCCAATGTTAACGAAAGAGTGGTAGTTTGTTTTGTTTTAAACAGAAATTTTTTCATAGCTTCCCGATATCATTATTTTAACTGAATGTTTTCTTTTTTGTTGATGTTTCTGGTATGAATTTCAGGATAAAGAAGCTTATTGACATGGAGGCTTTAGGAATGTCACGGTTGACTATAATTGTACTTGACATACGACCAGATGTGAAGGGCTTTTCCTTGTTAACGTTACCACAAGTCAGGTTTGATTCTCCAAGTCCTTCCAAATCTGCTACTGCATAATTTCAACAATCTTTCTTAGTGCTTGGTGCTCCGTGTTATTTATAATATCTTGGCTCTTGCAATTGTTTTCCGGTCAAACAATATTTAAAAAAAAATCAAAATTTTTTGGTCTGATATTACAAGTAATATGTTTGTCTTTTGCTTACTATTTTCTGCTAGGTTAGTTCCATTCTCTATATACTCTTCGGTTTTGTTTATTTTCTCAGTTTGTCTTGAACCTAAACTGCCTTGTGTACTCCCTTGCATAATGTGAAAATTTGTCCTCAAAACATTATCTGAACACACGCTTATTTATATATTTATTTGGCAGCAACGAGTTTTGGGATTTATACAAGAGCTATTTCCACCAGCGAGTAGTAGAAGGTACACTGCGTATTGGCTTATACGGTCCATTACCAAAGAAAACAGATTCCAAGAAGAAAAAAGGGAAATCTCAATGATTGATTTTCGCTATTGTTGTAATTCAATTTTGACACCAAGTTTGTACTGAACCTGGCTCTTTTATAATACAAATCTATTTTTGGCACCTTGGATGTATTTATTAAATGTGTTTAAAATGGGAGATACAGGCTCAGGTAATCTAGCATGCTTATACATATAACGAAGTTTTATGTATTTTACAACTGATGCGATTCAAACCAAGTGAGACTATGATTCTTGTCAATTTGTTGGATTGAAGACAGCTCAAGAATTCTTCAAGATCTACTGAATCTGCTGCCCGCCGGTTAGAGAAGGTCAAACCTTAGAACAATGAATATAATTTAGTTTGATGAGTTTGATTGGACGCCACAATGAAGTAGCTACACAAACATGATTAAAGCTAGCCATGAATTTTGTGATAATGACATTCTCTGTGGAATTTGAAGTTCATTTTCTCCAACTTTAAATTGTGTTAAAAGTGAGTTAAGCCTCTCTTAGATCTAGATTGAGCCTAGAAATTGAGCTTCTTGCTGCTAAGTGGACAATGTTCTCCATTTCTTTTTGGAGCTGTTTAGCTCTTGTTAAGTGGTTCTACTTCATCTCAATGGAGTCCATATAGTTTGCATAGTCTGAGCAAGAGCTCGGAAGCACCGAAAACGGAAGGAATCTAGTATCGAGCTCGAGTCAAATAGGTTCGAGGGCTCACTAAGGATTAGGAACGACTCGTTCATAAGTTAAGTGTGAATTATATGAAGCAGAATTTCGGAGATGAGAGAAAATGATAGGTCAAAGACTAGCCAAATCCAGTATAAACATATGTAAACTAATCCAAACTTAAGTAAAAAGCTCACCTCGACGGTTTTCTCGAGCAGACGAGGAAATAACCACCCATTACGCATGTTCTATTAGCGGTTACTTGATAACCGCCAAAGACATGGGATTGATCACCTCACATACTCGACTTCAAAATCTATAAATATACGAGAAGATACCTGAAAGGGGACATTCACATTTTCGCACACACAAGCACACACTAGAAGTTTTGCCTATCATTCAGTATCTCTATTACTTGCTCTCTTTTAGTAGATTCGTCTGTATTTAGAGATAATATTGCCTAAGAATTCGGAATTCTCAAGACTACGTGTTCGGAACCAACAATTGTTACACTAAATTTTTTCTGTGCTATACTTAATATTTATTACATAAACCTGAAAATCGATTTTATTTTTAATCATATCTGTCTATCATCGCTGGTGTGTAAGGAACTCTTAGAATAAGAATGAAAAAAGAAAGATAATTTAATTTTTTTTTTTTTTAAAACAAGATAACCAATGTAATTTTCATTTCCCAAATAATTTATTTATCCCTATAGCTCGGCTTAAACGGGTCGGATAATTTAGCCATAAACATTTAAACGGTCAAAGAAATCTGAACTCGCTCGATTTCGTCAATTTTCTTCTCAGACGCCATTTTAGTTTCTTGTGCCGATCTGGTGAACTGAGCTTAGCTTTATCATCTTCGATTGCTGTAACGATTCTATGATTATATTCCTCACTCTTCTTCTTCTTCTTCTTCAGAAACCAAAGACCAAAGAAGACGTGAAATCCGATCAAACCACTTCGATCCCGCCAATTCACGCCAAGAGAAATGGAACACGAGAGCGACGATCCGAGGCAGTCTCTGGAGAAGAGGCCGAGCATAATCTTCGTCGGCTCTCCCAACGCTGGGAAACGCACAATCCTCTCCCGTACTCAACTCTCTTTTCATTCATCTCTTTCACTTCGATTCGTGTCGTTTTTTAGGAATCTGAAGCCCTTCGTTTTACTGTTGCAGGCTTAACCTCTCTAGATTTTGAAGATTCTTCTGACTCGACGATACACCACGATCTGCTTCACGGGTGAGCTTTCATATTTAGTCTATAAGAATTGTCATTCCAACTCTGGTGATATAGAATGGTGGTTTGTATTGTTTTGCGGGGGGGTTTTTTTTTTTTTTTCTAACTCTCTTATACTTAGACTAAATATTACTGTTTTTTTTTTAATTTTTTTTATAGATGGAGTATTGACACGAAATACTACAGCGTGGATGTCTCGGTATACGTTGCTCATCTTCACGACGGATTCTCGATCACTGCCCTTCCGATTTATCCCCGTCTCGCAGCTCTCATCATGGTCTTCGACATGACTGATGTAAAGCCCTTTCCTTTTTTCCCCCGGAAATCTCGATGCTTAGATTTTTTTTTTCCTATTTCTTAGACATCGCTATGAGCTTTCGTTGATCCATTTTTCAAGAGGGATGATGTGACTTAAGATTTAGTGAAGTTTAAATTCAAATTGTTAATGATATGCGTAAAACAAGCATTGATTAGACTCCTTATGTGCTCTTAATAGAAACCTTGTAGATCATCTCTTTTGTGTTGGGCAGAAATTGTAGAACACATAACTCTTGGGCCAAAGTTAATACAAGAAACCACCAAGAAAGTTCAAGTCAATTACAATCTCCTCGAAGTAATCCAAGACAATATAAATATGTTGATTGAAGGCAGTGAGACCAATAGGATACATGGTAGGATATTGTGTATCTTGAAGGTTTCACATACACTACAGTTTTCTCGTTTAGGTGGTTGTGGCAAACTTGAACATAGAACCTTTTGAGATTCTAGATCCAGTTTGGTTGCTTGCCTACACTAAATTATGGTGTTTTGTTGATTGGTCGTTAAGTTTTATCTGTATACGTGTTTAAATCCCATGAGTGTATATTTTGTTGACTTTTCAAATGAAATCTGACGCGGTGTTTTATTGTGTCGTCTACTGTGATTTTTATTTGTTCGAGTCTTTTAATTTATTTTATTTTGATCCCCTATTTTTGTGGCGTTGCAAATTTGGATTATGGATGATGTGATGGTTTGGATTTCGGTCGATGAATTTGTTGTGATAGGATTTTAAGAATAAACATTGATTACTAGCATAAATATAAAGGATTATAGTGGAAGAAGAATGGATTTCAGTCGGTGTAGATTTGCCGAAATGTTTTATGTTCATTGATTCAGGTTCTTATGATACTCCATGCAGCGATCGTCTCTTGTTGCCCTACAACAATGGGTGTCTCGTAACGATCTGCAAAGGTTTGAGGTTTTGTTGTGCATAGGAAATAAGGTGGATCTTATTCCGGATCACCCAGTTCACTCCGAGTATAGAAGACGGTTGTCGAAGGTTGGGGAAGAAGACTCGTCGTTTTCTCACGGCTATGATTTTGAGGATTATGGAATTTCTGGAACCGAGGGAAGCAGTTTGTTAGGTGGCGAAAAGGACGAGTCGTCGTTTTCAGAGATGAAAAGGTCGTGTCTTGAGTGGTGCGTTGATCACAACATCGAGTTTGTTGAAGCCTGTGGCTCTAATGCCGATTTCGACAAATGTAAGCCAATCTTGGGTTTTCTCTTTTTGCCTCTCTTTTATCTATTTGTTTATGAAAATTCTTGAACCAAAATCGACTCTATATTTAGATGCATGAAATATGAATGCTCCCAGTTTGCTTTTGACTTGGATCAATATAAACCCAATGCAAATTCCAATTTTTGCTCAACTCTAAATCTTATATCATAGACCAAAAATAATAGTAATGTATAATGTTAGCACGATTGTTATTCCAACAAAAGATTATGGAATTATGAGGAGATTAGGTGTACTCTGACCAAACCATTGACCTGGTTGCATTTTTTTAATAATTTGTTTAGTCTTCGCAAGGTTTAATCCGATGACACTTAACCCCTCTGCGTTGATTGTTTTGACAATTTAAAGGTTGTTTTCATTTGGGCAGGTTTGTCAGTGGATGGCGATTCACAAGGAGTAGAACGTCTTCTCGGCGCTCTCTCTGCTCATATGTGGCCGGGAATGAAACTCAAATCGGGGGACAAGATTGCCGACCCATCATTACCCGAAGGAGTAGAAGGTCTTTTCCAATTTCACCACCTCACTTAGTAAGAGTGCTCGATTAGATTATTGGAATGCCAAATGTTAAATTTATCCTCTTTTCAGACTTGTCCGACGAAGAAGATTCCGATATCGAACTTGAGTACGAAAGGCTATCAGCGGGCTCGGCCGAACCGTGGGACGACACAGATAGCGTGTGGGTTTCTGCGAGCTCATCGAGCTCAAACCGACATGTTGATCAAGATAATTTCGACACAAATGGGAATCTCGACAAGGGAAAAAGTTGCGTTAGAAATGAGGCGATGGCTTCGACGTCAGTGTCTGATTCGAACGAGGCAGCTTGTGAAGAAGAGCTAAACCAAGCAAGCAAAGCTGAGGAGGATAGTTCTCACTTTGATTTCGACGAGTTGGGACAAGTGATGGCCGAGATAAGCAACATCCGGGATAATTTGAGGTTATTGCCTGATCATCAGAGGAGAGAAATGGCTGCGAACATGGCGCTTAAAATGGCCGGTATGTTTGGTGGTTACAGCGATGATGAAAGTAATTAACACCACGATATTTGGAAACACCGAATGGTTTTGTCTATTGATTGTAAATCAAGCAAGATAGTTTTCATAAATTTTGTCTCCCATGTTACTTGGTTGTCATGATCAATCAAGGCTTTTAGAGTTTGTTCCCCGGCTTTTATTTGCAAATTCAGTACTTGAAATGGGAGTTGTGTAGCCTTGTTCATTAAGGAGTGAGATTGTATCAGCAAGTTATTTTATTTTTATTTTTTTTCCTTTTTTAAAAAAAGTTGTTTTTGGTTCTATAATTGAAGCATATGCAGTAGCTAAAGGAACTATATATTCTTCAGATTCTTGTTTTTTTGGGCCCCATCTGTATTTTTTAGATAGATTGCCTGTAAGTTCTATAATTGTAGTTAAAAGGGAAAATAATACATTTATACCCTGTGTTTTAGTGAAATGTCGAGTTTAACCCTCGGTTTTCAAAAATGTCGAGTTCATACCCTCTGTTTAACTAAAATGACGAAATTATACCCTCTGTTTAACTAAAATGACGAAATTATACCATGAAATAGACAACAGTGTCACAAATATTCTTTTTATTGACTTTTCATTGCCGTTGACTATAATATTTATAATATAAACACCAATTATCTTTATTCATTCGCGCCATATATGTAATTTATTTAAAAACTAAAAAATAAACAACAGTCTCTTAATCGTGAAGAACACAGAAAGAGGCATAGGGGTAACCATCGATAGTTGATAGTAATCAAAATTGCATATTCGAACAGAGAATCCAAGATTTAGAGTTACAATTCGAACACGGAATGAAGTCATTTCTTAGGCGGTATGAGTTTTATTATTTAATTTCAATTTAAGGCTATTTTTATTTCAAAATTGAGAATTTGGAAATTAGGGTACTGATTTAGATTTGATTCGGTTTTTCTTATATAAGAGTTAATATCAATGAAAGAGAGATTTGTGACGCTGTTATTCATTTCAGGGTATAATTTTGTCATTTTAGTTAAACAGAGGGTATGAACTCGACATTTTTGAAAACTGAGGGTTAAACTCGACATTTTATTAAAACACAGGGTATAAATGTGTTATTTTCCCTTAAATGATCTATTTATTTATTGTTAAAATGTGAACGAAAAAAAATTAAACATTCTTCTAAAATTAACAAAATTTTCATTAAACATAATAAAAAATAAAAATAAAAATAATTCATCTGACATTGCGACCTCTACCACCATGTATCACCATTCTATTATATGTAGTCAGTTTATAACGCAATATTCTTGCAAACATAGCTATAAACAATATTTTCACAAATAAATAAAGAAGAGGATTTTGTAATCACCCTCTTTAAAATTGTCACGAGCTGCAAAAGCACATGTGGTGGTGGACTTCCTTCAAATATATGCTCATATGGCTCAAAATTCTTACGAAGGTTAATGTACAGTGAATCCACTTCTCCTCCGTCCCGCCCAATTATGCATCAATCTCACCTATTCCCATCTTCGAAGCATTCTAGTTAATAATCAACGACGACTTGAGATCCATATGGCAAGGAAAGCTTCAAGGCGTTTCTAATGGAGAAGAGGTCCAAGAGAGAGAGTCCGTTTTATAAGAAGTTGGGTTTTTATTTTTAGTATTATGTTAAATTATTTTTCCAACCTCCATAAGATGGTCACATTAAAACATTCTCGTAAGTTTTTACACGATTTTAACATAAAGCTTTATTATAGCACTATTTTAAATTTAGAGATCAATCGGACAATTATTTCAAGTAATCTCATTTATTTCTGGTGACTGTCGTTTTCGGAAATATTAAATTCCTTGTGACTTGCAAGGAATTCTATGCCAAAGTCCAACGGGTCGAGCCACTAAAAAGCCCATCAATGCCCAAAAGAAGTCAAGGCCCACTGAAAACGGCCCAAAGACTAAGCTCGAGCCCATCGGGGCACATGCGCACACTGCGCAAAGAGGTGTGCGGCGCGCGAAGACCTTGGCGCGACGCATCATCCCTTCAGCACGCCGCGCCAACTGCACTAAGGACTACTCCTCACGTGCTCCTCCAAAAACACACCGTTCACGCTTGAAAAATCAATGCGCCCGCACTTACCTCGGCGCACGTGCATAACCTTTTGCCCTTGCGCTAACCGATTCATGCCGTGCGCTCCATGCCAAACGACCAGAGGCAGAGGCTGTCATACAGCTTCCCAGGCATTGTAAATACCCTTCCTCAGAAAGGGCAAGGTACACAATTCTCTCTCAACATAATCATTCGATTCTAAAATCGTGAAATGCTGCCGAGGACCCTCTGCACTAGATATCACTATGATCGAGCTCGATTCTCTCAAATATTCTCAAAAAATAAACGGTACCTCCACCTCACTCGTAATAATCAGATTAATGTTGAGCGTCGGAGCGCGCGCTAGAGGCATCGTCCATGCGCCTTCTAAGCTTATTTTCTTATTCTTTTTACTCTCATGTCTTCACGACGAACGAGAATATTCTTGAATTAGGGGAGAGAACTCGTGACGTTTGAGTTTCTACAAACCCGGCTCGGGCGCGACCAGTTGGTCTGATCTTGGGTCGAACCGTCCGAAATCTTCAACGTTGTCCGATTTTCAACGACAACAATTTTCATACAAAAAGAGATTCAATCCAAACAAACTCAAGAATACAATAGTATGTAAAAAAACAAATCGCACACGTTCAAGATTTGAAACACCCGCTATTTTATTTCAAAAATTGTAATTTCCAATCACAGGATTCACATCAACACATTTACTCACTGTACATATTAAATTTACCTTTTAAAAATTGAAGATTACTGGCCTAAATTTTCACGCTTTGCTTCGGAGAGTTTTCTATTTCCTAAATAGATGAATTAAGAAGCTAGTAGATTATAATATTATATTTTTATATAAATATAATAAGTACACATTGTATGTTTTATACTAATATACACATTTCAAGATAAACAAATACTAATGTACACAAACAGATACACATCATAAGTTTGCTTTTGGATTCTAACAAGTTTTTATATTTTTACTAACTAAATAAATCATGTGATTTTTTTTCTTCTATTTTTACTTGCTTCTTGTCCACGTACCGTGATTGAATGAGAATGGATAAAAGAATTTTGACAACATAAATTTAGAGATAGTTTAAATTTATGATTATAACTTACATATTTCTCTATATGTTTAAATTATATTTAATATAAATGTTATGGGTCTCCAAAAGTGCAAGTCGTGGTTCAATTCTCACTCGCACCAAAGATGTTTTCAAAATAAATAAATAAATGTTACGTACTCATATGTATCGTTTTTATAAATGAATCCATTAGTTACTCAAAATGTTATTATTTTTCCTCATATTTTTTCCAAAAAGATTAAACTATTACATTATTTATATACTCGCTATTAATTAGAAATCCTCATAGATATTTATTAATATTGAAATAACAAATATGATAATCAAATTATGTTTATCAGACCATCTTCAATTGCATTTTGGGAAATGGTCTTAGATAGTAGTCTTTTTGATATTTTTGACCAAATTGTTGTGGTCATTGTTTTTGGACAAAAATACTACCTAATCATATGAGAAAAATCTTAAGTGCCATTTGATTTTTTATTTTGTTCATTTCCATCAAACTTGCTCTCAGCTCTCTCTCTCATTGTTTATTGTTTCAGAGCTCTCTATTTCTCCTCTTTTTTCTTCTCTCGTTCATTTAAGGTAAAAAAAAAAAAAAGCTTGCCTTTTTCTGTTTGTCGTCGCCAGTGGTTTGTCCGTCGTCGTCGTCACCGAAGAGGTAAACTTTATCTCTTCATGTCGGCGAACGAAATCTGGGAATTTTTGGGTGGGTTTCGTTGTTGACGTACGGGTTTTGTGTTTTGTTCGTGTTTAAAACTGGGTTTCATGTTTATGGGTTTCATTCGTGTTTCTGGGTTTCATATTTATGGGGTTCGTTCGTGTGTTTGGGTAAAAAAAATGTTTTTTTTTTTTTTTTTGTATTGTCGGAGCTGACATACAAGTCTACAGTTTCATTTATTGTAGATATACAAGTCTACAATTTCATTTATTGTAGACTTCTATGTCTACAATAAACGAAGTTGTAGACTTCATGTTCGCGAACGAAATCTGGGAATTTCTGGGTGGGTTTCGTTCTGTTTGTTTTTTGGTATGAGTTTCGTTGTCGACGTACGTGTTTCGTGTTTCGTTCGTGTTTATTTATGGGTTTCATGTTTATGGGTTTCATTCGTGTTTCTGGGTTTCATATTTATGGGTTCGTTCATGTGTTTGGGTAAAAAATGGTTTATTTTTATTTTTATTTATTTATTGTCGGAGCTGACATACAAGTTTACAACGTCTGAAATTGTAGACATACAAGTCTACAACTTCATTTATTGTAGAGATAGATGTCTACAATACATAGATGTCTACAATAAATGAAGTTGTAGACTTGTATGTCTACAATTAATGAAATTGCAGACTTGTATGTCAGCTCCGACAATACCAAAAAAACCATTTCAGAGTTCCTCCAATCCTTTCTTGGTCGATCTCTCGGTTCGGCGGTCTCCTCTGGCTCGGCGGATGTTCTCAGGCTCGTCGGAGCTTCGTCAAAAGCTTCTTTGATGGCTTTTCTTTGGTCTGGAGTCGGTGGAGCTCGCGTCTCCTTTGTCTCAGCCGAGTCACGCAGCGAAGAAAAGTGAGGCTCGGAGCTCGCGATTCTCCTCTTTCCGGTCGGAGTTTACGCGAAGATTGGCTCGGACTGGGCTGAGCTCGGAGTCGTGCGTCGGAAGCAGAGGACGGCTCGCGACGGAGCGGGTTTTAGCCGGACTTGCAGAAACTCGGGCGGTGGTTATAGCGTCGATTTCGCCAGAAAGTTAGGAGAGAGAGAGAGCGGGAATGGAGAGAGAGACTGGGGAGAATTTGTTTTTATTTTTATTTTTATTAATTTATAGTTTTCACGTATGTGTGTGGTGTGAGTATGTTTACAAAAGGGCAAAATTGTACTTCCTTAGCTGATCAACTACTATTCTTGTCCAAAACATGGATTTCCATAATTTGGTCCAAATTATGAAAAGTGGTAGTACTTATGGCCATTTCCCTTGCATTTTTCTTAATATTTTTCATTGTCATAATAATGTAATATTTAGTTTAAACAAAATTAGTTCGAAGAATATATTTAGGAAAAAAAACATAAAGAGATATAAGTAACACTATTGAGTGTAATTTTGTAAGAGATATATGCAGCCGAAAGAACATTTAGAATTTTGATTAAAAAAAAAAACATTTAGAATTCGAAGCTTGTTGGCATATATATTTTTTTGAGGGAGCTTATTGGCATATATAGAGCAAGGATTGAAATCCCGGGGGAACCGGACGGGATCCCCCTTTTTTGAACTCCCCGGCACCGGAACCACCAAAACCGGAAGTTTCCGGTGATTCCGGGGGAACCGGACCGGGAACCGGGAAGGAACCCGGTTCTCACTTCCCGGTCCGGTTCAGTTAAAAAAAAACCGGGTATAAATACCCGGGTTCGAGTCTTCTCCAGCCTTCTCTCCCTCCTTTCCCGGCGATCTCTTTTCGGCCGGTGTCCTCGGCGGCTCACGGCGTCCTCGTCTTCTCAGCTGAGACGCGCGCGCGAGGTGGCTTCGGGTCTCGGTGGCTGTCGGCCAAGCTTCCTCTTCGCAAGCTCAACTCTGTCTCGCTCTCTTCCTCTCTTTCGCTCTCCCGGCTTCTCTCTCGCTCCCGCTCGATTCTCTTCTTCTTCTTCTTCTTCTTCTTCTTCTTCTTCTTTTCTTCGGTCTTTCTTTCTTTCCTTTCCTTCTTTCTTCTTTTCTTTCCTCGTGGTTTTTTTTTCTTTTGGCTGATGTGCTTAATTTTATTCGGCCATGAAGACTTAATGGCAAGCTCAACCTTATCCTATTAATTACAATCCAACTCCTTATTCCTTATTTTCTTTCAAATGGGTCCTGAAAAATTGTTACAACTAACTCCTCCTCATATAATTATTTAATTAAATCCATAATCGAGCGGATTATAATTATATGATTCGAACCGAGAATTTTCTCATTCGTTCTCGATTAATTCAAATATATTAAAGGTTTCTCGAAAATAATTCTCGTTCTTGAGAATTTATTTCTTAAATTATCTCCCGAAAATATTTCCTCGGAAATACTTTATTAATTGAAATAACTCAATAATTCCTTTACTCCTTCCGAGATTTCTTATTACCTTAATATATTTAAATTACTCGATAAACTCATTGGACCATAATTCACTCGAGAGTAGGAAAAATATAACGAGGAATTTACTTCACTAACTTGCTTCCGGATTCCTTTCACGTTGAAATTAATTAGGTCGTTAAAATATATTTTCACTTTCACAATTTTTCTTACATTCGTGAAAATATTCTAAAACCTTATCGACCTTGATATTCTTAATTTCCCATTCTCGATTATTTCATCGTTCCTTCGAGAAATTCCTTGATATTATTTCCTTTGAAATCTTGAAATCTCACTTGAAATATGAACCGAGGGAGTATAGAGAAAATCTTCTCGTTTATCTGAAACGAGAGAGGAATGAAATTCTATATAAATTCAAACGAGAGAGAGAAATATAATCTCATTTATTTATTTGCGAGAGAGAATCATATGGAGACGGCGTTTAGAAAATTAGGTTGTGCGGGTCTCACACTTACTTTTTGTTGTGTTTGTAATTTGGTATTGTGTTGAAACATTGTACACTATTTTTAATTTTATGAATTTTATCCTACGTACTTTGTATGTTTTTTGTATATTTCTTTTCTGAATTCCCCTCGGTAAATACGGTATTTGACAGTATTACTCTACGGTAACGGTAAGTTCAACGGTACCGGTTTCCTTTTTTTTCCATACTTTCTCCGGTATTCCTTTACGGTACCAGGAGTTACCAGTAAATTCTGAAGCTCGGAACGGTAACGGTATTTCGATCCTTAGTATAGAGTAATTGTGGCTTAGCGGGAGATACCGCCACTCCCGCTACCGCGTGTGTCCCACTACCGTTAATTGACCAAACGGGAGTCCCGTCCCGTTAAGTAATGGGACGGGAACGGGACTTGGCCTAACGGGATTCGGACCCCGTTAGGCATAAAAAAAAAAATAAAAAAAAACGTTTTAAAAGAATTTAAATAATTAAATAGAAGGATATAATTGATAGGATTTTAAACTAAGTGAGTAGAAATAAAAAATAAAGAAGAATGTAAATATAAAAATGGGTCTACTAAAAAACCTCACCAACCCCTAAAAAGGTGCGACGGCGAGGAAAAAGAATACCCCTTTCCACGTTGATTATTTGAAAATTTATCCCGGACAAGGGCCGGGATATCCCTTAGTTATACAAGTTAGTCTAACTATTTATGTTTACATTTGCGAAATCAACTTCAAAATCGTCAAGAATATCGAACCACATGAATGTTTCTTGTGCTTGATTTCTATGTTGAATCCAATCCTTACTACACGTCAATGCTTCGACCATCTCCGGTTTCAAGCTACATCTTCTATCGTCGATGATGCGGCTCGCGCTACTAAAAGCCGCCTCAGATGACACGGTTGAAACATGGATGGTGAGGATGTCTTGAGCCATAGATGACAAGACCGGGAACCTCCTCGCATTCTATCTCCACCAAACCAATAGGTCGATGGCTTCGTCATCCAGTTTGACCCAATCATTCCGATCGTACTCTTGGATCTTCGGATGTGACCGTGCGTCGGTTGCGCTCGACCTCGCCTGACTTGTTCCAGCTTCTTGTTGTTGAGGTGATGGGCTGTAAGCGGGCGCGTTGACGAAGACATTCGTGTATTGGTGTCTTCTTGGATACTGCGTCTGTGATTGAATTGGTTGTGCTCGATATTGCGGTAGGAGTTTCGTCTCGTATACCTTGAAAAGATAAAATAAAAAAAAAAGCTTGCACGATCCTCGCAAGATCAAGTGCAACGTAATCTTGGTCCACGAAATGGTTTCTAATGTACTTAAGAAATTTTTTTAAACCACCAATTTTACATCAGCAGTCTAGAATGGCTCTAAAACCGTATAATAATGGAACTTTTCCAGTCCCCCCAATATTTTAAAAACTTGGCTGTCATTGCTTGAATAGAATCTTCAAAAATTGTTTCGTTTTTATATTTATCAAGATGCACAATAATTGCGGTCATAGTATGAAGACCGATAAAAGAAGTAGGAGTGTAAACAGCAGAGAGATAACAACTTTCTTTGTAAAAAATGTCGAGAAAAGAAACAAATGATTCAGCCATCCTAATCTCATATTCGGATATAGCATTTTCACCATGTTCGTTGTTAATGTAAGAAACAATAACATCGACGTAATGCTCGGATAAGAAGTTGGTCAATATGAGAAAGGTAGAATTCCACCTAATTTTGTTATCTAGGTGAAATGTGCGTTCTTGGAGACCATTTACTCTAAGGCGTCTCTTAAGCTCATCTACTCTAAATGTGAACTATTTATCCAACTATTGTAATTCCTAATCTTGTTGATCGAAGGGTCATAACTAGCGGCTCCGGCTTGAACTATGAGGTTTATGATATGGGTAACACAACGTTGATGCAAAAGGGTATCGTCAACGTTAAGTTTCTCCTTTAACTCTCTAATCATGGCGTTGTTGCTTGTGGCATTATCTAAGGTTACAGATATAATCCTATTGGTCAAACCTCACTCATCTATAACACTAACTATGATGTCTAAGATATTTTCACCAGTGTGAGAACCTTCTATCCTCCTAAAGGCTATGATACGTTTGTTTAGGTTCCAATCGTCGTCTATATTGTGCACTACAAGGCTCATGAAATCCATCTTAGATTGACCAGTCCATATATCCGAGGTTAAGGCAACGCTATATCTACCAGATGATATTGTTTGTTTCATTTGTTCATTTTCTCCTAAAAACCATTTTAGGATATCGGATCTCAAGGCTTTTCTAGACATAATTTGAACGTTTGGAATTATTGAACTCATGAATCTAACGAAGCCTTGAGATTCGATATGACTAAAAGATTGATCGGTGGAAACAAAATATTCTACAAACTCACGTCTAAAGCTTACATGATCGATGCGACTTACCTGGCTTGACGAGGCTCCAGATTGATTCCCTTGGCAGTGCCTGTGATGACTCCACAATAGCGACGTCACAACTCTTGTGTTGTGAGCGCTGAAGATTTTGCCACAACTGTGACATTTTCCGGTTTTTTCTCCGTTCGCAATCACCTCTTCAAAGAAGGTCCACACAACAGACCTAGCACGACGTCGTGGTGGTTGTTGTTGATGTGGTTGTTGTTGTTGAGCACATTCATATTGTTGTTGTTCTTGTCGTGCTCGTCGTTGTCGTCGTTGTTGGGTCTCCTCTTGTTGTTCACGTTGTCGATGTCGTGGAACTTGTTCTTCTTCTTCCTCTTCCTCTTCCTCCTCCTCTTCTTCATTTGGATTTTGGGTTTCATCGTCATCTTCTTCTTCATTTGGATTTTGGGATTCACGATAATGTTGCTCGAATACTTGAAATTCTTGAAAAGCCACTTCGGATGGCGGAATTTGAGCTTGATAAGCTTGCTCGGGATCCATTTGAGGGTAATATGGCATTTGAGTGTTTGGAATTTCGGTGAATTCCGAATGGTTGAAAGTAGGAGCAACATAATTTGGATCGAAAAAGTATTGGGTGGTTGGGTCGGGGGCGTTTTGAGACAAGTGCAACCAATTTTCTTCAAAACGGTGCATTCGTTCACCTCGGGAAGCTCTTCCCCTTCTACCTCCTCGGTTGTGGGATGAGGATGCCATGAAAAATTGAAAGCGGTAATGAGTATTAGAGATTAAAATCAAGAGCGTTTGTAAAGTATTTGAGATTGAGATTGAGAGAATTTGAGAGAGTTTGAGAGAAAGGTGTGAAGAAAATGAATGAATTGAGAGATATTTATAGATTTTAGAAATAAATGAGAAAAAAAAAAAATTTCGGCAGAATTTGAGTCCAACGGCTCCATTCCAACGTTTAAAAAAAAAGCCGTAAAAAAAAAAAAAAAAACTCGGGACTAACGGGAGTCCCGGTCCCGTTAGTCGGACGGGACGGGAATCGGATTAACGGGACTCTCGTCCCATCCCATTGCCAGTAACGAGAGTCCCGCTCCCATTACTGTGCCTAACGGTAGCGGGGATTCCGTCACGTCCCGCTACCATTAGGCCAGATTTAGTATAGAGAAAGATCTTTTGGCGATTCCGGTGGGACCCGCACTTTAATGCATAAAATAGCTCAAAAATATACAAAATGACTTCTGTTCCTGCAACAGTATTTGGGGTTTCATTTAGATATTATATTAGATATATAGATAAAGTTCAGACTTACACTTTGTCCGAGGAGTGAGGATTAAATCTGCCCTGTCCGAGAGTGGACCATTAGATAGATTTCAAGGTCATTTAAATCCGTTAGATGTGTTTCAAACCTTATCGACATGCCTCTTTTTTTCTTTGACCGAATTAAAAGCCATGACTCGACCAAAGAAAAGTAAAACCCTTAACTGACTCTCTCACAAACAATCTCAAACCATGGATCTCAATATCAGAAATCTTCTACATTTCACAAATTCGTCATCATCATCATCATCATCTTCAGACGACGAGTTCGACAGGTTACTCGAAGAGAAAGTTATACGACAAGTCATCGCTAATAACAATATGGCCCTCAAACTCTACCTCAAATATCTGTCAAGTTCCGAAGAGGAAGAGCAGCCCAAGAAGAAAAAGAGAAAGACGAAGCTGAAGCCAAAGCCAAAGAAGAAGAAGAGTAAAGAGGACGAAGAAGAAGAGGCTTCAACTGCGAACTCTGGGAAGATGAAAAATGACGATGATTGCGTTGAGAGAGAGAGGAGGAGGAACAAGAAGAAAAAATGAGTTTTATTTTTCTTTCATTTGAATGCTTTATTGTAGATCTGGGGGGTCTATTTAGAAAGAATGATGAGAAGATATTTTGTCACACCTTCACACTAACCCATAGTCCGTCTAAAATACCAACAATTGTTAAAGGTAGTTCATCATGTTACATGAGAAGAAAAATAAGTAAAAATAAAAGCCAATAAATTCCCTTCGGCATTTGCTATTACATGTTAGGTCTTGATTGTTTGGTAGTAGGGATTATATGAACATGACGATGACTAATGAACATGGCGATGAACAAAGCCGAACTAAAAATCATACATGATCAGGATAAAATTTTGAAGCTTCCTACGAGTCTATGACATGGAACTTAGGTCGGAGTTTTTTATTCGTATTATTATATTGTATCTATAACTACAACTATTTAATATACTACTAATCTATCTAGATATTAAACCGCAATACTTTCAATTGACAGCCTTGACTGTACGTAGAAGAGAACGAAACAAGTGTTAGGATTGAAATCTGCGCAGGAAATTTGGTTTTGCAACTTGGTGCTCAAATCGAAAGATAAGTTGAAACCGAAAACACGGGAGATAGCTAAAACGAAGAAAGCAACTTGAGAAAATAAATCTAGATTGGTGAATTCAATAGCCGAATCCTTTGCAGATTTTATATAGCCATACTTTTCATATAGCAGACAATCTCAAGGATAAGAGCTACAGAATAATATTTGAAAACAAAGCTCTGAAATATTGCTTTAGCAGAGACTGTAAAGTCATTGAAACGAAGGCTTAGTTGAGAAGAATCCTATTGGTCACACGTACAAAATGGACAACTCTTAGAAAGTCTTCAATCAAAATACTGAATTAAATCTCAAGAGCCATGGTTTGGTTAAAACTCAAAACACATGTGAAGCAGTGCAAGCAATAAAACTCTTAGAACCCGCAGATGCAAAGAATACTGAGTGTTCAAAACTATTTACTAAGATCTTACTGCAAAGCAATACCGTAAAACAATGAAAATGAATGTCGAAATATTTACCGGAGAGGCGGAGAGCATTAGAATAATAATAATAATAAAATAGAAAGACTAAAGCAATTGAAAAGAAAAACATCAATCTACCTGTAAAAGTAGATGAAAAAAACAAAAAACAAAAAAAAACTCAACTTCTCAATCTTTACTAAAAGACAGTTCAAAGACAACGATACAGAAGAAATGTAAATCATAACCTCCAGCGAAGACAGGTTTTTTTTTTTTTTTTTAAATATTGGTTTAGAACATCAATGTCACAGAAAACTACAAGAGAATCAAAATGTTTGGTACTACCCTGTGAGCAAAAACACTCGCGGTATTAACATTTTGCCCCAGATAAACTATGATCAACCCTGAAGATCAGCATCACTTAATCTGCAAATATTAAGCTTGAGAATGTAAGGACGGAAAAAAAATGAAAAAGTAAAAATAGATTAGAAATTACAACTATAGAACATAAATGCAGATAGTAAAAATAGTAATTCGCACCAGAGTACGTAGCAGAGCAAAGATAAGAAGCAAATTATAAAAACAATTTAATTAAATCAGGAATATGAAGACGGAAGATGATTACTAATTCCATGCTCGCAAACAAATAAGTTAATAAAAAATGAAACAAAGTAAATGAAAAATATATCTTCTAACCACCCAGAGAATAGATCATAAAAAAAAGTGCTAGTGTTGAACGAATTCTGAGGAAACTGATCTAAGACCTTGGGAATAACAATAATTCCACGAACAGAAACTGAAATTATATGTATGGAAAACCATAGGAGTGGCTTCAAAGGTAGAACATAAAGTTTTCAAAAGACAAGCACAAAAACCTCTCCACTGAAAAAGCCATTACATAAGCAAGGTACGTGATAGCGCTTCAGAAAATCACGAAGCAAATAAGCTTCAAGCTAAACCATTATACTAAAAAGCTTAGGCTAGCATTGACAACTTTCAAGCTGACTAAACTCATTCTAATATCTTCAAAAACAAAAACCAAAAGACAAGAAAACCAAAACAAAAAAAAAAGGTAGAACCAAAACCATAGGAGTGGCTTCAAAGGTAGAACCTAAAGTTTTCAAAAGACATGCACAAAAACCTCTCCACTGAAAAAGCCATTACATACACAAGGTACGTGATAGCGCTTCAGAAAATCACAAAGCAAATAAGCTTCAAGCTGAACCATTATACTTAAAGCTTAGGTTAGCATTGACAACTTTCAAGCAGACTAAACTCATTCTAATATCTTCAAAAAACAGAAAACAAGAAAACCAAAACAAAAAAAAGGGCACAACTCATGGAATATCTAGTAGCCATAGGTAATGAATAAGAAAAGTTCATCAAAGAACTAAAACTCGAGAAAACAATGATCCCTAAAGCACTAGGAGACCGTTCAAAAACAATAGAGAACGAGAAACGAGCTAATCAATTACCACATATAGGGAGACTGGTAGGTCCTGCTGGAGTAGACCTGTTGAAGCCCAGTCTCCGGCGAGCTCACACTCCGTCCGGCACCGGCACCGGAATATCCTCCGTAGAGTCCGATCCCCGGAACGTACCCTCCTCCGGCGCCGTACATCATCGGGCTGAGGTACGCAAGGCTGTGGTGGTGGTGCGGGTACGGGACCGGCACCGGCATCGGCATCGCCTGCTCCGGAATCGGCGGCGCTGCGGCGGCGGCGGAGGACTTGGACTTGGTCTCGGCGGCCTTCTGGCAGTGCAGCTTGTGGCCCTCGAAGACCTTGTGCGGCTCTCGGAGCGCTCTCTCGAACCCCGAGGCGGTCTTGTACACGAACAGAGCGAATCCTCTGGACCGTCCGGTCCGAACGTCGAACCCGATCGGACCGGTCTCGATCTCCCCGAACTTCGCGAAGAAGTCCCTGAACCTCACGACGTCCGTGTCCGCCGGGACGTTTCCGACGTAGATCTTCCTGGACGACGCGGATCCGGCGCCGGCGGAGGAGGATCCGGCGCCGCCGGAGGAGGGAGGGCCGAGGGAGGCCAGCTGGCAGGTGGCGATCCGGTTGTTGATCTTCTTCTGAGGGCTTCTGAGAGACTTTCTCGCTCCCTTGCGAGTCTTGAAGAGGACGAAGCCGTAGCCCTTGGCTTTCCCAGTCGCTTTCTCGAGGACGACGTTGCAGTCCTCGATCTCGCCGTATCGCCCGAACGACGTCGCTAGCGTTTCCTTCGTCGCGTCCCAGGCCAGGCCGTGGACGAAGATCTTGCGGTGAGACACGTCGCGGTCGGCGAACTCGCGGATTCGCCGGTGGAGTGACGCGTCGCGCGCCGCCGCGTCGCTGATCAGATCGATAAGCTGGGACTTCGTGTACGGCTCCAGGAGGCTGGGGAGGTTATCTGTCGTCTCGAGGTCGGAGTCGGAATCTGATTCGGAGCCCGAGATTGACTCGGCGTCTGAATCGGAGACGGGTTTGGGTTCGTCGTCGGAGTTGTCGGAGTCGGGGAAGAGTTTGGAGGGCTTGGGCTTCTTCTTGGACGAGGTTTGGGATTTGTTCTGCTTCTTGTTCTTGGCGTGCTTGCGCTTCTTTGAAGACTTTCCGAGGGAAGCCATGGCAGCGTACGGCATAAGGTCTCAGAACGTTCGTCGCGGATTGGGTTGATCAATTATTTGTTTCACTGAGAAATGAGAACCACAATTCTTTTTTTTTTTTTTTTTACTAATTGCATAACGTACTCTCACTTTTACTTTATCCGTTAAATGGACTCAAGTTTATAAAAGTTTCAAAAATTACGCCTCAAGTATATATATATATATATATATATATATATATTTTTTTTTTTTTTTTGAAAAATAGAAATCTATTATTAATCATAGCATTCTTGATTAATTACAGACTCTATCGAAGGAGGGTAATCCTCCAACCAAATGAGTTTATCATCATTTATGGAAAGAGCGTAAGTTGCTAAATCATGAGCTGCCATGTTAGTTTCCTTATAGATGTGAGACAACTTTACTCCTGGAAAGTTAGACAATAAACTAGATATATCTGACAAATGGAATAAAGTCATTCTTGAAGATTGTTTCCTTCTCATGAGCTTGTACCACAATCTTAGCATCTGACTCCACAATGTGGATAGGCAGAAACACTTTCAAAATCCAAGATAAGCCATAGCGGAGAGCGAGAGCGAGAGCTTCAGCTTCTTTGATCGTGAATTTGCCTGGAAGATTTTGAGCCAATGCAGCCATAACTAGTCCAGAAGAGTTGCAAATCACGGCTCCAATTCCAAAGTAGTTTGAAGATTTATGAATTGAAGCATCGACGTTGAGCTTGTAGTGGTCGCAACTTGGGGGTATCCATCTTGCTTGGAGGCGGTCCCGTCTGGCCTCAAGTATTAATAAGTACGCTCTAGATTTATAGCAAAAAACAAACTATACATTTTTTATGTAGCCAATGTTTGTAAACGTAGTGGAAAATAACCAAACCGTTTAAACTAACAGATACATTTGACCTAAATATCCTTAATAAACAAAATAAAATCGAAAATTAATATTAAAAATTTACAATTAATTACAAGTGTTAATGAATTAATAAAAATCGGAAATTTATTTATAAAAATATCAATTAATGACAAGTGTTAAAAAAGTTCCTGATTTTTAGAATTTCTGCCACTTAAAATAATATAGCCTTATTTTTGCGATTCTCTTTGAATTCGCGATTTTGTTTCCACTTGTATCGCCGTTCTCTGTAAACAAAACAAAAAAAAAAAACATTTTTCATAGTTAATAACTGTAAATACTTTTGTAGTTAATAACTGTAAACAAATGGGAGTATTGGACTTCACATTTTGCAATAAATATGCGTTAATAAATGTTAATTAAGTACGTACATAATCATAATATTTATAGAAAGGAAGGAACACATCATAACAACGTCGAACAAAAGAAATAAACATAACAATAAGTTGATATCTCACGGAAATAATTAGCTTTTCAAGCCCCATGTTTTTCTGAACTCAATATTTTCTATTAAAAAAAAGATATGAAAAACAAAAATATTGAGCACATAATATTTGAGTCAACAAATTTTAAAAAATGGTAACTGAGTACTACAAAATAGGAACAATACGTGGCCTAATAAACATTACGTAATTATTTTTAAACTACCCTTTTAAAAAACTAGTAACCGCCAAGTATGTTAAAGACACAAAAATTGGAATTTTAACCCATCGAATCATATGCCAACTCATCAATTTGACTATTTTTTTAACGAAGTTTCCAAACGTTGACTATATTGAAAATGTGATATTTGATATGGCCTAATGAGTTACAAAACTCTATTAATAAACCTTGAAAGGGTCGGCAATTCGGTTCTGACTCCCTAGAGCGGAAGGCCAAAAAGATTATTTTCCCACCCCCCATAATAGATCTACCGAAAGTTTTGTTCTTGTGAGTCTTCGAATCGATAATTCTAATTTCGTAAAGAGATAGAAAGTCACTAGTATAATCCAGAAGGGTATGTTTCCGAGATTGTCCGTTGATGTTTTCTGATTTGTTAAACTAGACCGTCTTATCCATCTTAATTGGCTTAAATTCATCTCTCATAAAATATGGAGGTAGTTGTGGAGCTAGGTATAAGCCGTGTCCATGATTTTTTTTTTCCTTTCTAGGAGCTAAAATTTTTCGACTTTGATCTTCAAATTTATGTCCATGGAGGTTGGAACTTCTAGTCTTTATGTTAGGATTTGATCCCCAAATATGACCTAAAACCAGAAAACGAATAATACGCAAAGCGCAAATAACACACACAGATTTATAGTGGTTCACTTTCAATGCGAAAGTTACATCCACTTTACCACTGCAGATTTCACTAAACTTAAATTCATGAGAAATTGCGTTTATAACTCTCTTACGCTCTCCGCATACAATCGGGGTATAAGATATTTATAAAAGAAATGTTAGAACTAATAGACATGCCTAAAATTCTCAAAATACCATCATCGTCAATCCACGAATAATCGTCGATCCACGAATCATCGTCGAAAGGTCTTCAACTCAACGATTGATTAGGCTCCACGCACCAACACCTTATTGTCTATAACGTTTTGTTCTAATAAAAAACAGAAGTGGTGTTCGGCCAAAATCATAAAGACAATTCCACCCGAACGCAAATATTTACTCCAATAATAACAACTACAAGGCTATGAAAACACTCGTTAACTTGTTAACCACATTTAACTTGTTAACATGTGTTTCCTTTGTTGGAATACTAGAGAGAAAATGGACAATATTGAGTATTTATTGTTTATTAAGCTGCTGAGTTTAGGCAAAATTTTGAGTGGGGTCCACTCAATGGAATTTGATAACTCTTTCGTATTATTCTTCGTTGCGGAATGGGGTATAATATCGATTATAATTTTACCAAAAACGGAGCTAGAATGAATGAGAAATTGATGTGTGGAGTATGCTTTAAGTCACATTGAGAATGGATGAACTGACTAAGTCAGTCCAGCTCGACTGGACGAGGCGAGCTCAATTGGACGAGTTCGACTGGTCCAACTCGACTTGACGAGGCGAGCTCTACTAGACGAGCTCGACTGGACGAGCTCGACTGGACTTAGTGGCGAAGTCAGTTCGACTGGACGAGCTGGACTGGAAGAGCTCGACTGGTCTAAGTGTCGAAGTCTCTCCAGCTCGACTGGACGAGCTCGACCGGATGAGCTCGACTGGACTTAGTGACGAAGTCAGTTCGACTGGACGAGCTCGACTAGACGAGCTCGACCAGACGAAGAGACAGAGTGTACGTTTGTGACTTAAAGCCAACAGTTTGGATTCTTCAATCCAATGGCTCTTTGAGCATTAAGTACTCCTTATGGCTGTGTAATAATGCCATTAAGGCTGAAAACGTTTGAATGTTCACTTGGCTGTGAGTTGAAGACCGTGTATTAAATGGTTGTTATAACCTGCAAGTAATTACCTTGAAGGCTGGACAGTTTTGGAGCTTCAAACAACTCAGCCTTGGCCTTTATATATTGAGGCTTGATTTTCTCATTCGAAGACACATAGAAAATTCACAAGTGTTTTTACTGCTTCTCTCAGTTCCTTATCTCTCCCAGAAATTGTTTTTTCTTTTGTAGTCGGGGTTCAGTACTGTTACAGGTTTAGTTCGCCGGGGAAGTTAGTTTGGTGCAACCTCTTCTCATTCCGCCGTTGTATCCTGGGAGGTAAATTACTCGTCGTTTTCGGCACCCACGGGGAGGGCAATATTACTTTAAGGAGACCGTCGAACGGTCCTCGACTTGGCTTCTTTTTGTTTATATTCTTTGTTCATAATTGTGTTGTGTTGTAGTTCTTTTTCTTTTCTTCAAGCTGTCAGTTTTTATTTTCCAGAAAAAATAAATATTTTTCTAGTAATATATCTAACAATCTTAAAGTAATATCTGCTCTTAGATAGCTTGCTCGTGGAAGGAGTTTTCGTTTTTAATTTTTGTGTTGATTGTTTCAACAATTTAATTTGGGTGTTTTCTTTTGTAGTAATGGAAAACAACAACAACACCACCTTTGTGAACGGAGTGGATGCGTCGGGGAATCCGATCATCCCGCTGCCTTCCAACGTGGAGGTATTGACGACCAACGCCTCAAACCCGAGCATCGTCGTGCAAAACTTGGCAGAGGCTTCGGTCGGGAACGGACCCGAGGGTCTTGTTCAATCGATGGCGGCTATGGCCGTGAACGGACCCGCGGGTCTTGTTCAAAATGCGGGCGCGGTCCGAGGGCCTCCCGTAATGATGCCGGCCGAGAAACCGGGGAAGTTCGATGGCTTGAACTTCAAAAGATGGCAACAAAAGATGCTATTTTATTTGACCACCATTGGTCTTGTACGGTTTTTGACCGACGATCCTCCGACTCTCCAAGAGGACGAGACCGATCCGAAAGTGAGAATGGCGTTTCTCGCTTGGAAGGATTCTGACTATTTGTGTCAGAATTATGTGATGAATTGTCTAGCGGACTCCCTATACAACGTGTATAGTTCCAAGGCGTCTTCGAAAGAGCTTTGGGAATCACTAGATTGGAAATACAAGACCGAGGACGCGGGCTCGAAGAAGTACATAGTGGGCCGCTTCCTCGAGTTCAAAATGGTGGACAATAAGACGGTCGTGAGTCAAGTGCAAGATTTACAACTTATCTTTCACGAGATTCAAGCCGAAGGAATGACAATTAGCGAGTCTTTCCAAGTTGCCTCCGTCATCGAGAAGCTACCTTCGGGTTGGAAGGAATTCAAGAACTACCTTAAGCACAAGCGAAAGGAAATGAGTCTTGAAGATTTGGCGGTTCGCCTTCGCATAGAGGAAGACAACCGTGGCTCCGACAAGAGGTTCAAAACCACGTCCGAGAGAGCCAACATCGTCGAGCATGGTGAAAGCTCGAGAGGCAAGAAGCCCGCCAACAAGTTTGGGGCTAAAGGGGCTGCCTTCAAGAAGAAGAACCAACAAAAGTTTGTTGGAAAGTGCTTCAACTGCGACAAAGAAGGTCACCGCGCCGCGGATTGCCGAAAGCCGCAAAAGAAGAAGAAGAGTAAGGCGAATGCCGTCGAGACCGAGAAAGATGACCAATTTCTCGTCGCCGTGGTCTCCGAAGTAAACTTGGTCGATTCAAACCCCAAGGAGTGGTGGTTAGACACTGGAGCTACCCGCCATGTTTGCTCCGACAAAACCGCGTTTTGCTCGCTCGACATGCGCCCGACTGGGGAGAAGCTGTTTATGGGAAATTTGGCCACCTCCGACGTCATGGGGATTGGCCATGTCATCCTCAAAATGACCTCTGGGAAAGAAATGAAGCTCACCAACGTTCTCTACGTGCCCGACATTAGGAAGAATCTCATTTCTGGAACTCTTCTTTGTAACCATGGGTTTAAGATGATTTTTGAATCTCAAAAGATTGTTCTTAGTAAAAATGGGATGTATGTGGGTAAAGGCTATAACAAAGATAATATGTGGAAGATGAATGTAATCGCCATTACTGGCAAGAATGATAATGAGAATGCTTCCTCTTCTGCGTATATGCTTAAGTCATCTAATTTGTGGCATGGTAGACTTGGTCATGTGAATTATGATACTTTGCGCAAATTAATTAATTTGGATTGTATTCCAAAATTTAATATTGATTCTAAACACAAATGTGAGATATGTGTTGAAGCCAAATTAACGAGAACATCTTTTCATAGTGTTGAAAGGAAAAGTGAGTCACTTGAATTAATCCATACCGATTTATGCGATTTGAAATTCATGCCTACGATAGGTGGTAACAAATACTTTGTGACTTTTATTGACGATAGTACGAAGTATTGTTATGTGTATTTGCTTAAAAGCAAAGATGAGGCAATTGAGAAATTTACCATATACAAATTGGAAGTTGAGAATCAACTTGGTAAAAAGATTAAAACGGTGCATAGTGATCGTGGAGGTGAATATGTGGAACCATTTGGTACATTTTGTGCTCAACATGGAATTATTCATGAAGTCACTCCACCATATTCTCCTCAATCGAATGGCGTTGCCGAACGAAAGAACCGGACTCTCAAACAGATGATGAATGCAATGTTGCTAAGCTCGGGGTTACCACAAGAAATGTGGGGGGAAGCCATTTTGGCTGCGAATTATCTTTTGAATAAGATACCTCGAAAGAAAGAGGATAAATCCCCGTCTGAATTATTTAGAGGAACGAAGCCTTCCTACAAATACTTGCGAATGTGGGGGTGCTTGGCCAAGGTTTTGGCTCCCGCACCTAAAAGGATGAGGATCGGTCCGAAGACCGTAGATTGTGTATTCATTGGCTATGCACATCATAGCAAGGCTTATCGCTTCATTGTACACGAATCTAAGAATCCTGATATAAACGAAGGTTCTATTATTGAGTCTAAAAATGCATCGTTCTTTGAACATGTATTTCCGTATAAGACTAAGGAAGATGAGCCGAGTTTGTCAAATCAACAATTTGAGAATATAGAAGATATATCTCAAGATTTTGATGAGGAATCCGAGGATGAGATAGAATCTGAACAACCTCGAAGAGGTAAGCGAGCTAGGGTGGAGAAGTCATTTGGATCTGATTTCCTTACCTATATGTTAGAGGCCGAACCTCTAAGTTATAAAGAGGCTGTAAATTCAGTCGAGGGTCACTTATGGAAGGACGCCATAAGAAGTGAAATTGACTCAATAATGCATAACCACACGTGGGAACTAGTTGACCTTCCTCCTGGAAGTAAAACTCTTGGTTCTAAGTGGATCTTCACAAGGAAGATGAAAGTGGATGGCTCAATTGATAAATACAAGGCGAGACTTGTAATTAAGGGTTATAGTCAAAAAGAAGGTCTTGACTATTTTGATACATATTCTCTCGTGACGAGAATAACATCTATAAGATTGATTATAGCCATTTCCACTTTGCGCAACCTTGAAATCCATCAAATGAATGTCGAAACTGCTTTCCTAAATGGTGATCTCGAAGAAGAGATCTATATGCACCAACCCGATGGGTGTGTAGCACATGGGCAAGAGAGGAAAGTATGTAAATTGATTAAGTCATTGTATGGACTCAAACAAGCCCCAAAACAATGGCATGAAAAATTTGACAATGTAATGATGTCAAATGGCTTCAAGATCAACGAGTGTGACAAGTGTGTCTACATTAAAACGACCGAACACGGTTATGTAATTTTGTGTCTATATGTAGATGATATGCTTATTGTTGGGAGCAAGGAAAGCATGATTAAATCCACAAAAGATATATTGAATTCGAGATTTGATATGAAAGATTTGGGATTAGTCGATGTTATCTTGGGGATCAAGATTAAAAGAACATCAAATGGGCTTGTTTTGAGTCAATCACACTATGTTGATAAAATTCTAGACAAATTTGCAAAGAATGATAGTGGAGTATCTAGAACTCCTATCGACGCTAGTCACCATTTGTCTAAGAATAAAGGAGATAACGAGTCTCAAAACGAGTATGCTAGAATAATAGGAAGTCTAATGTACTTGATGAATTGTACTAGGCCTGACTTAGCTTACTCTGTAAGTAGATTTGCGAGATACACGAGTAATCCAAGCTCTGAGCACTGGAAAGCAATCGTGAAAGTACTGAGGTATTTACGATTTACTCGTGATTATGGTCTACACTATACTAGACATCCCGAAGTCATTGAAGGTTTCACTGACGCGAGTTGGATATCTGATATACAAGACTCTAAAGCCACAAGTGGATATGTATTCACTTTAGGTGGTGCAGCTGTGTCTTGGAAATCCTCAAAACAAACCGTGATAACTAGATCCACGATGGAATCTGAGTTTGTTGCTTTGGATAAGTGTGGTGAAGAAGCTGAGTGGCTAAGAAACTTCGTAGAGGATATTCCAAATTGGATAACACCCGTGCCTGCAATATGTATATATTGTGATAACCAATCTGCTATTGGTAGAGCACAAAGTGTTATGTATAATGGTAAGTCTAGACATATCTGTCGACGACATAACACCATAAGACAACTTCTCTCGTCTGGAGTCATAAGTGTTGACTATGTAAGGTCCAAAGACAATATTGCGGATCCGCTAACCAATGGGTGAAATAGGGACCAAGTAGAGAAGATGTCAATAGGAATGGGACTAAAGCCCATGAAATAAAAGTTTTAGCAAAGGAAACCCAACCATGATGACTGGAGATCCCAAGAACTTGGTTCAAAGGGACAACCTAACTGCTAGAATGAAGTGAGGTCACTGTGGGGGAAAACCCCGGTCCTATTCCTATGATAAAATCAGTGACACCCGTAAGAGGCTAAGCATTGTGCTTTTAATGATTCTTTGAAATCGGATCTTTGAGATTCCGAACGAGTAATGCGGATTACTCTTTGTCGTAAGGATCACCTATGTGAGAGAGAAGTGAGGCCGCTTCGAAAGAGAATTAAAGGGGCGTAATTCTTTAGAAAATCTTACAGAACCAGGCGCATGTTCAGGGCCGAAATGAACATAACCATGAGAACTAAAACCTGTGGCAGGAAAATATCAGCGAGATATATGCTCATCGTTTATATACAAACGACTAACAGTTCAAGGACATCGTGTCTACTGAGTAGTCCGTAAACATGACATACTTCTACGAGGGAAGGTTCAAGGACTTTGTCTACCTATCCTATACTGGTATTGACCGTAGAACTGATCACCATATTGAGTCGTGTCGAGTCTTTTTGTTGTCGTTATGCAATTTCATTCATGTGGGGGATTGTTGGAATACTAGAGAGAAAATGGACAATATTGAGTATTTATTGTCTATTAAGCTGCTGAGTTTAGGCAAAATTTTGAGTGGGGTCCACTCAATGGAATTTGATAACTCTTTCGTATTATTCTTCCTTGCGGAATGGGGTATAATATCGATTATAATTTTGCCAAAAACGGAGCTAGAATGAATGAGAAATTGATGTGTGGAGTATGCTTTAAGTCACATTGAGAATGGATGAACTGACTAAGTCAGTCTAGCTCGACTGGACGAGGCGAGCTCAATTGGACGAGCTCGACTGGTCCAGCTCGACTGGACGAGGCGAGCTCAATAGGACGAGTTCGACTGGTCCAGCTCGACTTGACGAGGCGAGCTCTACTAGACGAGCTCAACTGGACGAGCTCGACTGGACGAGCTCGACTGGACTTAGTGGCGAAGTCAGTTCGACTGGACGAGCTGGACTGGAAGAGCTCGACTGGTCTAAGTGTCGAAGTCTCTCCAGCTCGACTGGACGAGCTCTACCGGATGAGCTCGACTGGACTTAGTGACGAAGTCAGTTCGACTGGACGAGCTCGACTAGACGAGCTCGACCAGACGAAGAGACAGAGCGTACGTTTGTGACTTAAAGCCAACAGTTTGGATTCTTCAATCCAATGGCTCTTTGAGCATTAAGTACTCCTTATGGCTGTGTAATAATGCCATTAAGGCTGAAAACGTTTGACTGTTCACTTGGCCGTGAGTTGAAGACTGTGTATTAAATGGTTGTTATAACCTGCAAGTAATTACCTTGAAGGCTAGACAGTTTTGGAACTTCAAACAACTCAGCATTGGCCTTTATATATTGAGGCTTGATTTTCTCATTCGAAGACACACATAAAATTCACAAGTGTTTTTACTGCTTCTCTCAGTTCCTTATCTCTCCCAGAAATTGTTTTTTCTTTTGTAGTCGGGGTTCAGTACTGTTACAGGTTTAGTTCGCCGGGGAAGTTAGTTTGGTGCAACCTCTTCTCATTCCGCCTTTGTATCCTGGGAGGTAAATTGCTCGTCGTTTCCGGCACCCACGGGGAGGGCAATATTACTTTAAGGAGACCGTCGAACGGTCCTCGGCTTGGCTTCTTTTTGTTTATATTCTTTGTTCATAATTGTGTTGTGTTGTAGTTCTTTTTCTTTTCTTCAAGCTGTCAGTTTTTATTTTCCAGAAAAAATAAATATTTTTCTAGTAATATATCTAACATCCTTAAGTGATTTAAGTAGCACGTACATCTGGATACACGTGTAATAGTGATATACCGATTGCTCTAGAACCTTCTTCGGGAAAAATATATAAATAACACATAATCTAAACTAAAAGATATAAGTTAATTCAATTAAGATTCTATTTTCAAATATTGTGAAGATATAAAAAAGTGTGTGTTACTTTCGTTATATTTTCAGTTAAGATTTCTTTAGTAGACGTATAGGACATGCTTTATATTTGTAATAAACGTGAGCATTCAACTTCCTAAGTTGTTATTGTTTTATAATTACTATGATACATTACTTGACGACATGATGTTGTGCGACAAGACCAACAATAAATCCAGCAAGAAAGACATCTAATTTACATGGGAATTCATTAAAAAAACAATCTCATTTTTAGTGAGAGATGGGAAAGGGTCAAAGCCTTTTATGACCACTATATTTATCTAATAAACGGATTGGAATTGAAGGGTGTTGACATATAAAAATAATACGAGAATTGTTCTGCGAAGAACACTAACCTTTGAGTACGCAGTCTCGAGCACATTAAAGGTTCTAGACATGATTTTCTCTAAACATAGACGAATCTAGTAAATGAGAGAATGTAAATGAGGGTGTTTTGTGATAGGTGAAACTTCTGATGTGTACTCTCCCTTTCTTTATTGCTTTGCTTCCCTTTTATAAAGGTGAGTTTGAAGATCATGAGGCGATCAAGCCCATCATGGTAGTTACTTTGTATCTTCCCTTTTTTATTTGTTTGTGAGTGGGTGGTTATTTTGCATAACCGCTTAGTAGTTATTTTTACTAAGGTAACCGATATGTACATGTTCTCCGACGGTTATTATTTAAATTATGATGAGGTCACATTTTCTTAGTTTGACTAGTCTTTAGACCTACTAGCTTCTCTTATCTTCGAGGTTCTGCTCGGTAGGGTTCGTTTTGACCTTCTGAACGAGTCGTTCCTTAAACTTAATGAACTCTCAGGCTTATTTGACTCGGGCACAGTGCATGATTCTTCTTGTTCTCGGAGGGTCCGTGTACATATGCTCAGACCGTGCTAATTATATGAGTAACAAATTGAATAAAGCATAATAAAGGCTTGTTGTAAGTGAATTGCAAACTATCGGGTCTAGTACACGAGACTTCAAAATGATGGTCTTTTATTCGGTGGGAATCAGAAGAGTGAATCATTTAGGTCATACTTCTTCAACAATCGAAACCCAATCGATTGTTGTGGACAATACTGTCTAATGGAAAATTCATCCTGGATTAATGGATGCGAGATTAGCTCTGAGAGCTCATTTTGATCGAAAATGAAGGTTTAGAGAGCAATATATTGCATAGGGGTATTCACAGATGATGTTATTTTCTTCCATAGTGAATTCATGACATCGTGCTTTTTTGTGGCAAAGAAAATTGTAAATAAGATTTGTCAATGCTCGCATTTGGTTTAACATCCTAGAGCACATGCTATTCGACCTAAGGTCAGACTTGAATTTGCGTGTAAGTTAATTTGTGGGTCGTCTCTCGTCTAGTCACTCCAACTTTGTGGAATGAGTACTCTCTGGTATAGTTCTGTATAACAGACAAGGAAACGAACTCAAAGGGTGCGAATGAATTTACACCGACGCACTCTCCAACGCACAATAAAAGCATCGTGCTCTATCACGTGGCGTCTGCCTTGAGGACCTTCAACCTTTTTCATGTGCCTTTGGTGTAATCCCGATTATGATTATGGTTCTAATTCTTCATCGTGTTGTTACGATTAGACGCGATTATAGATGACAATTTTACTCATGTACCCACATACCCGCAATACCCTACTCGCCATGGATAGAGTCTTACCCGAATAAATGGATAATGAGTTGGGTACGGGTATTACCCATTAAAAGTTATATGAGTATGTATATGGTATAATTTTTAAGTACCCTACTCATACCTTATCCATTTGAAATTATTACTATATTTTTGAATTTTAAGCAAATTTTAGTGTACGTATTTATTAATTTAAGTATTTTTTAGATTTGTAATTTTTCTATTAATAAATCTAATGTTAAATAGGTAAAAAAAAAAAAAAAATACCCATAGGTTACCACATACTTTCTATGATCTTACCCAGACCCATTAAAAATAAATGGGTATAAGTAGGGTATGATTTAAAAAAAAATTCGTGGGTAGTATCTGATTTTGCAAGACCCTACCCATTGTCATCCCTAGATGCGATAGTGAATTTTATTGCTCTCTTCCTCAACCAAATGTGAGAAGTCAGGAGGATAAGTGATAAGAAGAAGTAACTGAAAAAAGACACGCTAGCATTGGTGAGAACGAGCTTCTGGTGAGTCAGGAAAACCATGCGATAATCAATAGCTAGATGGATACGCCACAGAACAACCACTACTACAATATCTGCATGCCTCCATATGTACTTACGTTATCGTGTCAATTCGAGTTTTACCCCAAATAGTCATAATCTAAGCGATTCCAACGAGAGCGGCCGATAGCCTTCGTCACAATCAGGAACCATCGTGAAGCGACGTGGACGTGTGGACGCGTGTCACGTGACTAACTCCCGTATGATTCATCTTTACGTGTCACGTAAATATTATCCGATAAACCGTGAAAGCAAGTTAAAGAATGATACCTTATTACTACTTTTTTATTATCATAATATATATAACTAGATTGATAAAAATAAAATTTCTTCAATGGATCAATTAGTTGCTTTGAGTAAACATATAAAAAATTGATTATATAGTTATTTATAATGTCTCAGTCTACCGACAGTGAAAGTCGGGAAAAAGTCTACCGACAGTCAACGATCGTCTTTCTCAAATTAAACCACGTCAGCAATAGTTAAGGCCATCACACATTACAACGCTCCCATATTTTCATGGGACTCACTTGCACATGCCAAAGATAATGCGCTAGTCAGACGTGCCGTTTCACTCATCATCCATTACCCCTAATTTTCCATAATCAGCGAAAAGTGAATACTTTACCTTACCTAAAAAAACTATATGACATTTTTTTTAGTACATATGACATTTCTCTTTAAATCACATATAAAGAAGAAAAAAAAATTATTGACATACCGTGATCGCAAATAAGAAAGATATACATAATCTTAATTGAAATTAATGACATACCGTGTGAATGCAAATAAGAAAGAAATACATTTAATCTTAATTGTATCTAAAAATGGAATAATAACATTAATTAAATAATTAAATGAGTAATGAAAGCACCACTACATGCGCAGTTTGTCTGTCTGCCAGCTCAATACCACCACCGCGACGATTTCAATTCCAATTCTCATTACATTCATTACACACACAACACAGTACACACAATCTCTCTCTCTCTCTCTCTCTCTCTCGTCAAGACTGGTAATACTGAGAAAAGAAGACGGAAACGACATGTCGTCGTCGGATGATGAGGCCGGAGAGGAGTACCTGTTCAAGGTGGTGATAATCGGAGACTCGGCGGTGGGAAAGTCGAACCTGCTTTCTCGGTACGCCCGGAACGAGTTCAACATGCACTCCAAGGCCACGATCGGCGTCGAGTTTCAGACGCAGAGCATGGACATCGACGGCAAGGAAGTCAAGGCCCAGATTTGGGACACCGCCGGCCAGGAGCGATTCCGCGCCGTCACCTCCGCCTATTACCGCGGCGCCGTCGGAGCTCTCGTCGTCTACGACATCACTCGCCGCACCACCTTCGACAGCGTCGGCCGATGGCTCGATGAGCTCAACAGTACGCCTCTCTTTTCCCTCTCTGTCACTCTCTAGATCTGTCTCTTTTTCAACTCAAATTGAGCTCCGATAGCCAAATTGAGAATTCGAATGCTTGATTGTGCTTAGCTTGAGGTTTTGCTCCGATGATGATCAATTGTGCTTAATTATGCTAAGAAGTGCTACGCTATTGTTTTAGATTCTGAAGCTGCCGCGATAACTGATGAAATGAAACCAAATTACGAGAAATTGAGTCGTGAATTAAATTTATTGTTTGTGCTTGGATTGTGGTATTGTTCCGATGATGATGATCGATTGTTCTTATTTTGCTATTATTGTCGATTTGGATGTTTAGCTATGTTTGGATCATTCTTTATTTATTAGGTTTCAGTGTTTAGTTCCTTTATTGGTATTTGCTTTTCTTATGGTATCCGAGTGAGGTATTTTTTTTATTTTTTATTTTTATTTCATTGTGATAGATCCAACCTTTAAGACAACTTCATACTCTGCTACATAGTGTCCCTCTTCTTAGTTAGGCGTCCAAGATGATTAAACAATACTTATAAAAAAATTTATATTTATATGAAGTTTATATACTTGTTGAAGTGATCCTTGTGAGTTATGTGTTGGTTGTTATAGTGAACTAAAACAGTGCCTATCTAACCGTACTTCTTCGTGATCGAGATTTGATTCCCGTGCGTGATCAGAACTGAAAGAAAAAAATGTACTTTTTTTTACTAAACTTTTCTAGATTTAAGTTAGATTTTCCTCTATACTTTCATGAGATAGTGTGAGAATATAAGTTTGTTGACTATTATATTCGCTCCCTAAGTAACGATAGTAGATCATCAAGATAAATCTGTTTCATGACTTCATGTATTGAATTATTCTTTAGAGCCAGGAGTGATTTTAATTTGATCCGAATGAGAGCAATAGGTTTCCAATTCTTGTGAAGGGCTCAATTACCTAGCAACTTCTGGTTAAATTTTCGAGTTCAGTGATGTGGGATTCTTAATACGGCACCTCAAAATGGTGACTCTTTTGGACTCACTTGTCTCGAGCCGGATCTCGCATTGAGATTGAATGCTCATTTGAGCTGTCTGGGCTTTGATATCTCAAGTTCACGATGTTCCATCTTAAAACCAATTAGCAATTGAAAAAGTGACTCGTGACTTTTTTCTTATTTAGTGAGATCCTAAACACTATTCAAAACGTTCCCTGACTTAAGTAGAAGATCAAATCCCAAAATAATATGGTCAGAGTCTAAATAGAGGAAACGTTTATCATTTGAAAAAGAATCCGCACAAAAAAAAGGTGGGAAAAAGTGGCAGCACTTGTAGAACTGCAATCTTATCATTTGTTCGTTCTGAGCTATATGCTGAAGATCCAACTTATTTCCTGTCACATGTTATGAATGACATTGTCATTAGAACTTTCAGATATCCTGAATGAACTTAATGCACATATGAACTCATGATCAACCATTGGAACAAAGTCCTTTTTAAAAGTTCCAAAGTATGAATGTGGCACTGAAATTTCCGAGGTGTTTTAATCTTTGCAGCGCATTCCGACACAACTGTGGCGAAGATGTTAGTCGGGAACAAATGCGATTTGGAAAACATAAGGGACGTGAGCGTCGAGGAAGGGAAAAGCCTCGCCGAAGCTGAGGGCTTGTTCTTCATGGAGACCTCTGCGTTGGACTCTACAAACGTGAAAAAGGCGTTCGAGATTGTCATCCGAGAAATTTACAACAATGTGAGCCGCAAGGTCCTGAACTCAGACACGTACAAGGCCGAGCTGTCAGTGAATCGGGTCAGCCTCGTCAACAACGGCGCCGACGGTTCTAACAAAAGTCAGAGCTATTCGTGCTGTTCCAGGTGACCTTGGGGTTCATCTGCGATTGAAGAAAAAATTGCCTTGCAAGTGTTGAGGTATTATTGCCCAAAAATTGAATTGTGAATTCTATTTCGTGGATCTATTGTTATTTTTGCTGTGTGTTCAAAGTGAACGAAACAGGACAGTGTCATACAGAGAACAGTAATATTCATGTTTTTTCATTTGATATATTTATTTACAAGTATAGCAGTCATTTTTTTTTCTTCCCTATAGAATATGTAGTACAACTGTGCAAAATAATGTCTTTAATGTGATTGCTTTTCCGGTATTTTAGTAGATTTTACCCCAGATCAAAATATTTAGTACAACATCATCATAAATTTTCTTTTAGAAGGTTTCTGAAATTACCGATTTTAAATAAACGGGGAATTAGGCTTTTATAGCCTATTTAAACCCGATTCTATTCTAACTATCTAAGTTTAGCAAAATAACCCGAACTAATGGAAGACGCTAGCGTCTATTCATGAGTTGAGTTATAATTTTAATTGAGTAGTCATTTTACTATTTTATATAGCTTCTTCTTGAATAAAGTAGAGGAATTGTCAGCATGTACATTTATTTACCTATTGTTTAAATTGGCCTTCATAATATGAATACTTAAATGTTGTGCGTAACTTTAGAATGGATTGCTAAGATTTACCGGTAAGTTATTTTTGTTTGTGAACAATAAACAATTGAGTTTGTTATGGGTTCATTTATTTGTTTTCAGATGTAAAATACATTTTAGGAGGTTTTCTATTTACATAATGAAAAAATAAAAGTGGAGACGAGAAAAATGAGTGGCAAGTAAGAATTGGAATCGTGGCCCAGCGAGCTCCGAAAGAAAAGCTACGGTCGATCGAGAGGTCTTGCAGCGCGAGCCTAGAATCCTTCTCTCACGAGAAATTTTGCCAATGAGGTTTTAGCTTGACGATGGTGATGGAGATTTCATCCTAGCGAAGGAATACGTGGTGGACGAGAACCCATGGGTGCTATGGAGCCGCTGGATTGGGACTATAACGAGCATATTGCGGAGGGAATGATTATGGGACGCCAGAGAATTCATGTTGTGCTCGGTGAATAAACCATTCTCATCCATGGTTTACATTATCAGAGAGCTTCACCACCTTTTGATTCAGGAGTAACGTTCCATTCTACAATGAACGTAAGGGAATCAATTGTTGAAGAAGCTGAGGTGATTGAGGCTTGTATCAGAGTCGGAGATCTAGGAAAAAGAGATGATATAAAATTTTGCTGCTCCGGTGAGCGTGGGGATTTTAGACCAATCTAGGCTTACGGTGGGTATTTCAAGAAGAAGATTTGTCTCCGCACAAAGTTTTACGAGGAGCTCAGAGATTGGTAGGCCAAGTTGTTTTCGACAAGTGGCAAAGAAGTGTTGATCAAGGCCTCTTGCAATCAGGCACGAAGCCACGTTACACTGAAGGGGGAATTTTTTTTTTTTTTTTTGCACTTTTTACCCACTTTTTATTTTATTTTTACAATTTTTTACCCTTAAAATTTACAAATTAGCCCCCCTGAATTTTTTTTTACAAATTAGCCCCCTCTAAAGTGAAATCCTGCTTCGTCCCTGCTTGCAATCCATCACCACCTACAACATGAATGTGTTCAAACTTGCGACAGAGCTCTTGAACACCATGCAGTACCTTGCAGCTCGGTTTTGGTGGGGTGATCAAGCAACAACCATAAAATTCATTGCCTCACAACGGAGCTCCTCACGTGAACGAAGGCTGGAAGAGGACTGGGGTTTAGGTATTTGGGAAACCTTCAACAAGGTTTCGATGATAAAGCAAACTTGGAATCTCCTTAGAAGGCTTGGAATCATCGTGACCGAGATCCATTGAGCTATACAGTTTCCTCCACCACCTACTTGTAAAGCACAGTAAAACATAAATGCTCTTACCTATGGAAGAATTTTGTTAGGGATCGAGAGATGATTTTGAAAGATGCAAGGAGGGTGGGAGACTGACGAGGACATCCCTAGCATCGGACCACCAACGGAGCTAGACGACCAAGAGCAGAGCTTCATCGTACCACCAACACAAGGGCAAACCAAGTACCAACTTAGAGACGTGGTTCTGAGATACTTCGTCAAAGATCTGGCCTTGTTACTCCGCACATTGTACGACATCAACGTTTCCGTAACGGCTGCAAAATTGTGCACCATTTTTAAAAAATCTGATCAGGAGTAATTTCTTTTGGTTGTTTTAATTATGGAGGTTATCTAAAATTCAATAACTTTTTGTAACCTTTATTTTATGTAACCTCTATTTTATTGTTGTTTTTAGTTTAGGGGGTGTTGAAATCAAGCTCGTCAGTTCGCCCTCCCGGGTCACTTCGTCAGCTCGTCAGTTCGCCCTCCCGTGTCACTTCGTCAGCTCGTCAGTTCGCACTTCCTCCTGACAAGCATGCCTCGGAAGTCCTCACTCCTTGGAACTCATATCACATGGGAAAATGTGTTACATTTATTTGTCATCTATTTTCTATGCTTTATTTTCTGTGTAACATTTATTACTTTCTATTTCCTAGATAGAATTATTACATGTATTTATTACACTCTCTCTTGTATCCACCATATGTATAAATAGGTGATACAAGTTCATATCAAACATAAGGAAATATTCAAAGTCTCGGAACACTCTCTCTCTTCTCCGATTCTCTATCTTTCTTTATCATTTCTACATGGTATCAGAGCCCAGAAAATCAATCACCATGAACACTACTCCGACCACCTTTCAGACCTCGCCCACTCAGTCTCAATCTGAATCCTTCTCCCAACATATCACGAGCCACAAACTCAATGGTCACAACTTCCTACAATGGTCACAATCCGTGCTCATGTTCATATCGGGACGAGGTAAAGATGACTACCTCACAGGCGCGGCAAAATCTCCAAAGATCGAAGATCCGGCGTTCAAGAGTTGGAAGGCAGAAAACAACATGGTGATGTCCTGGCTCATAAACTCTATGCATCCCGAAATCGGAGAAACCTTCCTCCTTTACCAAACGGCAGCAGAAATCTGGCAAGCAGCTAGAGAAATCTTCTCCAACTCAGAAGATGTGTCCGAGCTGTTTGAAACTGAGAACTTTCTCCACGACCTACGTCAAGGAGAGATGTCTGTTACTCAGTTCTTCAGCTCGCTCACGCATCTATGGCAGAAGATCGACCTCTACGAACATCACCAGTGGACCTGCTCCGAAGACTCAAAACTCTACCACAGGATAGTGGAGACCAAACGTGTGTTTAAACTATTATCCGGGCTCAACCAAGACCTCGACGAGGTCAGAGGTCGGATACTTAGTACAAAACCACTACCATCTCTCCGTGAAGCCTTCTCCGCGGTCAGACATGAGGAAAGCAGGAGAAAACTCATGCTTGGAGTTATCCAATCGAGCCCAATCCCGAGCTCATCCGCCCTCACCACACATGGAGATGAAGTACTTGCAGCTCGCGTCTCGACAGAGAGACCTCGCAAACCTCGCCCCTACTGCGACCATTGCAGACGACCCGGACATCTACGAGAAACCTGCTGGAAGCTGCATGGGAAACCACCGAGCTCAAGGTCAACCCGAGACACTAAGGATCCGATCTCAGTCGGAAACTTAGTATCCACCTCGTCCGCTGCCTCAACCTCGACCTCGGACTCCTCTCCCTTCAGCAACAACCAGCTCGCTATTCTCCAGAAGCTTATCCAACAAGTCCAACTCAGTGGAGAACACTCGGGAATTGGTCCTCGCCCTCCATGTAAGCTCAGAGAATCCCACAGCATGGATTGTCGACTCCGGTGCATCTGATCACATGACTGGTAATCGAAGTCTATTCACAAATTACTCTGTTTGTAATAGAAGCATATCAGTCACCATCGCCAACGAAACCAAAACTCAAGTCACTGGTGTTGGCACTGTAGTCTTGACGAAGTCCATGAGGCTAGAATCAGTGTTCTTTGTTCCCTAACTATAATGCAATCTCTTATCTGTGCATAAGATCAACAAAGACTCTAAGTGCCGAACTATTTTTGATGAAAGTTCATGTGTGTTTCAGGAACAGGTCACGGGGAGACAGATTGGTAATGCCGAGCTAAGTACCGGACTCTATGTCATCAAGCCAGATCAGCCCGCCATGTGTCAGCTCGCCCAACAATCACCCCAGTATAAAGAGATCATGCTCAATCACCTTAGACTAGGGCATCCAAATTTCATGTATCTCAAAAGACTATTTCCTTCTTTGTTTATCAATAAAAATATCAATTCCATTCAGTGTGACATGTGTGAGTTCGCTAAACATACTCGAAGTTCATATCACCCCACCTCATACAAACCATCTCGCCCATTTGCCACAATTCACAGTGATATATGGAGACCCTCAAAAGTTCCCAATATCACTGGAGTGTGATGGTTTCTTCTCTTTGTTGACGACCACACTAGACTCAGTTGGATATACATGATGAAACAAAAATCTGAAACATCCAACATCTTCAAAATCTTTCACAAAATGGTCCAAACACAGTTCGACACCTCCATCCAAATTGTCCACACAGACAACGCTCGAGATTACTTTAATTCCGAGCTCGGCGATTTCTTCAAAACACATGGCATAATTCACTCCAGCTCATGCGTTTACACCCCGCAACAAAATGGGGTAGCCGAAAGGAAAAATCGACATATACTCGAGGTCGCCCGAGCCATCATGTTCTCCTCAAACGTCCCATCTCATTTTTTGGGAGAAGCAGTCCTCACAGCCACCTACCTCATAAACAGAATGCCATCTCGTGTCCTTGGCTATAAAATCCCATCTCAAGTCCTTCTAGAGACATACCCTCACTCTCGACTCATCTCAACCCTACCTGCGAAAGTTTTCGGCTGTTCAGTCTTCACCCATTCTTATGGGCAAGGTAAACTTGAACCAAAATCACTCAAGTGCATCTTCCTTGGCTATTTCAGCAACCCAGAAAGGCTACAAATGCTATGAACCCCGATCACGAAAATTCATAGTCTCAATGGATGTATCTTTTCATGAGTTCAGTCCTTACTTCGCCAATTCAGCTCGTCAGGGGGAGAATGATGAAAATGACTTCCCAAATTGGCTCATCATAAACCCAGAATTTACCTCGCCTCAAAGTCCAACCTCACATGTTCAAGATATTCCCAGTCCGTCCAGTTCGTCCAATCCTTCCAGTCTGTCCAGTCCGTCCAGTTCGTCCAGTCCTTCCAGTCCGTCCAGTTCGTCACCGACTCCCAGCTCGCAAGCCTCTGAACCCTCTCCATGCGAACTGATCATCACCCAGAGTCCGGTACAAGCTCGCGAACTAGATGTCTCTTCGAACCTGAACAACGACACTACTGAACAAGGTAACACCTCATCTCCGGACTTACCAATTGCATTGAGAAAACCTGCTCGGTCGTGTGGTCAATACAGGATGGAGGATTACGTGTACTATGGGAACTTATCTACGGGCTACCAAGCCTATGTGGCGAGGTTAGATGAAGGAAAAGTGCCGAACTCCATCGAGGAAGCCCTTCAAAGTCCCGAGTGGCGAGACACAAGTCATGCCGAGATCCAAGCCCTCGAACAGAATGATACGTGGGATATCGTCGAACTACCACCAGACAAGCGAACTGTTGGATGTAGATGGCTCTTCACCGTCTAACATAATCCAGATGGCACAGTGGAGAGATACAAAGCCCGTCTTGTCGCTAAATGGTACACTCAGGCTTATGGCATCGACTACCAAGAGACGTTCGCTCCAGTCGCGAAGTTCAATACCATCAGAATCCTCCTTTCATTAGCAGCCAACTTAGATTGGCCTCTCAGTCAGCTCGACGTCAAGAATGCTTTTCTAAATGGCGAACTGGAAGAGGAAGTCTACATGCAACTCCCACCAGGATTCGACAATGATCAAGGGGCCAACAAAGTCTGCAAACTCGGGAAGTCTCTATACGGTCTAAAACAATCCCCACGAGCATGGTTTGGAAAATTCTCCAATGTACTCAAGCGTTGCGACTACGAACAAAGTCAAGCCGATCCAACACTCTTCTCAAAGATCTCAACACAACGCAAGCACACCATCCTGAGTGTGTATGTGGACGACATAGTCATCACCGGAGACGACCTAGAAGAGATCAGGAGACTGAAGCAAATTTTGTCATCTGAGTTCGAAGTCAAGGACCTCGGCAGCCTACGATACTTCCTCGGCATGGAGGTAGCTCGATCTGAAAAGGGCATCTCTGTTTCCCAGCGCAAGTACACTTTGGATCTCCTCAAAGAAACTGGCATGCTTGGCTGTAAACCAGTTGACACTCCAATGGATGCCAATGTGAAACTTCTAGCTCGTACCACCGAGGCCGCCACCAACAAAGAAAGGTTTCAGCAGCTCGTGGGAAAACTCATCTACCTAACTCACACTAGACCGGATATTGGATTCGCAGTGAGTATGGTAAGTCGATTCATGAGTAATCCTTCGACAACTCACATGGACGCAGTTATGAGGATTCTCCAATACCTCAAAGCTGCCCCAGGGACTGGTCTCTCCTTCAAGAAAAGACGAAGTCGAGGTGTCGAAGTGTTCACAGATGCGGACTGGGTCGGATATGTTCCAGACAGACGATCAACATCAGGCATGTGCACATACGTCTGGGGAAATCTTGTTACCTGGCAAAGCAAGAAGCAGTCCGTTGTCTCAAGAAGTAGTGCTGAAGCCGAGCTCAGGTCTTTAGCAAGCGGAGTATGTGAAGGCATCTGGCTGAAGAGAGTTCTCGACGACCTCAAGATCATCATCGAAGGTCCAATCAAGATCTTTTGCGATAATCAAGCTGCTCTCAGCATAGCCAAAAATCCAGTCCATCATGACAGAACAAAACATATCGAGATCGACCGATACTTCATCAGTGAAAAGATTGAAGAAAAAATAATCGATATGGAATACGTTCCATCAGGTCGTCAGCTCGCCGACATTCTCACCAAAGCCCTTCCTCGAGCAACCTTCTCCGAGCTATGCAGCAAGCTTGACCTCCTCAAACTATACAGTCAAGCTTGATGGGGAGTGTTGAAATCAAGCTCGTCAGTTCGCCCTCCCGGGTCACTTCGTCAGCTCGTCAGTTCGCCCTCCCGTGTCACTTCGTCAGCTCGTCAGTTCGCACTTCCTCCTGACAAGCATGCCTCGGAAGTCCTTACTCCTTGGAACTCATATCACATGAGAAAATGTGTTACATTTATTTGTCATCTATTTTCTATGCCTTATTTTCTGTGTAACATTTATTACTTTCTATTTCCTAGATAGAATTATTACATGTATTTATTACACTCTCTCTTGTATCCACCATATGTATAAATAGGTGATACAAGTTCATATCAAACATAAGGAAATATTCAAAGTCTCGGAACACTCTCTCTCTTCTCCGATTCTCTATCTTTCTTTATCATTTCTACAGGGGGACTGATCAGTTTTTTTTACGTTGGAGGGGGTTTCTTTTTATTTATTTACTTTGCTGTTGTTGTTACGTTTTATTCATTCAATTGGTATTATGACCATTGAATTTTGGGTTGTTTTTTTTTTCATTATAAATAGAATTGTAAGCTCTTGTGCTGGGGCAGATTTCAAAGATTTATCAAATATTGTGTGATTGTGTGTTAGAGAGGATTCTCTTAGCTCTAGAACTTATCAAGAATTTTTTGCTCGGAATTCTTATGGCGTTCGTCCGATTTATCGACGGGGATTCCGCAACCCATCGTGGCGTCATTTGATCCATCTCAATTTGAAGTTTTATACCGCACAAAAACTTCGTCTATATCCAAACATTTCCGATAGACGACCGGTCCGCTTAAAATTTGAGCTCAAGAAGTTCATATCGAGTGGTATCAGAGCCATTTTCTATCAAAGGTGTCCATTTTTTTTTTTAATTTTAAATTTTATTATTATTATTTTCTCTTTCTAGTTTTGTATATGCATTTGCAACTTCCAAAAAAAAAAGAAGCAAAAGAATAAAAAAAAAAAAAAGCAAAAAAAAAGGCAAAAAAAAAAATCTCTCCAGAAAACTCTGCTCCGGACAACGTTCTCCGGACAAGTGATTTTTTCTTTCTCCAAACAACTTTTTTTTTCTCCAGACAACTTCTCCGGACAACTTCCTCCAGAAACTTTTATTTTCTCCAGAATTTTTTATTTTATTATATTTTTTCTCTCTAGAATTTTTTTTCTCCTTCTTTAGATTACTCTATCTTTTGGCAACATAATTTAGCAGTAAAAAAAATTATATATAAATATATATATATATATATATATATATATATATATATATATATATTTACTTGAGTTGTGGTTGAAGAATTTCGTTGATTTATCTTGGACAACCGTTGGGAGATTTTCTTGGAGCAAATTTCTTGTATTAGTTCTAGAAACATCAAGACTAAGAGAATGAGAGGAAAAAGGCAAGAGTGAAAACACGAGCGATGAAAAAGCCAATACGAGCGACAAACACGAGCGACATTTTCTTGTGAGGCTTTTATTTCTAACCATTCCTTTTGTAGAAAAATGTCTCAAGACAGAAGAAACGCCGAAGGGCTAAGGAATTTTGATTTTCTCCAAGGTTTGATTGAAGACATGAATATGAGATTCACCATCCTCGAAGAAGCCATCTTGCGACCTCCCCCACCTCGCACCACAAGTTCGACTACGAACTCCAAATCCACCACCCATCGAAAGACAACCGAGGTATGAAGGCCGCCGATATTATGACGAGTACGAGAGCGAAGACCAAGGTGAATATTGAATCCATCGCCAAGGTTATCCCCGCCGAGTACAACGGCGAGGGCAATCACCATACGGAAACGACGACCAAGAAGATGATCGGATGAGGTCGGAATGAAGCTACGGTCAAATTCAAAATCAAAACCAAGACCAGCTAGCCCACGTTCGAGTGAAGGTTCCTCCCTTCCATGGGAAGAATGACCCCGAAGCCTACCTCGATTGGGAGAGAAAAGGCAACATGGTTTTTTGACGGCTGACGTTGTTCCGAGGTAAGCAAAGTCAAACGCGCGTCCCTTGAGTTTTATGACTATGCATTAGTTTGGTGGGATCAAATGGTCTTAAATAGAAGGAAGAATCGCGAACCCGCCATAGACACATGAGAGCAAATGAAGTCAATCATGAGAAAAAGGTTTGTGCCTAACCATTACCACCGAGGGATTTACACCAAGCTTCAACGACTCACCCAAGGTAATCGGAGTGTAGAGGAATATTACCAAGAGATGGAAATGTTAATGAGTCGCACTGACATCGAGGAGGACCGTGAGCAAACAATGGCTAGATTCCTAGCCGGGCTCAACATCGACATCGCCAATGAAGTAGAACTCCACCATTACGTCGAGCTTGAAGAGATGGTCCATATGCCAATACTATTGAGAAGCAATTAAGAAGACGAAGCAACCGATCGTTCAAGATGCCGGAGAAGACTCCTTGGAGGACACCCTACCAACAACGAGAAGAAAAGGGAACAGAAACCTCCAAAGTAGCAGTTCCACCAATGACAACGCCAACACTTTCTCGTGGTTCTCAAGACAAGACCGGCGCTGGCACTTCTCAAAATAGTGACGTAAATTGTTTCAAGTGCCAAGGCCGAGGGCACCTGGCTAGCCAATTTCCGAACAAGCGCACTATGATTTTGACGGAGAATGGAGATTATGTAACTGACGAAGAATCGGTGGAAGAAGAAGAAGAGAACGAAGAAGAAGACTTGGATTGCACTCCCGATGGCCTTACACTTGTCACCCGACTATCCTTAAGCATGCTCGCCAAGGAAGAGGAAAATGCTCAACGAGAGACCATCTTTCAAACACGATGTTACATAAAGGACAAGGTAATTGATCATTGACGGAGGTAGTTGTACCAATGTAGCAAGCACTACCTTGGTCGAGAAGCTTGCTTTATTGATGATCAACCACCCACGACCTTACAAGCTCCAATGGCTCAACGATAGTGGAGGTGTAAAGGTCGCCCACCAAGTTGTCGTTCCACTCAAAATTGGAAGGTATGAAGACGAGGTCCTTTGTGATATAGTTCCGATGGAAGCCGCACATGTGCTACTCAGCCGACCATGGCAATTCGACCGAAAGGTATCCCACAACGGCTTCACCAACAAGTACACTTTCCGCCACAACCTCCGCGACATCACCTTGTCACCGCTTACTCCGAAACAAGTCCTCCAAGATCAGGCACAAATGTACCCAAAAAAAATGTGAGGGAGAGAAAGTGCAAACACTTGAGCGTCAAACACTTGAGAGTCAAACACGTGAGGAAAGAATAAGAGATAAAAATAAGAGTGAGAGTATATCACAAGAAAAAAAAAAGAGAAAGAGAAAAGAAATTTTTTTGCCAAAAAAATGAGGTAAAAAGAGCGCATCAATCCGGACAACCGATGTTACTGATCATCCTCAAAGAGAAGGTATTTTTGACTTTAAACTCTTCATCAAATTTACCATCTTGTGTTGTGCCACTTTTGCAAGGATTTGAGGACGTAATTCCCGAGGACATTCCGCCCGGATTGCCGCCAATCCGAGGCATTGAACACCAAATTGATTTCACCGATGGAGCCTCAATTCCCAACCGTCCAGCCTACCGTACCAATCCCGATGAGACAAAAGAGCTCCAACGGCAGGTAGATGAACTCTTATCCAAAGGGTACATCCGTGAAAGCATGAGTCCTTGCGCCGTACCAGTTTTGCTTGTTCCTAAGAAAGATGGGACGTGGAGAATGTGTGTTGATTGTCGAGCCATTAACCAAATCACGGTAAAATATCCTTTTCCAATCCCACGTTTAGATGAATTGCATGGTTCTTTCATTTTTTTTTCTTTCTAAAATTGATTTAAAAAGTGGATATCGCCAAATTCGCATGAAAGAAGGAGATGAATGGAAAACAACATTTAAAACCAAGCATGGCTTATATGAATTGTTAGTTATGCCTTTTCGACTGTCAAATGCACCTAGTACATTTATGAGGCTAATGAACCATATTTTGAGGTCATTCACATGGAAGTTTGTTGTTGTTTACTTTGATGATATACTCATTTATAGTAATGGATGATCACTTATTACATTTGAGGTCAATTTCGGAAACTCTTCATTCGGAAAAGTTATATGCTAACCTCAATAAGTGCACTTTTTGCACTGATGAGCTTGTCTTTCTTGGATATGTTGTCAATAGCAAGGGGATCACAGTTGACCAACAGAAGGTGAAAGAAATCCATGAGTGGCCAACCCCGACCAACGCCGGCCATGTTCGTAGTTTTCATGGACTCGCTAGTTTCTACCGGCGATTTGTCAAAGATTTTAGCACCATCGCTGCCCCGCTCACTGAGGTGATCAAGAAGAACGTTGGGTTCCAATGGAACGAAGCTTAAGAAAAAACGTTTCAACTACTCAAAGATCGTCTCACAAAAGCACCTCTTTTGGCCTTGCCAAACTCCACCAAAACTTTTGAGGTTGAATGCGATGCCTCCAGAATAGGCATTGGTGCGGTACTCATGCAGGAAGGTCGTCCGTTAACATACTTTAGCGAGAAGTTAAGTGGCGCTTCTTTAAACTATCCAACGTACGATAAGGAGATGTTCGCTTTGATTCGTGCACTTGAGACTTGGCAACATTACCTCATCTCACGAGAATTTGTCATTCACACTGATCATGAGACATTGAAGTACATCAAGGGACAACACAAACTCAACCGAAGACACGCACAACGGATCGAGTTCCTTGAGGCGTTTCTCTCTGTCATAAAATACAAGAAAGGTAAGGAGAATGTGGTAGCCGACACCCTTTCTCGGAGGTATGTACTTCTTTCTTCATTAGATGCAAGATTATTGGGATTTTAGAACATAAAAGAATTATATAAAAATGATCCCGATTTTGGTACGATTTTTGAAAATTGTGAATATGTGGCATTCGGAGATTACTATAGACATGAAGGTTTTTTATTCAAAAAAGCTAAATTGTGTATACCACATAGTTCACTTCGAGAATTACTTGCGAGAGAAGCCCATGGAGGCGGGTTGATGGGACATTTTGGAAAGGCAAAAACATTAGGGACACTTCATGAACATTTTTTTTTTGGCCAAAAATTGCAAAATATGTAAAACGAATTTGCGAACGATGTGTGATTTGTAAGCAAGCTAAGTCAAAAGTCCAACCGCACGGTCTTTACCTACCATTACCGATTCCGTATGCACCATGGATAGATATTTCAATGGACTTTATCTTAGGACTCCCACGCACCAAACATGGTCACGATTCGGTATTTGTTGTTGTTGACCGGTTCTCTAAAATGGCACGTTTTACACCTTGTCACAAAACTGATGACGCTTCCAATATTGCTAACATTTTTTAAAAGAAATTGTTAGATTGTATGGAATTCCCTAGACCATCGTTTCCGACCGTGACACGAAGTTCCTTAGCTATTTTTGGAAAATATTGTGGGGTAAGCTAGGTACGAAACTTCTTTCCTCTACAACTTGCCATCATCAAACCGACGATCAAATGTAAGTAATTAATCGAACACTTTCAGCCCTTTTACAAGCACTCATCAAGAAGCACATCAAAGAATGGGAAGGTTGTCTACCTCACGATGAGTTTGCATATAATCGTGCTATCCATTCATCTACAAAATTCTCACCATTTGAAGCTGCTTATGGATTTAATCCTTTAACTCCTTTAGATTTAATTTCATTACCAACTTCTGAACACTTGAATTTAGATGGAGAAAGATGGGCAAAATATGTTCACGACTTACACGCCGAGGTTCGCGAAAATATCGAGAAGAAGACGCAAGCTTACGTGAAGCATGCCAACAAAGGACGACAAAAGGTCACATTCGAACCCGGAGATTTGGTGTGGGTTCATATGCGCAAAGAGAGGTTTCCGGATGAACGACGTTCAAAGTTACTCCCTCAGGGGAATGGTCCATTTCAAGTCCTCTAAAAAATAGGAGACAATGCTTATAAACTAGATCTTCCCGGTGAGTACAATATAAGTCCAACTTTCAATGTCTCTGACTTGACTCCTTTTTAGGCAGATTTGGATTTGAGGACAAATCCTTCGCAACAGGGAGGGAATGATGAAGACATCCCTAGCATCAGACCATCGACGGAGCTAGATGACCAAGAACGGAGCTTCATCGTACCACCAACACGCAGGCAAACCAAGTACCAACTTAGAGACGTGATTCCGAGATACTTCGTCAAAGATATGGCCTTGTTACTCCGCACATTGTACGACATCAATGTTTCCGTAACGCCGCAAAACTGTGCACCATTATTTTTAAAACTGATCAGGAGTAATTTCTTTTGGGTGTTTTAATTCGGGAGGTTATCTAAAATTCAATAACTTTTTGTAACCTTTATTTTATGTAACCTTCATTTTATTGTTGTTTTTAGTTTAGCGGAGCTGATCAGTTTTTTTTACGTCGGAGGGGGTTTCTTTTTATTTATTTACTTTGATGTTGTTGTTACGTTTTATTCATTCAATTGGTATTATGACCATTGAATTTTGGGTTGTTTTTTTTCATTATAAATAGAATTGTAAGCTCTTGTGTTGGGGCAGATTTCAAAGATTTATAAAATATTGTGTGATTATGTGTTAGAGAGGATTCTCTTAGCTCTAGACTTATCAAGAATTTTTTGCTCGGAATTCTTGTGACGTTCGTCCGATTTATCGACGGGGATTTTGCAACCCATCGTGGCGTCATTCGATCTATCTCAATTCGAAGTTTTATTCCGCATAAAAACTTCGTCTATATCAAATTCTTTCCGATAGACGGTCCGCTTAAAAGTTGAGCTCAAGCAAGTTCATATGATCAGAGACAAAAACTTATGTTCCTTCTTGGAGCCTTGGATCCCCGACCAAACCTATTCAAACCCATTAAAAGGCGGGAGTTAGCGAGGATTTCGAGTCCCAACAAAGTTGGAAGAAGTTAGATGTTGTATGTTCGTTAGTTTCTATCCGGAGTACAGTGGTGTAAAGCTCTCCATGACCCGACGCTACGAGTGATCAAAGCGAGCTTTTGGTGTCCCAAAAAAGGAAGGAATGTGATATACTAATGTGTCATTCGAGTTGGGATCATTGAGGGAAGATCTTGGAACACCGAAGCCCTTGAAGAAGTGTTTATCATGGGCAATGTGGAAATTATTCGGTCTATTCCAATAAGTCGTGAAGGTGGAATGGATTCAGTGGAGTGAAATTTTGACCACCCGCGGGCGTACATAGTTAAAACAAGGAATAGGGAAGATGTCACCCTCCGAGACAACTTTGCAGCTTCAAGCAGATGTGAAACCTTAAAGTTCCTCAAGAATTTGAGCACTTCTAAGACAAAAAATCTCATTTACAAGGTACTAATTGTTGCCCTCACTGGCAACGATGCAAAATATTCCTACAAGAATCCATCCACACGCTAAAGGATTGTAAGGCGATGGATAAGAAGGGCTATGCGGTGGGAACTTAATTTTGTGATTTGACTCCCCCAAAATTGTTCGGTAATGGCGGAATAATGCTCGATATATTTGAAGGGACTTCATGTTTTCCAAATTAGGAGTTGGACGTTTAAAACGGTGGAATCGGAATCAAAGCAAGCCTGTGATCCGATTTGTGTGATGTGTTTAACAAAGTTTAAAGGTATGATTATTTAAGATTCTCGAAAAAGAGAGACTAAGTCCACAAGTGAATTTCCCATTAGCCAAATAAATTGCCTAATGTGGTAGCCAAATTTTCTAGTACATAAACTGTAAAAAAAATAAAAATAAAAAATTATACAAATAGTTATTTACGAAATAAAACCACATTAAAATATTGAGAGATTAAGTTCTAAGAGAAGGTACGAGAGGTTTATTCTCTATAAAAAAAAAAATAATAGTCTTATAAATGTCCATTTCCTTTGTTCAAACTTAGCCCATTAATTGTGAAAATGACATGAAATATGTTCATTATAAACTAAATTCCTCAAAATATCCTATTACGATTTTTATTATATAAACAGGTTTTATTTTATTTTATTTTATATATATATTTTTTTAAGGTTTTTGCTTTGTTTTTTTACTGTTTCATTTAGTATTTTATTTTCCTCTTTACAATTAACTTTTTTTTTTTTTTGCTCTTATGTGACTGTTATTCCAAGGATACAATTGTCAAATAAAATCAGTTACGTAAGGTTTGAGTTAATATTGGGCTCTCTATCAAACTAGTCATTTTGAAATGTTGTAATTTCAGTTTAACCAACATTTCAAACGTTTTAGTTAAATAGTCATTAATTTTTATTAATTTACCCAAATCCCATTGTCCGCCCATCTTTATCATTTATTTTTATAAAAGGAAAACAAAAATTTTATAATTAATATCTCAACTTCAACCGCAAATCATTTAATTATCATTTAAAAAAATTGAGGAAAAAAATAAAATAAAATTTACGAAAAAATCCAATCACAAAATATACACAATTATTAACCAATAGAAAACATTAACTATTTAAAAAAATGAAAATTATAGACACCCATAACCTATTAATGCTATTTAGCGAATCTCTATGCACAAATCTGAAGGAAAAAAACATGAATACAATAGAAACTAGCAAATCATTAACAGTAATTAATGAAAATTTATATGAGAAAACATTTAAACAAAATAATTGACATTAGTTAACGAATCTGGAACAAAATTAACGAATCTGAAACAATAAATAAATAGAGAGAGACCGAGAAATGGTTCAATACATATAATGATAACAAGAACAGGACATAATGTTAAAGACACCATATATCAGCAATGAAGCATATTTTCACCAGTATTTGTCATATTATATTTTCATCAACACGGGCTAAAGATCAACAGATTTGTTTCTATATAGCAATTAATAGTGTCCATATAAAATTTTACAAAATAGCCATTTAAAATTTATTAATTAGTAAAATAGTCAAAGTTTCACATTTTCAGAAAATTAATAAAATTTACATCTTTAAAATTTTTTTGACAGCCAAGATTAAAATTTTTAACGATTATTATAAGCAATTTATAATCTTGGGTCAATTTTTTTTTTTTAAACCAGATTAATGCATATTTTGGCTATTTCATTAAATTGAGACAAACTTTAGCTATTTTGCAAATTAATAACTTTAAATTGACTATTTAACTACATCACTTTTTTCACCAATACGGCATAAAGTTTACCATATTTGTTCGCCACTATAAACGTGTAATTTTATTTTGATCAACGTTTTAAAACGTTTAGCCAAATAATCATTTTTGTTAATGTAGCAATTTTTAAATGTGATGAATACACCTTTTTTCTCAACTAACAAGCGGTTGTAAAATAAATAAATAATTTTTTTTATTGTTAATAAATATGAGTTGTTTTGTTCCCTTTGCATAATAATTAGTTATTGAACACATATTTTTTTTAACGTGTATCTTTCTTTATCTCTCTATTTTTTTTTTTGAAAAATTGTACAAAATAGTTATTTGAAACTTATTGATTAGCAAAATAGTCAATGTTTCAACTTTTCAGCAAAGTAGTCAAATTTACGTTTTCAAACAAATTTTGACAAGCAAGATTAATTTTTTTGACGATTATTATAAACAATTTATCACTTTAAAAAAAAATTAATATTGGATTCAATTTTTTTTTCAAACCAACTTACTGCACATTTTGGTTATTTCACTAAATTAAGACAAACTTTGACTATTTTGCAAATTCATAACTTTAAATTGGTTATTTAGCCCTCTCTCTCTCTCTCTCTCTCTTAACCACTATCTTATTTAAACTTTCTAAGAATTATCGAGTCTTAGTTTATGGTCATGGTCGTTTCTCAAGTCAATTAGTCCTCGAGTTCTCTACTCGAACCTTTGATTTGGCAATTTCGCTCTGACTAGACCATGTTTTATCTTATTCGATTTTACCTGCGCAACTAATATACTATAGCAAAGAATAACATAAAGTATCTTTGTAGTTGCATATATAAATGGACTGTAGAGAACTTAAAAAAAAAATAGTGAAAAATACTTTTTTTGGAAAATCAAATATTAGTAGTCATATCTACAGAAGCCTAATCCAAAGTTGCTCTTAATCAATTCAGCTCGTTTTCAAAATTTTCAAATTGCTTAAATTGATTTTGCATAGTTATCAAACTTATTTGAGATTATTGAAATACCTAAGCATTTTTTTTTCAAATATCTACTAGGATAATAAAAACGAAATTGAGAGCATTTACAGCTAGCGCTTGGGTGCTAGAAATTAAATCTGAAACTGGATCGGTTTGGTTCGGTTTTTGACATTTTTTTATATCCAAATCCGAATTTTTTATTTTTAAAAATACGGTCAAATATCCGGTCTAGTTTAGTCTAAAACCGAAATCTGGTTATCCGATTTCTTAAATCCAATATCGGATTTTCGAAATTCGGTTATCCGATTCTTTAAATTTTAGATCAAGTTTTATATCTAGTTTAAAAAAATCGATTATCTAGATTTTAAAATCCATATATGGTTTAAATAATATATTACAATGATCAAAACACGAGTACACACGAGCCATACAAAGCTCCAAAATAATAGTGCACAGTCTAAAACTGAATAAAGCAAATAATACTACCAAAATATGCAAATATCATAATATAAAATTATAAATTACAAGATGATCATAATAAAGCAAACATACAATTGAAATCGTACTAACAACATTACATTGAGAGATCACATAATCAAGTTATAGTAGTAGGAGTAGGAGTTGATATAACATAAGTCTCTTCTTCTATGACAGTTTGACCATCATCTATTTATTATGATATAAAGTTAAAATAAATTATTTTAATAAATAAATAGCATATGAACTTGTCAAATAAAATATCAAATTAAAAACCGTGAGGGCTTTCCCCCCCTCCCCCCCGAATCGTGAGGTCTGAATAAAATTAAAGACCCAAATTTAATTTTTTATAATTTAATTTTTTCAAATAAAGAAATAATTTGTTATAATATAACCGATATTCGAATTTGCATAAAATCAAAACCGATATCCGGTTCGATTATCTGAATCCGAATTTTGGTTATCTGACATGGCTCCATATTTCGGTTTTAGATCGGTTTGGATATTGATTTTATCCAATTTCGGTTCGATTTTGTACATCCTTGGTGGAAATGACACAATAAAAAAACATTATAATATTTGTTGCCCATAGCATTGTGGGCAACGTTATTTATAAATTCATATGTCCACTTTTTATTTTTATATTTAATAAATAATTTAGAGTACTTAAAATAAAATAATAAAATTAATTGTGGACTCGCAATTTTTTTTTTTAATCTAATTTCAATTCTTACTCAAAATATACTAAACAATTTTCAAAAATAGTTTTATATCTACATGTAAGCAACTAATTGTTTTCCTGTTTTTTATTTTACAGTTGACCACATTGAAATGTTTTGTTTTGTTAAAAATGATCAAGTAATTAGAGATGTAAATGAGAGAGTAAATTACATCTATCATTTTAGATGATATATAAAAAATCGACAATTCTTAACATTATAGTTGCTCTAATACGATTTTCAATTATTCCAACTGTTTAGAACTAGTGTGGTTTTACCAGCTTTCCAAAATATTCACTCAAGCTCATTAAACTCCTTTGACTTTCATTATCACCATCCACATCTAAAACAAGATGCAAATTAAATTGACACGTTCAATGAATCTAAAATCACAGTTACATGATTCCTAGTTTCATACTAATTAACTGATACTCGGCTTTAATTGATTTAGTCACCACAGGCTGTCATCATTGAACTTGATGCTAATCGACGGAAGAAGAAGAAAAAAAACACACAGCAACAATGAAACTGAAAAGAATTACAATGACGCTACCTAAAGAAGAAGAAAAAATAAAATGAGTAATTACTACTCGTTGACATTCACCCATAAAATCACCTTGACAAACGTATGAAATTTAATATGCCTTATCTGGTCATTCTAAGTTTTTTTGCGGATTTTGTGCAGCTGATAATGTAAAAACAAGAAGGAAAAAAAAATCATGCTTCTCTAACATATAAAGAAAAAAAGAAAGTAGAGAATATCAAAAATTAGAATTCAAAACGAAATCCCACAAATAGAGAGCCCTTAATAACCATTACAACGTTTCAAAATGACGCTAAACTGAGATTACCACGTTTCAAAGTAGTTAATTTACTAGAGAACTAATAAAATCAAACGTTTGCAAAATCACTTCAACACTAAATAGCTACCAACTTAGTCGGCTTATTCTTGTTCTAATCGACACACATAAATGTAAATATGAAACAATTGTAATAACAACTTTTGTTAACAAATCCATACAAGCTCATAGTGTATTACAAAACAAAAGATGTCATTTTCTCTGAAATTACTTGAAAGGCTTATTCATTCCAACCGACTTTCAAGCCAACCCCATAAGCATAAAACATATAATAAATATCCATTGAATGCTGAATTAAGGCATTAATTATTAGTGATGATGTGAAAGTCAACTTCCGATTATAAACCGTAAAATACTTAAAGATACATGACTAAGCGTGCCATTGCCCAATAACTCATCTTGCCTTATTTCTGATACTATTTAACAAAGAAAAGAAATGAGAGCACTTATTAGTTAGTGTTGAACAATCTGAAACCACAAAGTGGAACGATCATCCACGAAATGAAACGCAAGTCAACTAATCTGAGTGAACACTAGTAGTGGATCAATTTATTCCCTTTAGTTTCCCATTGTTGTTCCCATTTAGCAAGAGAATAATTTTTTTTTTTTTTTTTTGAAAAAATATTGAAAGTCAGAAATGTGTCTTTGTTCATCTATCTGCTTCATATTTAGTGTTGAACAAGAGGACCACAATGCCACACTAACAAGCATTATAAAATGAAGTTTTTAAATTTGAAATTTTGGTTGCGCAAATTACTCTCCCCTCTTCAAGATATGACCACGTGAAGGTACAACAATGGGTTGAAACTTTATGAACCAAAAAGATACACATTCTTCTAACCAAATCAATCTCACATCTCTATAGTGGAGGCTCAATTAATACCGAAATGTGGTTTCTTTTTTCAAAACACCGAAAACATTTTTTTTAAATATATATATATCTTATTTTACAATGTTTTTTTATATATATTTTTAGTCATGAATTTGAAAAATAAACTAACAAAAAAAAAATAACATCATAAGACATTAAAAGTATGAAAGACACAAATAAATTTTGTATGCTACATTACATTAATAAAAAAAACTTAAAAATAAAAGAAAAACTATTCCATGTCGTCATATATTAGAAAGAAAATGATAACATTGATTTTATTTTTTTAATGATACTGGTTTAAGCTGGGAGGAATGTTCATTGTGAAACAAAACTTAACTTATGGTGAAAAAATTGAATACTCAGACGATATTGCTTTTTAAGCTTGCTTTCAGTTTTTTCCTAAAAGTTTAACCGTATTTGAGTGTTGTTAAACTTATAATTTTTTTTAAGTTGAATTTTTTAAATTTTTTAATTTTGAATTTTTTCGGACGTGACTTTTGCTTTTGATTATACTTTCTCTTTGTAATTTGTAATTTAGTTTTTTACAATATATAGTCACCTACTTTAATGTAATTTTGATATACCTAAGAATATCTTATCATTATTATTAATTACATTTTATATAAATAATTATTCATTACAAATATTAATACATATTTTACAGCAACTTACCAAACACATATTTTCTTTTGAAATCATCAATTTTTCTTACAGAAGAATCTAAAAATATTTATAAAAAAAAAAAGAACTACAACGCCAAACGAAGCATCCCGCCTACATAAATTATTGATAAATTGCATCATTTGCCACCAATTTCAAAACATTTTCACACTTTCCATCAAAAGACTAATTTGGTCCAAAATGCCAACGATATGTCAAGAATGTTGACATCTAATAGTGAATGACAAAAATAGATGTCAACATATTGATATAGATGGTGGTATTTTAAGCCAAATTAGTCGTTTGGTTGAAAGTGTGAAAATGTTATGAAATTAGTGGCAAATGAAACAATTTCTCTAAATTATTTGCATGACTAGTCTCTTGCAAATATATCCCAACAATGACTAATCTCAATAGCCAATAAATGGACGTTGATCTCCTTCTTCACAAGGCCAATGTGGATGCAACAGTGGATAATTAGTGAAAGGGAAAGCTGGCTCGGTGTCTTACAGCATCCTTTCGATCTCAAGTTGTTAAAGCGATCACGATCCTCTATAGCCACAGTCATCACGAATATCTTACTAGAATCCGATTTTCAAGGTGTTAATAACAATTTTTTTTTCTTTTTTTGCATCCCTCAAATGTCGAAAGTAGCGAATGATTTAAGTGAAGTTAAAATTTTATTTTGCCCTCTCGGTCTTCATAAGATTGTCAATAATTTCAATAATGTTGATTTGTTTTTATTAGTTTGAACAAATATTGATGGCCTAAGAGTTCTCAATTATATTCGGGATCTTATTTAAGGCGATAACCATTCATTAATGAAGTCAACATAAAATCTTTTATCTTTTGATATATTTTTGAATTAATTTGCTTATGAGAGTATGAGACGTTTTCATGAGCTCTTTCTCATAAAGAATTTGTTCTCTCTCTCTCTCTCTCTCTCTCTCTCTCTCTCTCTCTCTCTCTCTCTCTCTCTCTCTCTCTCTCTCTCTCTCTCTCTCTCTCTCTCTCCTATATGTAGTGGCTTGAGCAATTGCATTTTATATGTCAATCGTGGGTGTTAGATATGATTGTAAACCGAACTCAACAAGTGAGGGAAAAGGAACTATGAAGAAATAAAATAGTAAACTAAAACTAAATAAGATAGAGCAATGAAAAGAACGCAAATTCTCCTCACTACCTTTCCATCCACTATTTGATGCCATTTATAAAAAGGAAAAAGAATCACCAAAAACGAATCCCAACCAAGAAAAACAAAAATAATCAAATTCTAATCATCAACTACCACATCAACAATAAAACCAACCAACAACCAAAAAAAGAAAAAAAGTAAAAAAAAAAGAAAGAAAGAAAAGAAAAGAAGAAGAATAGAACAGGAGATAATCTAAGACAATAAGCTGGCCCGTCAATGACTTTTAGCTATATATAGCCTAAAATAATAATTAGCCATATGACATCCCATTTTACAAACTTTGTTCTCAAACCTTCTAGAAGCAAATATTCATTCTCCAAATTCACCAACAATTCTCTCTTTCCCCTTCTCAACTGCACTGCACTCGTGGATAAAATAAAAGATAGTGACGTCACTGACAAAGACATGCTATATTTTTATTTTTCAACTTCTTAAAAAAAACATTCTTTAAAATCATCCACTCATTGGGAACTCCATTGCTTGGCCATCTCAAACCCATTCTTCGAGTAGTAATAGTCTTCAATGGTCTGCTCAATCTCAGCCTGAGTGTTCATCACAAAAGGACCGTGTTGGACCACAGGCTCGTTCAATGGCTGTCCTCCGATCAGCACAAACCTCAATGGGCCCGAAGACTCGTTCCAAAAGCAAAGCCCATTTCCAGGGCCCAAAACGACGACGTTGTGGGCCGAAACAGGGGACGAGCTTGGAGTCCCGAAAATGCCCTCGCCTTCGATTACGTACACGAAGGCATTCCACGACTCGGGGATTTCTTGTTGGGCCTGGGCTTTTGGGCCCAAAGTGAAATCGAGGAACATTGTGGGCGTTCTTGTGTAGACCTGTGACCTTACTCCCATTGACTCGCCGGCTATCACTCTCACTTGAACCCCATCGCTCTCTGCCATTGGTATGTCCTCACTTGAGAGCTCTTGATAGTTTGGCTCAATCCTGAATTTTTATTATGTAAATAAATATTTTTTTTACAAAAAAAAAAAAATAAAATGTTGATTTGGACACGTTACAAATCATTTTTTTAGCACGTTTTTCTACCATCATCAACACATGCTAACTATGGATATGATTTTTATTTTATTTTCCCTACTACAAAATTACATAAATTTTGAAGGGGCATGTTAAAATAATAGTCCACCAAATTCGCGTTAAATTAATTAACTAAATAGAAATTTTATTTTATTTAATTTATTGTTGCCTGATGGGTTATTTTTTAAATAAAATAAAATATTGTTTTGAATTTTAGGAGGTAGGGGAATATGATAGTTGCAACAAATTTGTGAATTTATTTTAAATATGGTGTGATGTGTTTTTATTTTAGGTGTTGACGTAGGAAAATATTTTTATTTAATTATATAATTTGGTGCTTACATTTTATCAGAAGAAGAGAGATTGATCCAAAGTTGCAATCCCAACTGGGGTCCTTCACCAGCAGGCATTTCGGAGTGGATTATTCCTCTACCTGCTGTCATCCACTGCACATCATGTGAAAATAAGAAATACTGAGCCAACAGACTAATTATTCATTCTCAAGTTTTTTTGTTTTTTGTTTTTTTATTATTATATTTGATTTATTTTTTTATTTTAAGGTGTTGTTGGTCAATGGGGAAGCACTAGTGACCAATTAAAACAAGGGAAATTAAATTTATTTGTACTTCCTGTTATATTGTTACTTTTTTTTTTTGCATGAAAAAGAGACAACAAATTTACTAATTACCTGAACATCCCCTGTTCTGATTGTACCTTTGTGCCCAGCAAAGTCCTGGTGAGTGATGCCTCCCTAAAATCCCACACACCAAAAACATAATTAAAATCATTAAAAAAAAAAAAAAGAACAGAATAGTGATAATAAGATTTGTTTGTCAGAGTAATTAATTTTTTTTTTAAAAGGATTTTACCTGTAACATGTATGTCACGGTCTCAAAACCTGAACCCATGCACATCAAAATAGATGAAAGTGAGACAAATAATCAAGTAAATAAATAAATAAATACAAGAGATGGAATAAATACAGAACCTCTATGAGGATGATCAGGAAAACCAGCCGGTGGACTCACTGCAATTTTACCAAAATGCATAACTCAATCAAACAAATTCAATTTTAATTATTGAAATATTAATAAAAGTAAGAGAAGAATTGTGTACCTGAAAAATCATCAAGCAAGAGAAAGGGGTCCAAGTTTCTCAGGTCACCCCTGAGGAAATAATACAAAATGGCAAAATATTAACAAGAAGAAAAAGTCAAAGGTCTCCGGATTGTTTTTTAGAGACAAAAAATGAGAATGAAATTACCTTCCTATCCCTCTCCTTACAACAGCTCCTTCGCCTTCACGTTGAAGCCTGGCAAGGACTTTCTTGACAACCAATCTTTGTCTATTATCTGATTCAGACATGGCGTTTCTGCAACTAATTGTTATCTTTGGCGATGCTACTCTGCTAATTAGAAACGACTTTGTTGTAGTAATAATGCTTCTTCTCATGAAACGTCTGTTTTATAATATATTGTTTTTTTTTTTTTGTGTGTGTATTTGAATATGGACTCTCGTGTCCTATATATATACACACAAGGAAAGGAGAGAGAGAATTAGAGAGAGAAGGTTTTTGTTTCGAGTTTTTTTGGGGTTGGTTGTGATTTTTTTTTCTCTCTCTAACATGAGGGAAGATGGAAGTTGGAGGCGTGAGGAAAATATGAGGTGGGACCCACTTTCGCCTTTCATCGACCAATGATGGCCGTGACGTCAACCGCCTGTCACCGTGATGAGATGATGAGTTTTATAGCTTTATATGCTATATGGTGGTGATGTTCTAGAAGCAAATATAGAACATAGCAAAAAATAAACATAATTGAAAAATAGTTTTTTATTTTATTTTATTTTTTTATTATTACTCATATCTTTTATAGTTGTAATAATGATGGTGTAAATTTTTTTTAAAAAGACGTTATATTAAGGAGAAATGAGATGTAATTTTTTAAGAATTAAAGATTATTTTTATCATTATGTAAAATAGTAGCTATAATAATTCACAACTGGCCACTCGATCTTTAAAATCGTTAGTTTACCTTGAATTTTGAGTATTTTGTTTTTGGTAAAATGTCATATCTATTCTTTATGTTTTATTGAAATGCTGTTCTCACAATTTTAATAATATAAAATATATCCTTGAAGATTCTTATTAATATCAATTATATACTTTAAAACATATAATTACCTATCAAAATCTTTCATTTTCGTAAAATTTTGTCACCTTTTTCAGATTTAATTTTTTGAAATGAGCCAAAATTACCTAAATTAAAATATTATTATTTTATATCATATTTTTTAAAAAAAAAATATTAATAATATTAACATTTAAAGTTATGGCATTTTGGCCTATTTTGAAAAAATAAATCTGAAAATGGACAAAATATTACAAAAAAGGAGGATTTTGACAGGTAAATCTATTTTAGTTATATAATTGATATTAATAAAAATCTTAAGAGATACTTTTGATATTACTAAAAACTGTGAAAATAAATGCGGCATTTCGATAAAACAACAAGGGATAGAAGAGGTATTTTTTTTTCTATAATTTTAGTCCTAATATTTTTTTTTACGAAACCAACAGTTAAATTTGCACGTTTTTCTCATGTGATATAAAAAATAAGGGTATTTTCGTAAACTTGTAATTTCTTTTAGAATTAAAAAAATATATAATAAAACATTGATATCGAACTCAAAATAAAACAGTAAAATTATATTAAATCAAAATCGAAATCTTAAAATACGAAGAACTTTAAACAAACAAAAAAAAAATCTTTTGAATAACATAAAAATTGAAAGCAAATTAGAAGTAATTAAAACCCAAAAATTGAGAATGACAAAATTAAAAGAGAAATCACCGACAAAGTACTCCGTCGAAGATATCACCGTCGAAAAAGGAACGCGCAAAGAAAACTAGTATTACGTCGATGTCTCGTGGGAGAAATCTCATGCGAAGACGAAAGCTTATGCGACGTTGAAATTTAAAGCGGAGAGAGGTTTAGCGAATTTTTCTTCTGCACCAAGGACCAGTACGTCGAAGTGGTTGTTACGGTAAGTAAAAAAACAAATGCTGTTTGTTTGAGATTTTGGTTTAGCCAAGACGATTTTAATGGTATTTGGAGATCACATATTAAAGTCGTTTTAATGGGTGTGAATGTGATATTTAAACATGAACTAGGTTACAATGTTGGTGACGTGTACTACTTGAACAACATAGTATAACTATACAAGCTCATATACTTGGGCTATTTGGTCACAAGCTCATCTACATAGCCTATTGAACAAGTAGTATTTCGGCTAATTTCTATACAAGCTCTGCCAAACTCGTGACCTTGATATGAAGCAGAATCCGAGTTAATAAAGACCGAGGATGCAAATGCTTACATGTGGCTAATTGGAAAGGGCTTCAACACTGGACAAGAAGTAATTTTAAGATTAGTCCAAAGTGTGAAATATTACTCGAAAACATATGTGGGAGTTTCAACGGGATAAGATCAATAATGATAGCAAGGCAAAAAAACCTTTTGTTCACGCTTAAGCACATCAGAATGTATTTTATAAAGATTTTTAGTAAACAATGTTAGAATTCGATCCTTAAATCCGATCTAAAATTGAAAAACATAAAATACACAACAAAATAAATAACACACATAAATTTATAGTCGTTCACTTTCAATGCGGAAACTACATCCACTTTGTCATTGCAGATTCTCACTAAACCAAAATTCGGGAGAAAAAAATGTTTTTCAACTCTCTTGCGCTCTACAGAGACAATCGACGCATAGGATATTAATAAAGGAAACACTAGGACTAACAAACGGACTTGAAATTCTCAATATATTCTCAACTAATAAATCTTACAATAAATTTTCGCCCAGGGAGCCCTGTCCCCTACGACCCTCGGGACAGGTCGATCCGCGAATTATCGTCGAAAAGTTATGGCTCGTTAGCTCGGCGACTGATTAGGCTCCAAACACTAACAAATAACCGTTGACTAGTGATAAGTTAAATGTTGAGTTAGGAGCGAGGATATCTAAGATTCTTGAAAAAAAATAAGGCTCATCAGTGTAGAAGACCTTGGGCGGAAGAATCAAAATACAAAGTCGAAATGTATATGGTTTAATGTACGAAATTTGAAATGTATATGATTTATACTCATTAGACTAAACTAGAATAATTATTTATCAGATTAATTTTATTTTAGTTTGGTATTTAAGAAAATTAATCTAAACTTTCTTTTATTAAACGACATTAATTAAGCAACATTTTAGAACGATCCTAAAATGTATTGGAAAAATATTAATTAAGAACGTAAGTAACTGCAATACTTACAGTAAATGAATCACTATTTAGTTGAAAATATCAGTTAAAACGTCATTATATATTATACATTTATGAGTCATTCCCTATTTCACAACTACTTTTTTTTTCTTCTTATCCTTTCCTCTCAAGGCTCTCATCTTAATTTTATTCTTATCTGCTATTTTCTACCATTGAGATATCTGATTGGATATCTCGCGCTTTGAATTTCTGAGGTAAAATTGTTCTAATAAAATCGGATCAAATTATTTCGGTCATCGTGACCTAACCAACATGGTGCTAGACGATTCATATCACTGTAAACATTACACATTTAAAAGGAAAAAAAATGTTGAGAATCTAGAACTGTAGACATTCAAATTTAAACATTCTAAGGTCGAAAATCTAGTTAGTCTAAATTCATGCCTGTTATTTAAACACGACAAACCGTGTCTTACTAATATTTGATTCGAGGTCTTAGACGCGATTGGTGTTGGTCCAAAGTTGTATAGCTACTCTCATAATAGACGCGTCATGTACGTATGAGATTAGACGAAACAAGTGTTGCATCTAAAAATGCAGTATGTTGTAGTGAGGAAAGTTGAGTGAAATTTAATTTTTGTTTTAAATTATGGGTAAAATTATAGAAGGCAGTTAAGGAAGATAAACCCCGTTATTCTTATTCATGTTTTGATTTGTTTAGAACAAATAAATGGATAAAATATTAAATACTTAAAATTATAAAACGAAATAGTTGAAATGGATTTCTTAGGATTGTAAATTCAAATTTTGAATACAATTTTAATTTTCAATTTCTTAATGAATACTAAGCTTAACAATCATAATTTTATATATATAACAAATTTTCATTAAATCTCAAACATGCACAACTCGTAATTTAGACCATCATTTTCAATAAACTCGGTATCAATTCAAAACTTATAGCGAGACAATTAGTTTTGTCAACGGTAATTACCCACTTTTCCTATGTGTATTTTAATTTTTAGCCGTGTTTAATAAATAGAAATTTACAAAACATTCAAATTTTAAAAGACAAAAAAATATTTAAAATTTAAAATTTATATCTATTTTTCTTTAACAAGGACTCTCACATGGACTGTAACCTACTAAGTCATGAAAATCCATATATATCTTCTAAAAGAAAATGTGTTCCGTAATTTAATTCTACATTTTTTGTATCCATATTTTATATTATTATTTTCCTGAAATTTTCCTCCCAAACAAGAATAAAATAAACACCAAGGATTTTCTACCACAAAATGAATATAATGTTTTTGAACATCTAATCACTCATGTACGTAACAAAGACACAATGACAAGAACTGCAAAATGTAATCAATAAAGATATTTCAACTTTATTTTAATGAAGAAATATTAATATAAATATTGACTTGTAGATATCTCAATAAGTAGACAGCTTACTCTTATTTAGATCATACATGACCGATGCAGTTAATAGATATACGCCTACTAAGTCAATGAAATTTGTCATTTGCGATTCAAGCTACATTGTGTAACACGTGACATGAGCTTGACGTCACCTAAAAAGTTATTAATATATTGCATTTATTAATTCTAGCGAAAAGGATATGAAATGGTCCAAGATATCCATCCAAACGGTGTACAAAATGGAAGAATACAGAGCCAACATATAATATGTTCTTTCAAACACAATCTTTTAATAATGAGGTACATAGAGATGTGAACACCAAAATTTACAATAAATTATATTCAAGACATGTTGACATTTAAAATAACTAACTAGCATACACAAATTTATTATACGACAAAAAGTATGGTCCGAAAAAGAAAAAAAGAAAGAAAGAAAGAAATGGAACCTAGTCTTTTTTTTTGTTTTGGCACAGACCAGAACCAAAGATGTGAATAGGCCAAGTAAAGCACGCGAAGGAACTTGGTCAAAGTAGAGATGAATTTCAGTACTAGAAAAAATATATTGATTTTCTCTCAGCGTTGCACTACTAGATATACATCAACATATGGCTTTGGATTTAGATATTGTTTTGTTCAAAATGGTTCAGCATTCGGAGAAATAACATAAGATTAGACGGCAACAAACAAACAATATCAGGTCATGATGACGTGGCATTATGTAAGAGCTGATCTTTATTCACATGTTTAGTTTGTCTATGGATACATAACAATATATTGGGATTGGCCTCCTCCAAAGTAAGGTACTAAATATTATGGAATAATATCCATATGTACCTTTTTTTACACTTGAAAAAGGTGAATTCGTATACGGTTACGAGATATTTATAAAAGAGAGTTGATTTTGGAATAAATCTTATTAATAATTTATAGGTTTACGCTTACTTAATATTGTATTAGGGTACAAAATATTCTAACTAACGCCGATCTAAAATAATAAGATCCAACCTAAGATGAATAACCTCGCCAACGAGTGTTGTACAGTTATATTTTTCATCTCTAATGTACCTAAGATCGAGCCACCATTGAGTCATTGACCATTGGACATGTTATTCACCAACGAGTGTTGTACAATTATATTTTCAAATACACCTAAATTTAGACATCGGTTCGAGTATTTGAGTAGAGTTTCGACGACCACAAAGTTATTAAATTAAAAGCCTAGTTCATAAGGTAAGAGAAAAAAAAATATCTGAGTATACCTGCAAAGATAAAAGAAGAAAAAAATTAATAATTTGGTAATCAATTGTCACTACAACAAATATGGGCATACCAGGTGTTATTTCGTCATTTTTCTTGATGCCAAAAGACGAGGGTCTAATGACTACGAAAAGGACATAAAAAAAAGAATCCAATTACTTGGCTCGGCAGAGCAAACCCAACCCCAAGGCGATTAGGCTCGCCTCACCCACATGATCTTGCCCTGCCCCCGAGTGACATTCTCAATGATGCAAATCCAATTTCTCAATTGTGAACTGCCCCAACATTTCAAAATAAAGGACATACCCGAAATTGTGCAATCGGAGGCTAGGTGACAACCGGATTATATCCCCTTAATCTATCTTTGAAGATATATCGGTGCTATTGAAATCATACAAACTTTCCACAAAGAATGCCGTGAATAGTTGCTGAAGCAGTATTTCATCATCACCATGCGATCAATGCGGAGACCAAACTAAACTCACTATTCCACTAGAATTTTGATCAGAGGCGGCTTGACTAAATCGAGGCCTTGGGCAGGAAACCAAAAAAGGTTTTATTCCTATATTTCTTGAATCTAAGAATTTTTTTTGAATTTTGAATATGGTAAATCAGTTGAAACAAATGTAAAAGAAGATAAAAAAAAATAGTAAAACAAGGCATTCTTGATTTTTTTTTTCAATAAAAATGAAATGGAGGTATTATCATAATGTTATTTCAAAAAGGTAGGTAGGGTAATTTTCAGACTTGAAACACGTATAAGATATTCATTTTGAATCTACTAATCTCATTATAAATCCTATAAAAATGAATTAGAGCGATTGATGCTATCAATTTAAACTTTGTTTGCTTAGTTTAGAATTAAGTCCCTCTAATTAACCTTATTTAAAAGTTCCTAATAGTATCGCTTAACGATAGGTTCTTAAGGGAGCATGAAGAGCATTAGGGTCACTTTAAAGACGTGACACTCCATGACCTCTTCTCAGTCTTTTGTCAAAGCTTATCGATCCCTTATACTTCTTCATTATAATCCGTCTTAATCGATCATACTAGTAGTTTAAAAAAAATTCCCTTGGAAATAAGCACGTAAAAAATAATTCTTTTCTCTCTCCTTCTCGAGTTTACTCTCAAAAGAAAACTTAGATTTCGAGTGCCGCCGCCTCCCCTAAGACCTGGATTTCGGCATGACTCCAACCCGAAGGGTGGGTGATCACCTTTTTTCTGCTTCGCATTGGCATCGCAGTTCCGGTGGTCCCCTTCCCGAGTATCGCACGGCTTCAATGGTGCGTGGAGTTTTGTTCCTTCTTCTCCGGTTCAGTTAGAGGTCTAGCACAAGTGGGCTTCAGCAAATGGGTCCTTGAATCGTCGACGACAAAGACCAAGGTGGTGGGCTTGGACCTGCTCTGGCCGGGGTGTTTCCAATGAAGTCTCCGGAATGGGTTGGTAGGTATCCTGAAGGTGGAAAAGGGGAATGGACCTTTTATTTTTTTTGTTTTGTTAGTTTTTTTTATCTACTTGTTGTTTTAATTTGTTAGTTATTTAGCTCATGTTATGTTTTAGTTATCTCTGTGCTGGTTGATTTAGTATAGAACTGGCTTTTGATGTTTTGTCCGCCATGTAGGGTGGTTTTTTTTTAGTTCCTCAGATGATTTATTCATCTTGGCGTTTTATTTTACCGTCCCTCTTTAATAACAAAATGTTAATGTTTTGAGGGATCAGTTCTGCTTGGTCTCGTGTCAGGCTTGAGTCCCTCGAGCTTTTGACGGTTGCGTAGGATTCAGCTCATGCCTATTATCGGCAGTGTTCCTTGCTCGTTTCAAGAATTATAGAATATCTCTGTTGAAGAGGGCCTGAAGTGGAGATTTCACTCTACACACACATCAAGAGTGCACGAATGTTGTCAAGTAATATACATACTTAAAGCACGAGTTATCGATCCCACGAAGACTAGATGTTTCGATATATCAAGAGTTACCTAATTTCTTTCGAATTTGAGTATAAAAATAAGAACAATAAAAGTTGGGGGTTTTGAATTGTATTGTGAGTAATATTACTAAACAGAGAGCTAAAAGATGTTTTAAACAAATATGATAAAAGCAAGGGACATGACTTCGTTAGTTCAATGAAGTGGTTGGTTATTGGGCTCACGTGTAAATCGGGTTAGAACGGAAAGCTTAGTCCTACCCCTCGAAATTATCCGCTAATCTCTCTTGAGTCTTTAAGGACCTAATTGGTTGACAAACTTTCACCTCTCGACTTGGATCTTATTAAAACAAACAATCGCAATACACCCGGGATTCAAACGACTACACTGATCCTCTAGTCTTTCTTTAGATCTAAGTAGATTTGTGACGGGAATGGAAGAGCTCGCATGTTTATTACCTCTTGGTTTCAAAACTTGCCTAGAGATTCACTAATTAGTTAGCTACACTAACTAGAGATGACGGTATACCGACATTCCCATAGATTTCTTCTTCTTTCCCTCATGAAAAATAACTCGATTTTCTATGAACCAACCATCATCAAATCACCAACTACATTATGTACCTCAAAAGATCTAACTACTCACGATATATATAAGCAAAGCAAAATGACAATAAGCAAAAACAAGAGAACTAGAAAGTAAAAAGACATGATATTCAAAAGCAAAATCAAAATATACTCTATTCAATATCCAAAATCAAGATTCAATAGCAACAATACTCAAATGAACATAAAAACAAGATAAAAAAAAATAAAGCAACCATGATCCAAACTCAAATCCAAGATCCAAAACTCAAGAACATAAAGAACAAGCAAGAAACTTAGAAACAAGTAAACGAGTTCTACAAAGATGGAAACAAAGAAACAGTATAGGAAAATGGATAACAAAGAGTGAGGTTGATGATAAGGATGAGGAGGGTTGTCACTTCCGCCTCCTCATCCTCCTTATTATTCTGCTTCTTCTTCTTCACTCTAAGAGATCTCCAATGGCTCCTCTCTCTAAGAATATATATGGGTCTAGATCTAAAACTATGGAGTAGTGTGTAATGTATGAGATATTGATGAACTTAGACCCAATTAAGAGACCTTATGGTATGGGCCATTGGATAGGATCCAAGGGCTGAGGTTAGCTCTTGGACGCGCTCTTTAAAAAGTTGGCTTCGTCACCGCGTACGTCGCTTTGTGGGCTTGAGCGCGTCGCACTTTGGTTGTGTGTGACGCATGGTGTTTTGCGCATCAATCGCGATTAGATCAGAGATCCTTGGTGACATTACGCGGCGCGATCATGATATTGCGCGTCGCGTACTCTGATTTCCTCTAGCACATCGCGCTTTGAGTCATGCGCGACGTGCGAGGTTGGTGTTGACTTTATGCAAGTTTGACTTTGCCTTCCGGGGGCTGTTTCTTGTGCATTTAAGCTCCGATTTCTCTCGTTTTCACATCACAATCCTCTCTTGCTCTCTTGTACTTGAAAATTACTAAAAACTACAAAAAACTATTAAATAACCTAAGAAGAAGCGTTGATCGTCGTATTAAAGAATAGAGATAAGTGTGAATGAATTGCACTTATCAGAGTCCAAGGGAGTTCTTGACGAGGTATGACATTACTTGGTCGAATAAACCTTTGTCTCCTTTGTTCTTATCGATCTATTTGTCTTCTGCTTCTCATTTTTATTTCAGGACATTTATTTGTTTAAATGAGGTACCGACCTCTGTCAGGGCTCTTTTATATGATTATGGCCACTTTTGTTTATAAATGATAAATTTCCTTTAAAAATGCCCTTGATAAAGTCCAACTAAACGATTTTAGTTTAAATAAACGTGAACAAACACAAAGGCATGCTATAAAATTTGAATGGCAATCTTATGCTACATGAAACCATGAAAAAACATTGTTGAAAATTGATCACAATTCTAAATAGTTTAAAAATTACTCTCTAATAGAGACCCGATCAATACATCAACCAATAAGAGCAGTTTCTAAAAATTCGAAAGAGAGAGAAAAGTGTATATACCAAACGTGCAATTGTTAAAAGCACGTATCATAACGTAGGAATGAATTTATTGTGTAATCCATATATAATGCCAAAAACGATTATTTATGTAAACAAATTGAAAAAAATATAAATATATATAATTAACCGGGAAAGTTTGATTGATTTGATTCAATATGAAGACACGTAAACTACAATCTCTATAAAATGGAAAGAAAGAAATGCATGCCAAAACTAATAATCTTTCCCTTTTTTTTATTTTAAATATTGTCAAAATCCATTTTTGAAGTTTCCTTTTTATCTGTATAGAAATCATGAACGATATGTAGTTGTGTGTCTCTTTAACATTGATCTGATCACTCAAAAATCTCTCGAGTATATAGCGAACGACATTAATGGAGAAATCAGCGCTGGGAATCACTTTCCCCGGCAAGCCAATCTCAATAGGAGGGTTTGTGTTGTTCGTCGTATTCGTTGCGTATGCCTTGTTCTACTTCACTTTCGCCTTCATCGATTGTTGTCCCTCTTTGAGCAATAATAATAATAATAATCGTCTAGGTTTCGCTGTTCATCACAGCAATAATAATACTCGTAGAAATATAAATAATACGAGACTTATAACACCAAGAAGCCCTAGAGTCGTCGACACGTGCGAAGGAAAGTACATCTACATCCACGACGACCTTCCGTCGGAGTTCAACCGCGGACTTCTCGACCACTGCGAGTCGCTCTCGGCCTGGGTTGACTTCTGCAAAGCCCTCACCAATGGCGGGTTCGGTCCGAAAGTCAACGGCGGGTCGGCGAGGAAAGGGTGGTACAGGACGAACCAATTCTCTCTCGAAGTCATATTCCACGAGAGGATGAGACGGTACGAGTGCCTCACGCGCGACGCGTCACGCGCCGCCGCGGTTTTCGTCCCTTACTACGCCGGGCTGGACGTGGGCCGCCACCTCTGGGGCCGATTCGACAACGCGGCTCGCGACGCGCCGGCGGAGAGGCTCGCCGCGTGGCTCGTCCGGCGACCGGAGTGGCGGCGCTTCTCCGGGAAAGACCATTTCGTCGTCGGAGGCAGAGTTGCATGGGACTTCCGGCGATCTCCGGCCGCCGTCGGCGGATGGGGCTCCCGGCTGATGCTCCTCCCGGGCCCCGCCAACATGACGATGCTCACAATCGAGTCAACCACCGGCCCCGGATCCGGAAAAGAGTTCGCCGTCCCTTACCCGACGTTCTTCCACCCGTCCGGGGCCCGCCAGGTGGCGACGTGGCAGGGGAAGATGAGGCGGGCCCGGCGGGGCCGTCTCTTCACCTTCGTGGGGGCGCCGAGGGACGGGACGATGAGGAGCCACGTCATCGAGCAATGCGAGGCCTCGCCGGAGCAGTGTCGGCTCTTGCGTTGCGACAAAACCGGGACGGACTGCGAAAACCCGGCCACGATAATGGCGGCGCTTTCGGGCTCCAAATTCTGCGTTCAGCCGCCGGGGGACTCGTTCACTCGCCGGTCGGCTTTCGAGTCCGTGATCGCCGGCTGTGTTCCCGTGTTCTTTCACCCCGCCTCGGCTTACGAGCAGTACAGCTGGCACTTTCCGGCCGATCCCGCCAAGTATTCGGTTTACGTTCCCGAGGCTGATGTTAGGGACGGGAACGTCTCCGTCGGAGAAGTTCTCCGGCGGATCCCGGAGAAGGCGGTGGCGGCCATGAGGGAGGAGGTGATCCGGATGATTCCGAGGGTGGTTTATGCCAATCCGGCCACCGCAGCGACCAAAGGCTTTAGAGATGCTTTTGATATTGCTGTCCATAATGTGCTTCGGAGAGTTAAAGAGTCTACGCAAGGAATTGGAACAAAATGATAAGGTTTTTTTATTTTTTATTTTTTTATATATATATATATATATATAGCTTTGAGATTTAATGTTTTCATTTAGTAGCTTAGTAGTTTTATGCATTGATTTTGCTAGATTTTATGTAATAGTACTACTTTTTTTTGGAGAAATAGAATCTATATTATATTAATTGTCTAAGGAAAGAGCTAAAATTTTCAAAGTTATGAGTACCTCAAATAGTCAACTCATAATTCTATCAACTTAACACATGAAAAATAGACAACCAAAAAAAAAAAAAAAAAAAAAACACACACACACACTAGATGCATAACATAAAAATGACCAAAACTCGATAAAATAAGGGGATTATTCATATTCTATGACTTGTACCATGATTTTGGACCAAAATCTACTAAACCCAAATAAATCCTAAACTATGACTTAATGAAATGAGTAATTACATATTTATCCTTCATATTTAGTTTATTTTTATTAGTTAATTAATAAAACAAAAACAATTATTTAGTTTATATTATGAAAAAAACATCATTACAAAAACCCGGAGAGCAGCCTGGGAATCTTCGACGCTAAAGCTCCTGGGAACGACGGTCATGGCCGCCGGAGAGCAGCCCATGGCCATCCCGGCGGCGGCGACAACGAAGTGTCCACCGGAACAGCCCGCCATGGATTCCGCGTAGAATTTCTGTGGTTTTTAAAGTTAAAAAACAAAGAAAAAACGATTCTCGGGATTCTGGATAATTTTGAAAAGTTTCTGAAAATTTCTGGGTTTTCGTTGAAGATTTATTGACGTTGATGTCAATAAAAATGCATATTTATTGACATCAATGTCAATAAATCTTCAAAAGAATTTTCCAGAATCGTTGAAGATTAATCTTCAAATGAATTTTCCAAAATCGTTGAAGATTTATTGACATTGATGTCAATAAATATGCATTTTTATTTACATCAATGTCAATAAATCTTCAAAGGAATTTTCCAGAATCTTCAAAGGAATTTTCCAGAATCGTTGAAGATTTATTGACATTGATGTCAATAAAAATGTATATTTATTGACATCAATGTCAATAAATCTTCAACGTTTCTGGGTTTTCGTTGAATATTTGATTCTGGATAATTTTGAAAAGTTTCTGAAAATTTCTGGGTTTTCGTTGAAGATTTATTTACATTAATGTCAATAAAAATTCATATTTATTGACATCAATGTCAATAAATCTTCAACGAAAGCCCATAAACTTTCAGATGCTTTTCAAAATTTTCCAGAATCTCGAGAATCGTTTTTCTTTGTTTTTTAACTTCAAAAACCACAGAAATTCAATGACTTAAACACTTTGAATAGGATCAAATTTTTTCATGAAAATCTCTAACCCAAAACTAAAAAGACAAATTGAAAAAACAAAGATGACGAACTGAAAAACGAAAAGAGAGAGTGGAAGAGAGCTGAACCCAAAACGAAACGAAAGTCAAATAATTAAATAAGAAAGAAAATCAAATATTATTAAAAGTAAGGGTATTTTTGTATTTAGTGAAAATAGGTAGTCATAGTTTAGGATTTATTTGGGTTTAGTAGATTTTGGTCCAAAATCTTCATACAAGTCATAGAATAGGAATAATCCCTAAAATAAGAGTGTCACTCTAAAGCTTGTAGCATCGTCTTGCATCTAACTTCACAAAATAGATAGACAATTTCACATACAAACTCCAAGATAAAACGAGACATAGAGCTGTATTCTCTGTGTCTTTGACTGCGAAATTGCCTCGAAGATTGTGTCGAGGCTGCCAAGATAAACTTGGAAGAATTATGTAACTGTACTACTACTACATACATGAATTTTGATATTTGTGTACTCTTCTAACAAATTTTAGTTCTTTGGATTTGTAAGTTTGAAATTATTCATCTCCGCTCCTTTAATTTGGCCGTTACTACATATACATGTCAGAAAATCTTGAAGAAATACAGAGCAGAGCCTGCAAATTATATTTTAGTTTAAATTATAAACTTTTTCCCCCTTTTAAATTAGATAACTATGTACATCTTTTGAGGTTTATCTTCAACTGAATATACGGGGGCATGAAACGTCATTCACACTACTATAAATAACATTTTTTTAGAGAAAAATATCGCCGACGATCTTGTCGTCTCAATGTGCCCTTGATGAACAAACATATTGCAAAGATATAGCGTTGTTTATAACCACTTTTCTGACCGTTCCTTAACCCTTTGACCTCTCGGTCCATCCTCATCTATTGTCGCACAACCTCCTCGATGTCCAATATTGTCCAAAAACCTACTGATACTCTGACTCCGACTCACGACCCTATGTCGTCTTCTAGTCCTCTTTCTTGATGTTTGAAATCCCACGACCAAAAAGAAGACGAATCTTGGGAATCCGTTTTGACGTCGGAAGCTCATATAGATGTCAGGAACCTATCCTTTTAGTATTCAAAAGTTAAGCGTACTTGACCAGGAGTAGTCTCAAAATGGGTAACTTAATAGGGAGTTTTTTTTTTCAGGAAGCGTGTCAGTGAGGAGAAAACAAGCTAGAAAGACTTGTGTTGGTTTGCAGAGCCAGTCACGACTTGTATATATATGATCATGTAGCTGAGTATAAGAGCTGCAAGTCTGTGGGTCGAGATCCAGTAGAAGCTTAATTATGACATTAGTAACTCATTTTGATATTGAGCTATAACAAATTAATGTGAAAACGGTCTTCCTTAATGGGGATCTAGAGGAAATAGTTTACATGAAACAAACATAAGGATCCTCCCCTAGGGATGGTGATCATTTATTTTGCAAGCTCAAAAAATCCATTTACGTTTGAAACAAGCATCGTGCTAATCGTATATACCAAAAGGTTAGTGGGAGTAAGATATGTTTGCTTGCTATATATGTGGATGATATTTTGTTGGCGACTAATGATAATGGATTGCTATATGAGATGAAAGAATTTCTTTCGATTAACTTTAATATGAAGGATATAGGTAAGACATCTTATTTCATTTGCATTAAGATCCATAGGGATAGGTTACATGGCCTTTTTGGTTTGTCTCAAGAGATCTATATCAACAAATTCTTAGAAAGATTTCGGATGAAAGATTGTTCACCAAGTGTAGCACCCATTGTGAAAGGTGACAAGTTCAGTTTGGACCAGTGTTCGAAGAATGAACTTGAGAGGGAATAAATGAAGAATATTTCATACCTTTTGCTCTATGAAGCCCTACCTATGCTTAGGTTTTCCATACCTGACATCACATATGTTGTTGGAGTATTGGATAAAACCTTGGTTGACCACTGGAAAGCTGCAAATAAGGTTATGAGATACCATCAAGAAACAAAAGACTACATGCTTATGTACAGACCGACCGATGAATTGGAGGTTATTGATTACTTTCATGATGATTTCACTGGATGCACAGCTTCAACAAAATCCATGTCGAGAAATGTTTTTATGCCAGCTGGTGGAGCCGTGTCTTGGAGAAGCACAAAATAGAAATTGACTGCTACTTCCAATATTGAGGTGGAGTTTGTGTCTTGTTTTGAGCTACATCGATCGCATGATATTTGGTTGAAGAGTTTCATACATAGGCTTAGAGTTGTAAACTGCATCTCTAGAAAACTAAAATTGTATAGTGACAACTCAATTAGTGTCTTTATGGTAAGAATAACAAAAATGTTCGAGACAAGCACATCGACATCAAGTATGTAACCATAAGAGAACGTGTTAAAGATGATAATGTGGACATCCAACTCTTTAGCATTGAGTTGATTATGGCGATCGTTTGACTAAAGGCATGCCACAAAAGAAATTCAAGTAGAAAACATAGGACTTGGTTCCATGATGTAATCTTTTAATTGAACGGTATATTTGTTTTTCATAAAACTCTTATTTACTTTTATATTTTCTCATCTAGTTGTGCACATTCATTTTAATTTATCTAGAAATGTCATCGTTATTGACCTAGAATAAACACATGGTTTATTTTATGGTTTATTTATAAAAGAACAAATGATAATTAGTTAAGGGGCTTGATATATTGTAATACATGAGAAATAAAACTCGTATATAGAGAACCTATCGATATGATTTGTATATTTTATTTGTTACTTGTTAGTATTGTGTTATATGTACCAAGTGTAAGAATCTAAGAATTTTTTTATTAATCACGATTATAATTGTGATAGATCCTTATCATATACATGGTCCATTTACGGATCCAAATATTGACCCGTGACTTGAGGCCAAAACCATGCTCGAAATTGATGTCCATATACATATTCAATATACATATTTTATGACAATAATCATGGGATTATTGTCGTGTGGTTATGGGGTTTATAAATACAAGAATATTCTGAGATCACTCACACATTCAAAAAACGAACACCATCTCGGAGTAAGTGTGGGAATTTAAAAGAACCGAGAAAAAACTAGCCGAAAACACGACAATGGAGGGAGGTAACTCGAATCCTTTTTCTTCCGTTTTTACATGTTCATACGCGTAAAATATATTACACCGTGGCCCTTGGAAAAATCAACATCGCGAACGTAATTCATTAACATAACCCGCACTAGGCTCTCTCTCAGTTCGTGTGTGCGGAAACGAGGACCATTGAGCACTAGGACCTATATGGAGAAGGTTATGTACTATAATTTTGGTTGCCTACTTGTTCAGTGGAGGCTGTAATAAAATTTCCAGGTTTGTACTATAATTTTGGTTGCCTACTTGTTCAGTGGAGGCTATAATTTTACAATGTTTTATTCGATAGTTTCTTTCATCGGGTATGGGGCCAAATCTATTTATTGACTCTTAACAATTAAGAAACACGAGGCGAGGTGATATACATTACTACTAGTAATCTTGTACAGAATAATTATATATGTGAACTGCGTATATCTAAAGAGAGTACTGTAAAACATAATTTTTACCACCTAATGTCTTTAAAATGGAGCATTGAAAGCCTCAGACCATCAACTCGATCGGTCATATATAGCAGAAAAACAAGTTACAATATCATATGACAGAAAAATTGGAACCTTCAAACTACTCTCCCGTTTTTGAATTGATAATATCCGCTTTCTATGATACATGTTGGACGCTTAAACAAGTACATCATATAAAAGTGATAATTAGAACAATATCAAATGGTGTATTTATATTTAGTTAAAAACTTAAATCATCAACCTAAAATGGATTGACTGCCTCAGTGATATGCATGGTTCATCTGATAGAGAGCGACAGTGAACGCACTTACAAATTGATGCGCTCTGTCTGTTCGGGAAATCCGGGACTGAAGTCAATATTCGTGAATACGAGTCTTGAGAATAAACGACGATATTTTATCCTCTCAAGAACCACCCTACCCTGTAGGTATTTATAAGACACCAAGTAAAGCACGGATTTAAAACGTGCAAACGAGAAACTAAATATAAATCGAGAAAACACAAAAAAAAGGATAATTTAACCATACATGGAATAAAATTAACGGAACTCGTCGTGGTACTCGTAGTCTTCTTCGTCATCATTGAAAATGGCACTATAGAAAACATAGGGGTTGTCAATCATCTCTGCCAGATTTAGCCGCCCATCTTTGTCGGAATCTGCCTGCAAATTAATTAAAAATGATTCTTAGGGAAAAAAAAAAGAAAAAGGAACTTTGATCATCACAAAGAGTAAACATTATTGAGTTCGAATAATGCAACGAAATGATGTACCTGTGATATCATGTAATCTGCTTGTTGTTTTGCGTAGTAACGTTCCGATGGATGAAGTTTCCCAATTACGGGTAGCAACTCATCATCTGATAAATACCTATAAAAAATAAAATTAAAAAAATAAAATAAAATCCAGGGGAAATTATAAGACAAATGAGAGTTATCCAAATGAATACCCGTCACCATTTTTATCTAGCTGTGAAAACAAAGTTTTCGCTGGAGCCTCCATGGAGTCTTCAGAATGGTGTGAAGAGTTGTGACTGTCGTCATCGTAGTTTCTCACCAAATCAAAGAGACCGTGGAAAAATTCCTTAAAGTTCACCTTTCCATCTTTGTCGGTGTCTCTTTCTCTGAGTTAGCAGATTGCAGAATTAACAAGTAGACATTTTGAAGCTAATTGTAAGAAAAAAATATTCGAGACTTCATGTGACATGAGAAACTAATTGCAAAAACACAAATTTTTTTTTTTTTTTATGTCAACATTATGGAGTTCATGTCACCTTATTTCCTCCTTGCACAGCCAGTGAAGTAACTTTGGATTTTTACTGTCCGCTGGGTGTTGAAAGCTGATACGAAAGCGATAAAATCAGTTGAAAGCACAATATTTAAAAATTAAAAAAAAAAAAAAAAAAAACCCAGCTCTTTTCGACGATTAAACTAGCTAACAAGTCGAAACTCACTCGTTGAACTCGGTCAGATTTAAATAACCATCTCCATCTGCATCGGATGCATTGAAATGCTCTTCTTTCCACCAACCAATTTCATAGCCAACCGAATCATTATCTGTTAAATAAAACATAAACAGAAGCCACGACAAGAATAAAAAATAAAATAAAATAAAACGCAAGCTCAGATGGCTTTCAAATGTCCAACTCAATAAACAAATTCATGCTATTTTTATTTTTTTACTTATTCACCCGCTAAGACCTTCAGTGAATGAAAGAGCAGTGAATTTTCCTGGTTTAGAGCAAAAGGGCATGTCTTTCCAGATCGTACTAAAATCAAATAGTATAGAAACAAATACAAAAAGAATATATTTTTCCAACTAATCGCAAGTCATAATTAGGAAACTAAACATAAGAACCAAAGTAAGTGTGCATAATAAGTAAATATACATTGGAACATTGGGCATCTGAAAGAAGAAAGTTTCATTTTTTTGTTTCAACATATCAAACACACTGTTTTGTACGTCATAAATTCCCTTGCATCTTCTTCTGTTGTTTTCTCTAGCTAATTGTCACAAGCCTTAAGTGCAATTTATTAAATGTTTACTCAAAAGTCACCTTAGCAAATAATTGATAATTAAGTCTGTTTTGAGTCTTATGTTATAAAGGAAAAAAAAAAGAAACAATTAACCCAAATGTTAACTGGCGCAAAAGATTCTACCATGGCAAGTTTCTAAGGAAATCCCCATTGTCACGGCCAATAAATCTCAACTAGACCCCTAAAAGTCTTCACTGAATCGAGAATTAATTCAATACAAGAGTTTTGCATAGGCATTGTTCCAAAGACATGAATCGTATGACCTAGCTTTGACCCAATCAAGAGAAAACGAAATCGAATTCGGAATCTGAGAGAGAAGAAAGGACGAACCAGCATGTTTGGCCCAACTTGGAGGCTCATACTCAGCCAAAGAGACAAGCTCGTCCCGATTCTTATCATGAATCTCCATATCCCTCTTAGTTCTGTGGATCACCTCGGTCTGAGCCTGCCTGAGATTCCATTCCGTGAGCTCGTCCTCGGAGACGAACCCGTCGGCCGGATCAACGTCGATCTTCGGGAAAAGCTGAACCAATCTTCCGGTGACGTTGAACCTCTCTTCGTCGTTGAGGTAATCCTCGGCGTCCACGTACTTGTCCCATTCCGGCTGGGCCTCGTCGCCGGGGGCGGAGGTGGAATTGGCGGCGAATTCCGGGTGGGAGTGCTCGAAGAACTCGCGCTCCCACTGGCGGTCCTCGCGGCGGCGCTCGATGCCGGCGACGAGGGGGTCGAATGTGGCGGGAGCGTGGTGGCCGGAGGAGGAGGTGAAGTTGGAGCGGAGGCGGAGGCGGCGGTGGCGGTGGCGGAGAGAGGAGGAGGATTTCTGCGGCGAACGAGAGACTAGGAAGAGGATGAGAAGAGCAATAGTTGTGTAGATGATCACAGAGACTTTGCCCATTGAGGACGACGATCTTTCTTCTTCTTCGCTTCGCTGTCTCTGTGCTCTCTCTCGTGTTTGTTTGTTGTGTAATGATTTTAGATCTGTTGCCTATTTAGACTCCACTTCGTACTTTGGTTAGCGTGTTCTCTTTTTCAATTTGACAAATATGGTTTTTTTATTATTATTATTGTTGTTATGCTCGAGAAGAGTCGAGACTCGGATTAAAAAAAAAAAAAAATTATCACGATAATGACTAATTAATAAGCTAATAGCTTAATTTAGGGTGTGAGGACGAGGTTTAATTTCTTTGAAATAGAAGAAATAGTGTTCGATGTATTGAAACTTGGATTATTTCTTGTCATTTTTATGCAAATGTCCAATGTAAATTGATGTTATATTCTTCTAAATTGCTAATAGTGTTTCTTTGTTAGATTAAATTTTGTCTCATTATCACCGAGCCGAATATTTGCTTACGCCATCCACATCGCTAATCAGTAGTTACATTAGGCAATTGTGCTCCGCATTCTTTCATATCCCCGGGAGACTCGGTTTCATAGTTTTCTCTTTCCGTCTACATCTTTGTTAGAGTTACACGCTATAACTCATGTAACTTGGATGCCGATTAGTATGATGATTCTTTAGATTGTAAGTCTATCCTCCTGCATAGTTTTACGCTGACTCTAATTCTTGAGAATATAGGCTCCTTTCAATTCTCTATCAAATCTCATGGTGGGCTTTCGGTTGCAAGTTAATGGAAGGAAATGCTTCCGTGGCTTTAATTTGCCTCACAGAAATTCCAAGTGCCATTAAAGCTAGAATGTGGCAGAGGTCTTCCAGTAAGCCACGAAAATGGCAGAAGGCATGACGGAAATGACAGGCCAAAATTGTACCATTAGGCCGAGTTTGGTTAAAGCATTGAACGTTGGAGAAATTAAATTTTAACCCATTTATTTATTTCTCCTATAAATATATCTAATTTTTTACCATTTTATTCACAAATCAAACATTTTTCTCTCAAATCCTCTCGAATTCTTTACAAATATTTCTCTACAACCATCTCTTCATATATATTATATAGTTAAGTTCATAAAAAATTTATTATATAATTAAGTTTATATCATAATTTTTGTTATATAGTTTAGTGTATGTAATTTGTATAATATACATAAATTAATATTACAAAATATAGTTTATAAATACATATAATGTTTTACTCATAATATTGTTGTAATGTTTTTATTTTTTTTATAAAAAAAAAGTTATTAATAAAGATGAAATTAAGTTTACATATTAGTACCTTCTTTTAAAATTTTAACAGTTTAGTCTCTTTCATTTACCATTTATTTTTTTAATTACTTACTGGAAGTTAACGAAAATCCATATTTCCATTAAGCCTTAACAAAAATTTCACTTCCGTTAAATAATAGAATGCACCAATTTACCTAACGGAAGTACCACTTTCAATAAGCATTTGAAAGGTAGCTTATTAGAAGTGGCACTTCCACTTCCTTCCAATAGCCACCACCCTCTTCTTTCTAAATTTGCAATATCACCAAACTGAACCATTTTGTCGAGAGTGGGATATAAATAGGTGAAAACAACAAATTATAAAAATTAAAAAAAAAAAAAAAGAAAAAAAAAAAAAAAGTGTGACATGCAGTCCCTTAGTTCAAATAATTTGTCAAACAATTACATAACGAAATGACTCAATTCTTATACCCCGCAATCCATTACTTTCTCTTCCCTCGACTTTCCTAACAAGAAAACGGGCATTAAAACGTCTCACCAGAACATTAGTTGCATTAAAATAAGTTAGGAACTGGAATCAAGTGGTTGAAAGCTAAAAGCAAAGCAATCCTACCATAGTAATAAAGTTGAAGGAGCCCTATCAGGTTCGTTCAACTTGAAAATTCAGGGAAAGAAAGGAACTTGAAAACACACAACAAATATGAAAAATAATAAGAACCCGAGTACATACATTACATACATATACATCCACTTTACAAGTCTGCAACCAAAAAACAAAACGGTATAGCATATGAAATAGCCACACGACACTGGCATGAATTTTTCTTTCTTTGGGACAAATAAAATTGGAAATCTATAGAGCGGCACAAACGAGGCACAAACGAATCGATGAAACGCCATTATACATTGATAACAAACATTTTTATTGGCAGGCCAAAAAAAAAAAAGCTAAGGCGAATCTCAAGAAGAGGACTGAGTGGGAGGAACGGTCGGGTTGAAAGGAACTTGCTCGGCGCACGTGAGGATTTCATGCGGACCCGCCTCCTCTCTCCCGAGACCCAAGAGGTCGCAGTAGTAAAGGAAGTGAGAGACGATGTTGTTCATCGGGTCGATGCTTCCCTTCCCGCAGAGCGAGTCGCCGTAAAGAATGTTCATCGTGGTTCCGAACCCGGGGACTCGGTTTCCCAAAGTGTCGTTCTTGGTCGGCTTCCAGTCGCCGATGAAGGCCTCGTGCGGCGAGGGCTGGTTCTTCTTGATCGGGGTCATCCACTTCCACATCGCAGCCATGAAGGCGATCGTGGCGTTCTGCTCGAGGTACTCGGGGTGGTTCAGCAGATCGATCTTCAACGCGTCTCCGATCGCGCCGTAGTTGTAGTTCCTGTACCGACAAAAACGATGCGTTAAATATAAACCACGTGCTACACGATAAACATGCTAAAAAAGAGAGAGATGAAAAAGAGGTTCACCAGTAGATGGGCAAAGCTCCACGGCCGTAGTACTCGGTTCCAGGAGTGCAAGGGTAGGTGTATTTGTAGGAGTCGTCGCAGTATGACTGGCTCGGACTCATTTCCCTGTTGTAGCAAAGACCCCACGCCAACGGTCCTCCCGTGGCTACTCCGTAACCACCTGAAATTCGATCGAATTACCGTTGTTAGAGACCAACACGTCCACATTAACCGACATACATTCTAATTCTTTTTTAATGACTCAATAGGTGCCTCAACAGATGCCACCAACTCAGATCTTCAAGTACAGTTTAAGGAATCAAGAATACCAGGTTCGAGTTAGATAACCAAAGATGACATAATCAAGAAGAAGAAGAAGAAGAAGAAGAAGAAAATAACAAATTCCATCAAAGGCAGAAAATCTTATCATAGAATTAACATATGTCCATTAGTCGATCGAAGGATTTCTGAGTTTCCTGCCCCAAAAGATTGTAGCTCGGCAGGTGGACAAATAAAAAACAAAAATTAAGGGAATCAAAGAATTTACTTATCGCGTCCCACGAAATAATAATCACCCTATTACAAAGTAGTCCCGTCCCATCAACCAAAACGACCCCAAATCAATGTCAAACAGACCAACCCCAGATCCCAAAACTAAAATGTAGATCTACTTTGGCAAGGTGGGCACTTCAAGAGAGATTAGAACCTATGGCCACTTGGAAATAGACCAAGAACCCGACCCGCCAAACCAAACACTTTCTAGGCGTGTAGCGGAAATAATTCCACCAGCCAAAAACCTACCCATTTCTTGTTGTCAAATTCCTAACACCAAAAGGAGCACAATAACAATTACGAACAAACCCCAAACTCAACCAATCTTTGATATAATCAATAAGAGCAAGCAAAGCAAGTACTCACAAGATGTCCCGGCTCCAACGTGAGCGAGGAAAGCGGCGACCTCCAACATCTGCATCTGCTTGCCTCCGGTGGTGCAGAATCCGAGTGGCTGGAAGTGTGTGGAGGCGAGGATGAATGAGCGGTAGTCCCAAAATCCCACTGCGTGAGCCACCGGAGTGTTCCTCTTCGAGAACAGGTTCTCGAATTGGTACACCGCAAACACGTCGGAGATCGTTTGGTTGCAGCAGTATCTGGAGTAGTACCAACATTCCCATCCTTGCATACACACCTTCTTACCACGGACCGTCTTCCGCAGTATCTTCTTCTCCTCTTCCTGCCCGTTCGCCATCGCCGCCAGGCTCACCATGACCACCACCACCACCGCCACCATCGCTGCCTTGTTCATCCCCATTTTACCTACAATTCTAGCCCGGGTAGCAGAATTAGGTTAAATCCTACACACAACAGCCATGGTAATTAAGTAAAGGTATGTTTAGAACCTGGAAAATATTTGGTGGAAAAAAATAAAAATTTCAGTATCTTCCTTGTGTTTTTTGGATTGCAGGAAAATAGAATTTTGATTAATAAATTGAGGAAAAATGTATAGCTAAAATTAGACGTATCATTTACCTTAATAAAAAAAAAAAAAAAAAAAAAAAAAAAAAAAAAAAAAAAAAACGAGTGAATAATAAAATAAAATTAAGTGTCATAAGTTTGTCTCTCTTCTCACTCTATTTCTTTTCTTTACCTCGAAATTTTCCGAGTTCCAAACACAATTGAGACCTTAGAATTATCATTGCTCACATAAAATACGAGTTACAGAATTAACCTAAGCGAAATCAAGATCGAACTTGGGTAACCTGGAAGCTGGATCGGAAAATATACTGAATACATTGTTTGAAGACAAGATCGAAAATGCTATAACCGAGTTGAATCTCGCTTACCGGGGAGAGGAAATCAGATACGAAGAATGTCGGCGGAGAATTTTTCACTGGTTTCTGTTTTTTTCCTTCGGAGATTTTGCTTGGCTTTGAAGAACCAGTTGAAGAAGAAGAAGAAAGAATAATAAATTAGGGAAATGTGAAGGAGTGGAGTGTTAGATGATGTGTCTCTCTCGAAATCGCGTAAAAGTCGAGCTAGTTTGTTGAATCAACGGTGGAGATCGCAGTTGGTGGGTGATTAGAGTTGCAAAGTGTTGGATGTTGAAGTCGAAAGCCAGGCTGGAATATCGCTTTAGAGGTGGGCCCCACTAGACTCCACCGACAGCTGAGTATTAACCCACTGCCCAAGTTACTCTTCATCTCACCAGACGTACATGTGCTTATTATTGTTGTTAGCTTTGTATATAAATAAATTAGGATTTAAATTAGTCAAATAGCTCGACTTAATTTAAAACGACAAAAGTTTCCTAGAACTATTATTAATTTATAATAATTTTTTGGTCATATTTATGCTTCTGCTCTAGGTCGAGGGTCCCTAGTATTGATGGCTACGTAAGTTTCCGTTTGTTTTTCGTTCACCGACGCTTGTTTATCTTTTTTTTTTATAATGAATTATTTCGACTTCATTACAAATTGACGCTATTTACTTGATTGATTGGACTGTGAATTTTCTTTTGTTCTATTTGAGTTGTTGATTTTGTCGTTGCCGTGTTCTCTCTTCTTCATGCGTCGGGAATATGAATGACATATTATAGGATTTTATTTACTTTTGAAATGTATGTAAAAAAAAAACTTAAATAATTGAAACAATGTAATATCCTAGACATCTCGTCGTTTGATCGTAGTCCTTTATTTTTGGAACTGTGTGTAGCGACGAGATTTGTAGCACAAAGACGCTTCATATTTGAGAAAGCAAGGCTGAAAGTAGCGTACGGCTAGTATCTTGGAAACGAAGATCAAAACAATTTTGGCACCAAGCTAGAGATCATAATAGTAAAATCTTTCATTACTCAACTAAAAAATAACCGAGGGGAACGGGTTGGTTGGGATTCGGGCTTAGAATTTTCATGGATGAACGAGTGCGTAAACGAGGAGTTACTGTGTATTTCGACCTCAATTTTCGGTGATCGCAGCGACAGTTTGCTATAGCCTATATCAGACCGAAAAAAAAGAGATATTACCTCATTTGAGAGATCCTTAATGGCTATTTTGAAGATTTATAAACGCCATTTAGAAGAATAAAAAGTAGACAAAAAAAAAAAAAAAAAAAACCATGAATTAGAATGCAAGGCAAAAACCAGAATTTACATTCCCGACTACGCTGCACCGGCGAAAAAAAAAATGGAAACTAGAAATTAGAACCGTCTTCCACGAAGTTGAGCAAAATCCTCAAAATTGAAGCCTTCGCATCATCTCTGCTCTGCACGTCTTTGACCTCGAAAACGCACTTCATAATCCTGGTGTAAATCCTCTCAAGTTGCGGAATGCTAAAGCTCTCCGACCGCTCGACCAATCGCCGCTTGACCTCGTTCAGAATCTCGCAATCCTCCATCGCGGAATCTTCATGGGATTCGGTCGCCTGATCGGAATCTTCAATTTCTTCCTGCTCCCGATCCCGATCGCGATCCCCAGAAGAGGACGCTTCAACCTCTTCCGGTTCCCGGGGCGGTTTATTATTATTATTAGTAGTATTATCCTCTGGAGCTGAATGCGCGGTCGTTGAGGCATCGTGGCTCTTCTTGTTGGGTCTTTTGAGAACCTCGTAGCTGTGATCCAGATTGACCTCGGGCTGGACGTTTCGGAGCCGAGCGCTGGCTCTGGTGACACTTGTACCCACCTGATGCGAGACGGGCGTCGATGCTGACTCACCCAATTCTTCCGGAAGCTGGGTCGGACCGCCTTGCACTGCAATCTTCTCGCACTGCGCCACCAGGGCAGGGTCTATCTGCGACAGCATTCCGTGTACCTGCAATATGCGTGCGTTTCTTTATTCAGTTCTCAAGTTCTTTTAATATTAAATAAATAACCCAAAAAATTCTTAGAGCCACGGCTATGCTTGGACAATGAAAATCGAAAGGAAAATGCGATGGAAAATTATCTCTACTGTGTTTTACAAGTCAAAGAGTTGTTGAGAGAAAGAGAGCGTCGTAAGTGTGGAACGTGAAAAGAGCCGTAAGTGTAGAGCGTGCAAAAAATTAAAATCCCCCACATGCTCAAATTCGCTAGAAACCCCATTTTTTCGCGCATATTTTCAAGGAAAATGAAATCCCTATTTTAGTTAACACAGTTTCTCAAAAATCCTTGAATTTTCCTCAATCCACCAAACACAAGGAAATAACGATGGATTTTCATCATGTATTCCTTCATATTTTCCAGGTTCCAAAAATACCCTAGGAATTGTTGTTATAGCAGCACACCATATTTGTCCCCAGTGTTTCCAGTTCCCAGATGTCTCGCGGGATTAAGTGGAGACCTAGAGACTAAACCCTAGTTTAACATATTAATAAGAAATAAATTAAGAATCGATTAACTTACTGCGTCTCGTAACTCGAAAGCTCTGCTAACAATCCTAGAACCGTTGTAGTCATTTCCGTTAAAAACCTGAATTCAAACAAACAAACAAACAAACAAAAATACCCTTAGAAGCATGAAGCATGATAGATCTAGTAATGGGAGTCAAAACAATATTCACCATACTTCCAACAAAATCGCATCATGCGAGGCTTGATCACGTGCTGCCAACAGAGTCAAGTTTGAAGTTTTTATTTTTTTATTAACGCATCACGTAATTAGAAAGTAAACACACAAGTTTTTGCTTATATGGGTACACATGGATCTTGAATCCACTTCTTCGTAACTAATTTAAAAACATGGGTGGATAGCCTGGTCATCCCTAGTTTCATGAAGCACAAATCCAGTGAACGTCAACAGGATGAAAGAAAATATCACCTTTGCATTGGACACTATGAGATCAACATCTTGTACGAAAACTGGGCATGTAATATATTGTCCAGAATCAACGCGCTGTAAAAGAGTAGCCATGTCCATGGGATTCTGGATGACTACCCGATAGTTCGGAGCGTCTTCATCAGAGACAGGAAAATGAAATGCATTAAAGCGTTTATCATACAAAATCCTGCAAAGATGAACATAGAAAACAAAATTATTAATAGAGAGAAGGGTACTCGAATCGGGAGGGACTGGCAAGGGTATGCCATTATTTATGTAAATCTTTCTTCTTTCATTCACGAGCTTATGAATGGTTAAGATGGAATAAAATCAGCATATCCTATTCCTATCCATAAACTACATCCTTTTATTTTTTAGAATTTGACGGGAGCCATGAATTTTCTTGAAATCATCAAAAAGCAAGAAAATGAGTAAATAAGAATACAGGTACATTGACCTCATAGCAAGCAAGATACCCCAGCTATATTTAGGGAGTCCAGACTCCAAAAAGTTGCGCTTGGTTTTTCAGAAGATCAAAATCAAACATTTATTGATCTTCAATTTTGATGATATTTCCATAAAAATCTAATTTAAAAACACCTTGGACCAGCACCTCGCCAGTTCAAAAATTAACGAGAAAAAAAAAAAGCACCATCATGACATTGATGTAAAAACAACCCTAAATACGAGGCGGGGTTTAAGGAATTTCAAACCTGTTGCAAATATCCCTAAGGCACATTCTCAATCGGCGAAGAGCGTGTTGCTCTGCTTCAACCTTTGACTTAAGCTCCGATATCTTTGGACCACTTACGACTTTTGGAGCCTTCGGAAGCTCGGGGATAGACGATACCTCTGGTGATTTCTTCGTCAGTCGTTCCAACAAGACTGACAAAGCAGCTTGAATCAACTTATCAAAGAACAATGTTCTATCTTCGCTTGTTAGTTTGTCCACCTGATAGCTGTCAATAACAGGATTTAGCAGGAAACATCATCGTAAAAGCAAAAAAAAAATTCCTCTGATTATTATAGAATTGATAAGCCAAGAAAACCCACAAGGCATTTTTTTTTTTTCTGGTTAGACAAACTACAAAAAATTTGCTAGCATAGGCTTGCTACTAAAACCTTAAATTAAAAAGCTTAACTACCTTCAAACATATTCCCGAGCTGCATAGTTCTAAATGGGAATTTTCGCTCAAGTTTTGTATCAGATGATTCTTATGTCATATAGACCTAAGAATGTATCAGATGATTCTTATGTCACATAGACCTAAATGGGATGAGCTAATTTTTGTTCTCCTTATAACAACATGAACAGTAACTTTTTATGTTATTCGATGCATAACAAACAGAAACAAAAAATAAATCAAAATATACCAGAGGAACCATCAAACACTCAAATACGAATCAAACCGGTAAATAGAAAAAGCCAAGAGACCATATCATCAGCAGAAAAAGATGACATCGCAAGTCATTTCAAGGAATAGAATACAAGAAGCATACACGGAGCGGTGGGAAAATATTGAACCCGCCTCTGAATCAAGTTCAGCAAATGGCATTGAGGATGTTGCAATCAACAGTACTGGCAAGTCAGAAGGCAATTCTTCTAATAAAGTCAACAGAACAGCCTTCAATTGCTCATGTGCCTGGGAAAGGAAGAAAAGAATCAGGCAACTAACTAAACACCAGATTAGCATATAGCATAACAGGATACTCGGGTCAACTCATAAACACATGAAGGATGAAGGAACACTCACAGTGTCCCACCAAAGATGGAACTGAGGCAAGTAAAGGATAGACGGCGTAGTTCTCCTCGCCTCCCCAAATATATGCACTAATGCCTCCTCGGGTGTCTTCGCACTGGGGTCCGAGATCAACGAGGAGAGCCCGAGCGAGTGAACCGGGAACTTCTCTAGCTCGTGCAGGATCGCGGGTCCGATATGATCCTGCGAGACTAAAAGCAGTAAGTATATTCAGCTCCAAGTAAAAAAAAAAAAAAAAAAAAGGCGGGGTAAAGGGGAGGAGAAAAAGGTACCAGGCCAGAGGCTTGCGAGCCGCACAAGAGAAGGCGAGGCCTGTAGACAAGTGGGATTGAGGAGCCGTATGAGAGCAGCGAGAGCTTGGTCAAGTGGGAGGACATGGAGAGGGGCGGGAACACATCCGAGACGAGCTCCATGGCTTTGCGGAGGTGTCTTTCGAGGCACGGTTGGACGACGAGGGAGAGGGGTCTGGAGTGGACGAGGGAGCCTCGGTGGGCCGCGGGGGTGATCGCTGACATGGCCTCCGCGAAGTGGGACTTGTCCACCCTCACGGAGTCTACATCGATCACAAACTTGTCGTCGCTGGTGTAGACCTGAGCGCAAATCAGTCAATTTTGGTTAATTTCAGTTATGGGTTGGCCTAAAATTAACTTTTTTGATACATGTGGGTATCCGGGCTTCGCCAGACTAAGCCCACGAGGGCCAGGCAGTTCAACCAGAAGACCTCCCACTGGTGCCTATCAACACGCCTCATCATTCATCCTTACAACTAAACCAATTCCTTAGGGTTGACCTATGATATCAGTTATGGGTTGGCCTGAAATTAACTTTTTTTATACCACGTCTCATCATTCACCTTTACAACTAGACCAACTCCTTTTGGGCTGACCTATGATTTCAGTTATGGGTTGGCCTAAAATTAACTTTTTCGATAAATGTGGATATCCGTGCTTTGCCTGACTAAGCCCAAGCAGTTCGACCAGGAGACTTCCCAGTGGCACCTATCCACACGTCTCAGCATTCATCCTTACCAATAGGCCCAATTCCTTGGCGTTAACCTAAAATTTCAGGTATGGGTTGGCCTAAAATCTACCTTTCTCGATAACTTGGTACCAAGCCCAGGCAGTTCAACCTCCCAATGGCGCCTATCCACACGCCTCAGCATTCATCCTTACCACTAAGACCAGTTCCTTGGTGTTAACCTAAAATATCAGTCATGGGTTGGCCTAAAATTAAGTTCTCGACAACTGGGTAGTAAGCCCAGTCAGTTCGACCTCCCAGTGGCGCCTATCCACACGTCTCGGCATAGTACACGAACCAATTGATGAAACGGAGTGATATCATACCTGAGGGTAGCGGTGTCGGAAGGCGCGGATGGCGGCCTCGGTGCAGAGGGCCTTGAGGTCGGCCCCGCAGTAGCCGACGCAGGCGGCGGCGAGGTCGGAGCGGAGCTCGGCCGAGGGCGGGTGGGTCCAGCGGCGGGTGTGGATATCGAGAATGTGGGCCCGCGCGTCGAGCCCCGGCAAAGGGAAGTTGAACTCGCGGTCGAATCGCCCCGGGCGGCGCAGGGCCCCGTCGATGGCGTCGATCCGGTTGGTGGCCCCGATGAGGACGACCTGCCCGCGCGAATCGAGTCCGTCCATGAGCGCCAGCAGAGTCGAGACGATCGAGTTGTGGATCTGCTCCTGCTTGCTGGACCGCACGGGCGCGAGCCCGTCGATCTCGTCGAAGAAGATGATCGAAGGCTGGTTCCGCTGCGCCTCCTCGAAGAGCAGCTTCAGCTGCCTCTCCGCCTCCCCGACCCACTTGCTCAGCACGTCCGCGCCTTTTCGCATGTAAAAGCTCACCTTCTGGCCCGCCTTCGACGCCGCCGACGCCAGCGCGCGGGCCATCAGAGTCTTCCCGGTCCCGGGGGGCCCGCAGAGAAGGACACCCCGCGGAGGCCTTATATGGTACCCGGAGAAAAACTCCGGGTACAGAAGCGGGAAAAAGACCATCTCTTTCAGAGCTTCTATGTACTCCGATAGCCCTCCGATCTCGTCGAAGCCCACGCTCTCGTCGAGCTGAACGGGCTGGATGTCGGCCCCGCCCTTGGAGCTCGGGCCCGCCGTCTGCGCGACGGCGTCGGCCTGGTGGGCCCACCCGGAGGAGGAGGCGGGGTTGAGGCCCCACGGGGCGGCCTCCGGCCAGACGGGTCCCGCGCGAGCCATGCTCCCGCGGGCCCACGGGACGACGGCGGCGCCGGAAGGGCCGCCCTGGTCCAGCTCGTCGACGAGGAGGGAGTCGTCGGAGTCGTCGGGCCTCGGGGCGATGCGGTGGTGACGCTTGTGGACTCGGGTTTTGCGCGGGGAACGCTGCTGACGTGGCTTCCTCTCGTCCTCCATGGACATCCGGCGAGCCACCTCGGCGCGGTTTCTGAGGTCGTATCGCCGCCGGCCATCTTCCTCCTCCTGCTCTTCTTCTTCTTCTTCCTCGTCCTCTTCTTCGTCTTCTTCCTCTTCCTCTTCTTCTTCTTCCTCCTCTTCGGCTTCTTCGTCTTCTTCCTCTCCTTCTTCGGGTTCTGCGTCGGCGTCGGCGTTGTTGTTGTTGTTGTTGGCGGCGGTGAGATTGTCGTGGGGGGCGTCGGAGTCGTCGTTGCGGCGGGGACGGAGGCCCTCGCGGCGGGGGTTGGACTTGGAGGAGGGCATGAGGTCGAGGTCGGAGGCGGAGGTGTCGGTGAAGGCGTCGCGGCGGACGGCCTTGCGCTTGCGTGTGGAGCGCCGGAGAGGGGAGAGAAACTCCTTCGCGATGTGGGACGCGGCGGTGCGGACCTTCTTCGACGACGATTTCCGGCTGCGCTTCCGGTGGTGGTGAATCGACGCCGAGCTCGGAGAGTAGTAATGGAGGTAAGCTCGTCCGTAGCCTTTCCCTCTCGGCCTCTTCCTCAGCCTGTCGCTGCTCCGAACCCCGCCCACTTCGCCTTCTCCGTCGCCGGAACGCATCTTCTTCTTCTTCTTCTTCTTCGGAATTAGGGTTTCGATGCTCTTCTCGAGCGACGTTTCTTTCACTGTGATGTCCTGTTTTTCTTTTCTTTTTTCATATAACCCCCTCTACCCACCAACCTAGCTACCTATCAAACCCCTTTACTCTGCTGCTACTCTCACTACTCCCTTTTAATTAAAACAATATTTGTTATGCAAAAAAAAAATACTAACAATGTTCTATTCATCTCTAATTTAACTTCAAAAATGCTTTACTTTCTCGGATTGTAATTGTGACATAGATACAACAATTGGAAGATTTGCTTGGACAGAAAAAAAAAAAAAAATTAATGTTAAGAAAAACTTTTTTTTTTCAAATCACACTTACAAATAGTTTACACATGATACAAAAAAAAAAATATACATAAATCGCACCTTGCACGCGAGCTTGAAAAAAAAGAATAGAAATACGGTATTATATTTATATGCATAGAGAATCTCGTACGCCAAATCAGTGAAACCAAAAAGGTTGTGTCTGTGAAGTGGTATAAAAGAATCAAATCAAATATATATATAAATAAATAAAAAAGAATGAGAAAATTATATAGGTATCAGCAGCCAGCTGCTTTCAAGAATTTATCGTAGGGACTGGAAGGTGGAAGCCTGAACGAATTGGGCGGTTCCTTCACTTGAACTTGAACTTGAACTTGCTCCTCCTTGTCTTGCTCCCATGATTTGTAGTCCTATTTTACCCCCAAAAAACACAAAACATTTACTTAAGTCACACTCCAAAACCCTTTTTTTTTCTTTTTTTTTTTTTTGGGGCATTATTTAAACAGCAGCGTTATTCACTCACCAAGGCTGGTACAAAACTGGGATACTTGTTTTCTTGGTGCTGCTTGAAGCTGTGAAGCACCGACATCTTGTTGTGCTTCCCGGTCGCAAGTGCTTCGCACTGGTCCTTCATTTGCTCATACGGTAGCGGTGTCGATGAACCCTGAAAGCTTGCCACTTGTCGTGCTGTTTCCAGAACCTGTCGTTGATCGTAGCACCAATATCATCAATCACTACTCCGATCTTTATTGATATAAATTGCGTCTCGAATCTGAGTACTCTCACCGATTCCAACAGCTGATTTACGCTTAGGACGTCGAGGGTGTTCACGGAGATCGATGTTTTACGGTCCGATTGGCTTCCGCTTGCTTCGGGGAAAGTCTCGTCGTCCATCAATGTCGTTGTAGGCAGCGTCTGAAAACAAAAAACAAAAAATAAAGCTAGCGATAAAAACGGGTTTTTCGAGCGATAGTCAGGGAAACAAAACTGGTTTTATTTACCTCGTCGAGATCGGGAAAATCCAAATGAGCAAGAGGAGAGCCTGGGCGCGGTGTCTCCATGAATAAAGGAGCTCCCGATGGATAAGCATCATCAGGTGAAAATCCCTGTAGGATTTCCTCCTTGATACTTGATAACTCCTCCTTTGTAACACGGAAAGACGAGTGTTAAAAATACCATACAAACTTGTTACATGGGTGACCTTTTATCTATAATCTTGGTATGAGTTTTTTAGGTTTAAGTACAAGATTTATATCCCCATGGCAACTTGATTTCAAACTCGAAAGTACATGCATGCTAACAACTTGAAAGTACAAACGACATTTAGGGGCAGCCTAGCAATTACTTTCGTCCTACAAACATTTTTTTAAGGCGTACAAGAGTTTTCCAGAATGGAATACTGACTATTATGACAGTAGTCATATAATAAAATGTTTCTTGTCGTGGTTTCTTCCGAGCTTAAACAAACTTTCTTAGTCCAACAAATGCTTGTACATTGGATTAACTCTGTTTCCTACTAAATTCATGTCACGAAAAATATTTTATTCAAGGCGAAAATCCAGGTGTAATCTACAAATTTTATATGAGTTGACCCTGCTATGTGATTCTTTAAGAACTCGATTTTGAAACCATGAAATAAATCTCCCAAACCAAGAAGATTGATCAGGCAGAAACTGTTCGACTCTATGCATTGATACCTCAGACAATTTTGCATATCTAGTGATAAATGCTGATATCAAGGTTTCTTTCAACTTCTGGTCGTCTAATTCCACTGCTGACAGAGAGTTTGATGCAGGAAATTCATCTTTGTCTACCCTCTTAGCAGGATCTACACAAACTGATTGCAATCGCACATCATCTACCAACCGAAGATGTGGATCAACCTATCAAATATAAATATTAGGAACAATGTTAAAAGTTATCAAATGAAAAAAAATGGAAGAAAGAAAAACAAAAGGTCAAACTTGCCATTTTGTCTGTCAAAGATGCTTTAACTAAAGGAATTAGATCTGGGAAATTTCCAACTTTTGTTGAGGATAGAAGCATGAACGACGCCAGCGTAAAAAGTGATCTTCTACGAGACGGCTGCAACACTCCTACAAAAGATCATCAACATATGTAATCAGAAAATATATTAAGACTATTAACAAATATAAGCGAGCTTCGATAACATTCCTCCCTGAAAAATAAAGGATGACATTCCTGAAGCATAAAGTAGCAGAACTGCAAGATTTATAGTATTTATGATTGTTAAGCCCAAAGGGTAGGTCTAGTGGTAAGTGGCGAATCTTGGGACCTTATCTGTCCCCAGTTCGTTTCCTCATGGACGCAACAATTCGGGCCAAGATAGTCTCCCGGTCGATAATACCCATGGCCTCGTGGATTTAGTCGTTTTTCCCGCACACCACTAATCATAAAAAAAAAACATATGATTGTTCATTTAGTTTCTTTTTATTTTTTATATTTTCCTGTTTCGGGACATCTTGTTCTCGATCTGTTGCTTCATATCTAATTTATTGATAATCCATAAAATGTCTCTTCCGGGAGAGAAAATAAAACTGAAACTCTGATCTTGGAGCTAGTAACAGCGTGGCTGTTTAGGATGACACATCTTCCTTGCAAATGAAACATTATAATATAGACTAGGGGTTTGCGTGGAAAATGAGTTATCCAACATTTACACTCCCATTTACCTTCTTTATCCAGAGAAAGAGTTCGAAGGGAGAAAGCAAGCTGGAAGCATCTCACTAGTGCAGCGTAACTGGAGGTCTATCAAGAAATCAGTAGCACAAGATTGTGAAAAATAAAAATAAAAATTCAAGTCACAATGATTACAGTAGAATTCAGGATCACTGTCACCACATCATACTCTGGAAAACAATAAAAGGGAAAAAATTGTGTCCCACCACAATCAACTGCTTGTTCGTTAGAAGGGCATTAAGTTTTATATTCCAGTATTAATACAGAAAACCTTGTCGTTTTTAATGTAATCCATATCAGTGCAGCTACTCCGATTTCATGCAGGTATATGTCTCAAGAGTAAAGCTTCCTAACCACAACAAAAATTGATAAAACTGAAGCTGAGCACCAAAAAATGTAAAAGACATATGAACCCTAGCCGGCGAGAGAACATAGCAGATGTTCTCATATTTTCCGGCTGTCAAATCCACTTTTAGGATTTCCGATTTTACCAAACATTAAGAGGGAAAAAAGATGGTTTTAGGGAAACAAAGATGAACTGTGCCAAGAGATAAGGAATTGTGTCAGTTAAAGAGCACTTATGATAGGCATGGCCTCACCTTAGATCGAGTAAACATTAAAGCGATATTGTAACTGTGGGCCATTGCTTCGAAATTCGCAGGAGTATTTTCAGCAGATGCTGCCTGAACCCATATTGACGAAAGCAAAAGACTCACTTGGTGACCGCTCAAGCGCAGAGCAGTTAGCTCCTGGAAGTTTTAGAAAAGGAACATACAGCTTGGTCAACATGGAAAGTTGGTTTTCTATTCGATAAACACAAGAGACAATACATAAAAAAAATATAGAAATAAACAAAAAAAAAATTGTACAATTTAAACAGTCTTAATTCAAGTCACGTACCGTCTTTCCCCCAGCCAAAGCACCCTTGAAGCTGTAGCGTATCCCAGACTGCTTGATACAAACATCTGATATCTGATCTGATTTCATTTTCTGGTCCAACTTTGATGGCATTAGCACCATAGAGAAAATACTGTGTGCTCCAACTCGAGTTTCATGATCCGGGTGGGTCATTGCTAGGAGTAGTTGATGAAACAGCCCATCAGGAAAGGCCTAGGGAAAAAAAATTAAAACAACTTTAGATTCAGAACTTAAACTGTGGCATAAAATGACCCGAACATAATTAGCAACGCAAGAAACTTAACTAAACTACCTTTTTGTCATTATATAAATTAGGGACCGATGAGACAATCTTTGAAGTTTGGTAAATAGCCGAAATAGTTGTTCTAGCGACGATAGAGCCAGTTGGGATATTCTCCAGCACCATCGCCATCATATCAAGAATCGGTCCAACATCTCCGACCTGATAATTGCAAAAATATGATCATGGTCTCAAAACGACATGTGATAAATCTTAGGAGTATGCTCAACATGCCCCTTTGTTCTGAATGGCTGTTATTGATGTGCTAGGCTCTAAATTTCTGTCATTTCTTTTTAACTAAACATCATTTCGCGGACACACTCGCCGAGTCAAGGTGTTTAATTATAATTCTAGGATTCATTATAGAACTGTCTGAACTCTGAAATTAAGGAATGCACGAACCTTGTCCGAAAGTTGCCAAATGCATTTTTCCAAGGCCATCTGAAGATCAGAATTGCACACGTTTGTACTCTTCTGGCGCAACTCTTCAGCTTGACTTTGCAGGCATTTACGCAAATGCTTCACAAGATCGGTCAGAGCACCGATGATTGCTACTGAGGCCTGCTGTTTTGCACTTGTTGCCAGTTGCGTGGCAACATTCAGGACATTCATCTGTAATACAGGGTGTTTAACAACACTCTTATGATCCAAGTGCTTGACCAATATAGACAATAACAGATGGGAGTTCTGTCCTGGTAGTCAAGAAATTACAATCAACTTTTGCTTGTTAACCCAGAAAAAGACAAGGAAAGAAAAAAAGCTCGGGATCTCATTCGCACCTGATTCCTCCAAAAGCGACTGCAAATACAACAGCACAGGGTAAGCGAGTCCCTTTTCTGGAGACCAGTGGTTTTCTGCATCAAAAGCCTGGAAAAGAGGTTCGAGAACACGCCGAACAGTCGTTGCTTCTTTTGCCAATCTGGCCATATTACTCAGGCAAACTCTAGACCAGTAACACGGGCTCTTTTCCTTATCCCTACATGCCAATCCAAAAACGTATCCATTTAATTTATAAACCAATCATATACCAATAATAATAATAATAAAATCATAAGCAATCAAGGACTAGAAGTGAATCACGTTGCGGAATCTAGATGAGGCTCGATTTCTTGCGTAGATGGTTCTTGACAATCAGATGCTATCACGTCACGAGTCTCTGACTCCGATTTTTCGGGGAAATTCTCCAACATTGCAGAAATTATCTGAAAACGAGAGCGAAGATAAAAAAATAAAAATAAAAAATAAAAATAAAAAAAACCTCAACAGCCACATTATTATTCGAATAAAAAATCAAAGCGACGGAACGAAACACTCACGCTGTCGAAGTCCATGGAGATATGAGACTGATCACCCATGAATTGAACCTAAACACACAAACAAACACACACAAATCACAAGAATGAAAAACAAAACAAAAAAAAAAATCAGCGCGTAAAAGAGACGAGAACGTTACCATGGAAGCAAGGGCTCGCAAGGCGGCGGATCGCAAGTGAGGGTGCTCCAAAGGATGTGCCAAGTTACAGAGCTTGGGAATGAGAGCTTCAAAGTTGAAGACGAAGGACGTGTCCTTCTGAGCGTCGATGAAGCCCACGAGCGTGTGACACGCTAGGATCCTCATTTCCTGGTCCGGCGGGGTATGGTCCAGCACGGCTCGAACCAGCCCCAACAGACTCGCCGCGAACAAAGGCCTGAAAAACCAAAATTCACTCTCCTAAATCTAAACCGAAGAAGAATGAAAAAAAAAACAGAGAGAAACAGAAACGCACATCTGATCGGCGCATAGCGTGAGAAGCTTGGCGTATACCGAGAAGACGATTGCAACGGAGGCGAAATTCTGATTGCGGAGATCCTTGAAGCATCGGAGCTCGAGAATCTGCGTGATCTGAGAAAGAAGAAGAAGATTGAATGGATGATTCGGAATTGAGCGGAGAATGAAGAGTAAGAGTGAGACTGACTTTGGGGATCCTGAGAGGATTCTTGGAGGCGTAATCGCAGAGCTTGGAGACTTTTTGGGGGTTGTCTGGGAAGATGGCGGAGATGAGCTTCTTGTATCGCTTAACGGGCTGCCGAGAGCGAGCGCGCATGGAAGGGCAGAGGAAGCACAGATTCCCGCAAGCCGGCACAACCCGACGAGACACCACGCCCATCGCTGCTGATTATTTCATTTCATCGTCGTTTTCTTCAATAAGTACGTCTTCTACTTTTTTTTTTTTTTTTTTTTTTACTAAAGTAAGTAACTACCTACACTCTGCTACCAACTTACAGCTAGCCATTTACTCACTCGGATCAATTTTTTTTATTTTTTAACTCTTTTAAGCCGCAATCCTCCGCTCCATTCACGGATTCCACGCTACTACTGCTCCATTATAATGAAATAATAAATAAGAGATTTGTAACTAGTTTAACTAGGTCACTTTTAAACATGTTATTTTGGATCTAGCCTATGTTTGACAATTTTTAGGGAAATAGTCAAATGACTTATGTGGCAATAATTAAGGTCTTATTTACCCTTATTTATTAACAAATTCGTCACTTTCTCTCTATTATTTTTTTTCAAATAATTTTTTTTTTCATCAAAACTTCAAAAATTCGTATCTTTCTCATACGAACTCGAAATTGAGTGATTTCAGATCCTACAAATTCGTGGCGTCGAGATCTTCAAAAGTAGACCCATTGTGTTTGATGAAAAATTATGTTTAATGCATCATAGTTACGTTTCCATTAATTTTTTTGATAATTTCAAAAATTTCCAGTTATTTCCATGTTTAAGGTAGTAACGTGATTTTTCTACATCTATGGTATTAAACATGATTTTTCATCAAACACAATGGATCTATTTTTGAAGATCTCGGCGTCACGAATCCGTAGGATTTGGAATCACTTAATTTCGAGTTCATATGAGATAGATATGGTTTTTTGAAGTTTTTATGTAAAAAAAATGCAGAAAAAAAGTAGGAAAGAGAAAATTACGAATTTGTTAATAAATAAGGGTAAATCATACCTTAATTATTGCCACGTAAACCTGTTGGCTATTTCCCTAAAAATTGTGAAACATAGGCTAAAAACAAAATTCATAGTTTCATTTTGGCTATTTTGCTACACTGCCCAATAATATAATATAGTTAATTATTACTTTTTTCCCATAAAAGTATTGTGCTTTTTCCATGAGAAATTTTATAAAGTAGACTTATTATAGAAAAAAATATATATCAAGAATTGATTTCTTAATTACAAAATATCCAGAAATAGAAGTATTGTACTTAATTGCAAAATATCAAGAAATGTTCTTCGGAGCAAATTTTATCATAATTCATCGTATCTTATCGTAATTCTTTTTTTCATCGTAACTCATCTTAATATTTCTAAAAATTCTATCGAAAAATTATTTCAAAAGTTTTGAAAGGGCATATTTATCCAATTTTTTTTTTTCAAATTCAATTTTTAGATATTTTACAATTAAGAGGTTTATCTTTGATATTTCGCTATTTGAGATATCTACATTATGAAATTTCTCTTTTCCATTTGGTTCTTGAACTTTAATTTGCGTAGTTCTTTCTTCCTTAATTTATCATGGAAAGAGTGCTACTTTGATTCGTCTCTGGAATGTTTTCGCAATATCGTGTTAGTGCGAATATGGTCGATATAATCACAACAATTTTTTTTTATTTTGTTGTAGGTACCATGTTTTGACATCTCGGATTTTGGAAGGAACGAGACTTCCATACTTTTTTGGTGAACGCCTTTTATTGGTAATAGTAGTGAAGTAGGATCACTTTCGTCCATTTTTTAGCTTATACTCTCGATCGTGCGATAGTAGGGATGATGGAGAAGTTTTCAGAGCTGTTTTCCATGTCGTAGTTTAGAAAGTTCAATCTTTATAAGGTCGAAGTAGATTCAAATCCCCCCTCAAGTAAGTGAGTTAGATCTTCCTTGGCAGTTGACTATGACTGAGTACTTATGAAAAAACTATAATCTTCTTATTATCATAGTCATTTTTATCTTTGACCGCTTGTCGCAATGCCTCTGTCGACAATCAGATCGGATGCACGAGAGTTTATTTTTTGGTTCATTGTTGCATGAAAAGGGCTCATGGCTCGTAGTTCTCTCCAAGGGTGTCGATGTTGTTGATGAGTTGGGAGCTCCCGATAGTCGTCTTTCTTTGACCATTATCATTAAGACAGCTTCTTCCTCTTAGACGATCCACGGGGGATGCTCTGCCAGCCCACTATCTAGCCTCTTCCGTTGATTGGACGTCGATTCATGGATACATATGGTCATCACCCAACGATGAAGAGGGGACAAATCGTGTGCAATTGACATTTGCATGATTGTCTCGTCAACGAGTCGTCAGAGGTTTATGGGCGAGTTGTATTTGACATTATAATCTTATAATCACAGTTGACTTTATGATCAAATAAGCTATGAATTTATCATTTTTCATATTGTTTTCTTATCTATTGAGATATTGATTATTTACTAATCAACATTCCAAATTATAATATTGGGGCAAAGGCCAAAAGTTGAGCTTCCTTGAGTCTAGGGGATCCAATGTCTCATCAACTTTTGAAAATTATAACTTTTACTTTAAAGTTTTTATAAATTTTTTTTAAGTTTGTCTAAATTTATATAATTTTTTTAAATTTGTCTTTTTCTGAATTTTTTTTGGGAAAATAACACATTTATACCCTGTGTTTTAGTGAAATGTCGAGTTTAACCCTCGGTTTTCAAAAATGTCGAGTTCATACCCTCTGTTTAACTAAAATGACGAAATTATACCCTGAAATAAACAACAGTGTCACAAATATTCTTTTTATTGACTTTTCATTGACGTTGACTATAATATTTATATATAAACACCAATTATCTTTATTCATTCGCGCCATATATGTAATTTATTTAAAAACTAAAAAATAAACAACAGTCTCTTAATCGTGAAGAACACAGAAAGAGGCAAAGGGGTAAACATCGATAGTTGATAGTCATCAAAATCGCATATTCGAACAGAGAATCCAGGATTTAGAGTTATAATTCTAACACAGAATGAAGTCATTTCTTAGGAGGTATGAGTTTTATTATTTAATTTCAATTTAAGGCTATTTTTATTTCAAAATTGAGAATTTGAAAGTTAGGGTACTGATTTAGATTTGATTCGGTTTTTCTTATATAAGAGTTAATATCAATGAAAGGGAAATTTGTGACGCTGTTATTCATTTAAGGGTATAATTTCGTCATTTTAGTTACAGAGGGTATAATTTCGTCATTTTAGTTAAACAGATGGTATAAACTTGACATTTTTGAAAACCAAAGGTTAAACTCGACATTTCACTAAAACACATGGTATAAATTTGTTATTTTCCCTTTTTTTTTTAAATTTGCCCCTCTTATTGAAATTCTTTAACTCCACCAGTGGCAAAGGGCAAAAAAAAGTCGAGACATAGGTTGAGAATAATTTGATACAAAAGTCAAACGACATATCAATGTAAGTTTGTAGGTTTAAGGTTAAAAATTGAAAAATGGGGCAAAGGCAATCATTTTAGGGGATAAAAACAGGAAATTAATATTATAAATTGGGTACTTAACCCCTTTTTTTTTTTTAATAACAAAATAGGCAAATCAACCCAACTAGGCAAATAGCAAAGAAAAATCAAAGTTATGAGGAGATAGGGAAAGAGAAGAGGAGATAGGAGAAATATTTTGGTTGGGACTTGGGAGTATGAGAATGCGAAAAGGACAAGTTATGAGGTGTTGGTGGTGTTGTTTTCTCATACTAACGCTTTGTAAGAGAGGCTCGGCGGTGAGGCGAGTATTTTGTTTCTTATCTTTGTTTTTATTTTAATTATTAACTAAATTTTTTTAATGACTATTCGAATCGGATCACAGGAAGCACATTGGGTTCCAACAGAATCGCATTTGCAGGAACACAGTTCAGGGAAGGCACTTGATCTCCGACGATAATGGTGAGTCGGTGAATCCTTTCTTTGTCCCTTTCGTTCGTACATAACTCATCGATTCTCTCAGGCTATGTATGCCATTCTCTTTCCCTGGACTCAAGCTCTCGATGCTGTCCTCAGTCCGGACTTCAATTCTCTTGCCGGTGAGTGATTTCGATCATCTCTCTTTAGCGATTCTCAGTCTGCAATTAAATTGATTCGAACACGCACAGTTGTTGATTTGTTGCAGTGGATGTGACCATACCTCGCAGTGTTGCGATTCATACGAGTACTGCGTTTCTTGTTGCTTACATCCATCTAAGGTTCTCTTCTCTGTTCTTCGATTTGAGCAAAAGATTCTCAACTCGATCGTATAATTTTTTTTTTTTTTTTGGCTGTGTAGACCTCGAGCCAGGAAATCATGAATCTAAAGATCGCGAAACCCGCTACAGCCGGTAATTTGGGTTTCCGACTATAAGTTGTTTGTTTCGGCTCTTATTTTGCGCTTTTCTTTGAATGATGATGACAGCGACGTATTCGAGCGTTTTCGAGTTCTGCTCCGGGAGGTGCCGCCATAACTCCGATAGTGTTGTCAGTCACGATCTTACGTTCTCTTTCTTTACATAATCAGTCTCTTTAACGTGCTTAATCTCGTAACCGAGTTTGATGTTTCAGGTTCATGAAAATGCTTACCTCAGCGATTTTCATCACTGCTTTTCTTTGCCATCAAAGTCTCAAGGTCAGAATCAGATTTCTAAGAAGCAATATTCATAGAGTGATATTACAAATTGCATTCAAGAAGTGAATTTTTTTAGATAGAGCTGTAGTGTATGTAATTTCTCACGCTTTGTGTTTGCAATGACAGAGGCGAATTCTACACAACCAGGAGCCAGGCTTGATGGCATTAATGTTATTGTTGGAAGGTGAGAAATACAGGCTGCGTTTATTTTGTTGTTCTTGATTGAAGTAGACCGGTGGAAGCTGAGTTTATTGTCGTATTCTTTCTCAATAAATTTATATTTTTCTGTTATTTTGTTTTGATAGGCAAGGAGAGTCGTGTGATTCTGCGTGCAAGTTAAATGGACAATCGTGTGTCCCAAATAAGTTATCGGTGCTCAATCAGTGTGAAATGTAAGTTTGTTATCAAGACTTGTCTTTAAATTTTGTTTTTTTTGTTTTTTTTAATATATCTCATATGTATCTTCTTTTTTTACGGTACATGTACACCCTTAGAGGATTTTTTTTCTTTCAGGCTTTAGCTAAAGTAGGATTTCAGATATAATGGCTGTGACTTAGCTTATTAAGATTGCTTTTAGCTTTTTCTAAAAGCCCAACCGTTTTCAAGTGTTTGGTAAAAATAGCATTTAGTAAAAGTTGAACAGTGCTTTTGCAAAATGTAGAAGAAAATGGAAAAGCTAGATTTTCGTAGCTTTTGGTAAAAACAGTTTTTTTTTAAAGCAGAATCTAAAAGCGTTTTTTTTTTTTTTTTAAAGCAAAGGTATGCCAAACACAACCATTAGAATTCGATACCCTAGGAAATATAAGGATTCTTTTGATTCATAAAGGCCGTTTTATATCTTCTCGCGTAGAAGATTTCATGGCACTTACATGAATCAAGATGATATAGCAATGTGATTTATAATGATATGGAATACAATGTTCTGCAACTACTTTCCTGAACAGTATGCAGAAATACATGAGATGCAAAGGAGCGTGTTTGGAAAGTATCGGAGCAGACCAACCTGCAGAAGTTGTGGACAATGCTCCAAGAAATTTGGTATTTTATTTATAAATTATTTTCCTGTTGAATTTTCATGCTTATGAGATGCTTTCCAAATACGTACATATGTCAACTTGGCTTTATAGATGAGCTTCTTTGAATCTGATCGATCATCATGATTGTATGTTTGAATCATTTGTTTGTATTGGAGTCCCCGGACACAAAAATGCCAATGGTTTTTTCTTTTCTTTTGTTGCTGAGGCCATTTTCTAAATCAATTATTAGTATTATCGTTTTCTCAGCAACCTGGGATACACAAGATATATACTTCTTAATAAAACACTTGTGGCGAGCAATATACAAATACGGGATAGATAAAAAGACAAATAGACGGTGAATGACAGGAATTCATAACTGTTAAAAATCATTGAACTTAATAGAAATTGTATAAGCTCTGTTTCTGCTAATGTTTTGTATTTCTCTGCCATCTTTATGACCATCAGAATCCGGGAGCATGTTTGTATACCCGAACACAGTCGATGCTTTCTTGTGATGGTTACCATCAACATACCAGAAGATTATGCCCTTGTGCCTAAGAAAGGTGACATACTGAGCTCTACTTTTCCTTATTTATGTACTCATTTAGAGTTACAGCATTGTCCTTTTTTCACACCTCTGCTATTTTGTAGTTTGTTTTCAAGTCAGTCATGTCCAATTCGGCTAGCATTACACATTTTATTTTTTATTCTTTTATAAATGTGGAAAGAATTCAGAAACTTGTGGAGTATATCTACGCAATGCTGGCTTAGAAATCAGAAACTCTACGTTTGAAATTCGTAGTTCCTTGTGGGTATATGCCACAGCAATTAGTGTTTGGGATTAATCATCTAATGGTTTATGTGATCTATGTTGTGACAGTAATTCAAAAGGTAGGTTGATGGCTTTCTGTTCTGTTGGTGTAGCACTTATCTGATTCCTTACTCAGAAAGGAAGTAATTCTCAAAGGGCAACAGTACATAGCAAATATTCTTTGGAAGTAATTCTGATGGCCTGGCGTTAAACTAATTATAGCTGCGATATGTATGGACATTGATGGGTTGATTATCAATAAACGAAATATACAAGCTCTCAATATTGAAGGTCACATTTCGAAGGACTATACTGTTATTTTACGACTGCAACAAATTCCATTCGTTTGAGACAAGCAAACCTTTTTCTTTTTCTTTTTTCCTCAAATTTATTTTAAAATTTAACAACTGTATACAATCACAAGTACAACAAACGCTACTGTTAAGCAATATTCTTCTTCTTCTTCGGATAATTCCTCCTAATCCATCCCAAATGGTGATGCAGTCAAGGCGAAATAAGAGTGACACATTAATCAGCCAGAAAAAAAAGGCACTGAAATTATATATATATAAAGGGAAAAATAAAGAAAAGCGAATCCAAGTCATGTACACACATCAGCACAGGTAAAGACAGAACAAGACCAAAGATGGGGTTTTTTTTTTTTTTTCCTTTTTCTTTTTTAAATAGAGACAGAGAGAGAGAGAGAGAAAATAATCAAAATGTGTAGGTGGTGTTGAAGGGCGATTTGGGCGTTGTAGAGGTGTTGGTGGTGCTACTTTGGGACGATGTCTGGTCAAGGTCAACGGTGGTGGGTTGGTCAAAGGCCGGGTGGGAGAAGATGGCAGCCAGTAGCTGAGTGCCACGTAGCGCGTTGGTGAGCGGAAGATGTCCGAACGGGGTTTCGTCGGAGATTTCCCAGACGAACTCGTTGGGAAAAGCCCTGTAATTATAGTGCTCGACCTCGGAGGACTCGAGCTTCTTCATCCAACCCACTTTGATGAAGAAGTTGGTGAAGTCGCTCTTGGCCTTCTCGCGAAATATCTTCCTCTGAACGCTGTACCCGAACCGACCACCGCTTTTCTCGACCCAAAGCTCGTCTATGGCTTTTAGCTCCTCCGCGGGGATGTACTGAACCTCCGAGAAGAACACGTACCCTCGCCTCTGCGCTCCTTCTCCGGCCAGCTCTATCAATAGCCTCCGCGTCTCCTCGTCCGCCTCCCTCCACTCCCCTGCCTCCACGTGTCCCCTCAGCGCCTCCAGCGACGACAACGACGCTTCCGACGTTTCCTCCGATGACGTCGGGGACCACGTGTCGCCCCTCGCCACGGCGTTGGGCCTGTTTTTGGGGGCCCACGTCAATGCGGGCCGGGCGGCGGGTCGGGGGAAGCTCAGGGAGGCCGGCGGCGGAGCTCCCGAGGCGGCGGTGTCTTGGCGGAGGGCTTGGAGGGGTTGGGAGTGTGTGGAGCTCAGAGTGTTTGTTGTTGCGGCCATTTTTTTTTTAGAGAGAGAGAGAGAAGATTTGATGTTAGTCGTGTCTTACGCGCGCGAGGACAGAGATACAGAAAAGGAAAGATGATTTGTGAGGAGAGGAGACAAAGAAGAGATAAGAATGGAGATAATACAGATACTAGGCTACACCACTACACTTGATCTACTTTGCATTTGCGCTACGTAATCCTGACTTCTTATTGGTTGCCTCCAGATTCTCTCTCTCTCTCACACACACGCGCACACATACACACATTTTGTGATCAGGATTGAATCGATTGATTGACCGATTGGGGTTGTCTTGAAGTTGAGTAGTTACTTACTTGGGTGACTACTCTTGTGATTATAATTATTAAACTTAGTTAATGACTATGTCGATAAAAAGTTCTCCGGATAGTCCAACATAATAATTAAAATATCGATATTATATCGAAATTATGATTTATCTCATAATAATTTTAATATCGGATTACTGATTGTACCTAAACGTGTGGTCACGGGGAATAGAAATTTAAGAGAATTCTCTTCTCTTTGTATTAAAGACAAGAGAAGAAAACCCCAAAAACCATTATCTTCTCCCTCTTCTTCTCTAAAATCCGTAGGCTTTTTTTTTTTTTTTTTTTTAAATCTGAGCCATTGGATTTATGATCGTTGGAGATCCAATGGCTCAGATTTTTTGACCGTTACAGTCCAAATATTACCGTTTTATATCCGTTGGAACTCCAAAAAATTTAAAAAAATTCATTTTTAACCCCATCATTTCTTTCTCTATATAAATACACCCATGTATCTCCAATCTTTTTTCACAAAACACTCTCAAATTCTCTCATTCTTCTACATCTCTCTCAAAAATCATTTATCATAGTTATAAATTTTATCATATAGTACTAATTTAATTATACACTTCAATGTCCCGTAAATCGTCTAACTCGTCCCGATCCCATCATCCACCTCCTCTACCCCAAAACACACCTCCCACAATTCTTGTCTAAAACACCACTACAAGAAGTGCTCCTCGATCGGTTCTTCAAGTAATGTAAGTATTCACGATCCCTTAGAACATATGACACATTTAGTTGAGTACATCATTTTCACGAACCAATCGTTTAGTCATGTTGATGATGAAGGTTTTATTAAATATGTTAGTTATTTGGTACCTGGTATTCAAATTATTTCTAGATCAACATTGAGGCGTGACGTACTCAAATATTTTTTGGAAGAAAATGAAAAAATGAAAGCCATTTTATCTTCTAGAACATTTAGTGTAGCCTTGACCTCTGATATATGAACGGGTAAATCTATGATGGATTTTATGAGTGTGGTGGTTCATGACATAGACGAACAATGGAACCTTAACAAAAGGATTATAGCCTTTAGGAGAATAGAAGGAAAGCACAACGCGAATAACATATTAGAGAATATATTAGGTGTTATTCAAGAGTGGGAACTTAGTGCTAGAATTATTTCTGTGACCCTAGATAATGCCACTAGCAATGATTCCATGATTAGAGGATTACAAACCAAAATACTTTGAGAGGAAAACCTTATGCACCAACGATGTGCTACACACATCATTAACCTTGTAGTTCAAAGTGGGGCACGAGCTTTTCATTCTAGGATTAAGAGAATTAGACATGCTATAAGTTGGATCAATAGTTCAACCCCTAGGGTAGACGAACTTAAGAGGAGATTTTTACTTCATGGACTACATGAAAGAACCTTTCATGTAGACAATAAAATTCGTTGGAACTCCACATACTTGATGTTAACAAATTTCTTATCCGAGGGTTATTATGAGGTTATTGTAGCTTTTTACAATTCAAGTTTGAGTGAAGGTGCACTAAGCGAGGAAGATATTAACATGGCTAAAGTTTTTGTTACTTTTCTCAAACTTTTTTATGACCAAATTTGTTGTTTATCTACTGTTTATAAACCTACTTCTCATTTAGCAATTCATAGTCTTTGTGCAATTGTTCAACATTTTAAAACCAATATGGACTACGTAAATTTTCAAGATTGTATTTCCTCTATGAGAGACAAATTTTTAAAATATTGGGGTAAAGGCAAAATTCCTTACTTGTATGGGTATGCTTGTATTTTAGACCCTCGTATTTCAAAATGGATGGTTTTAAAATGTTTTTAAATTTTTTACAAGATATGTTCATCGGGGAAGATTATATTACACATGATCACAATAGGATCGTGGAGGGTTTTTATGATCTTTTAAGGGTCTATCAAGAACGAGTTGCACCGCCCCCCGAACCTAACCCATCACGAAATGCAAGGCAAGAAGAAGAGTATATGTTCTTGTCTGTTCACCGACACTTTCGTGGAGTTGATGGATCTCCACAATCGTCTCCAAAGGGAGAGGAGGGAGAGGATCTCCACAACCATCTCGACCGATATACGACGAAATATCAAGATACACTACTCATCTTCACATTGAGTACTCGAACACCAAACTTGACCTCTTGGATTGGTGGAAGCAACACGAAGGCATGCTTCCCATTTTAGCAAGTATGGCTTGTGATATTCTGACGATTTCTGTTTCAACCGTTTCCTCTGAATCCGCATTTAGTAGTTCGGGGCGTATTATTGATGATAGGCGTTGTAGTTTATCACCCGAGATGGTCGAGGCTTTAACGGTGGGCAAAGATTGGATTCTACATAGCCGGCGAGCACAAGAGACATTTCGCGTAATTGAAATCATTGATGATTTTGATATTCGATTCTCAAACATAAACCTTACCAACCCTTAGTATTTTATTTGTAATTTCCTTTTAATTTTGCTTTCCATTTTTTTTTGCTTTGTAATATCTTGTGTAACCACGGTTTTCCTCCGCCATAAGCGAGAGTTATTAATAAAAACACCACGTTTCCCTTAAAAAAATATTTACATACAATTAAATAGAACAACACATTTAGTCATGAAATAATTACACACACATAAAAATGTCTTTTCTTTTTAGTACTTCAATTAAAAACACTACAAATAAAATACCATTAACTTTAAGGGAAGAGAATTTCTCTTCCCTTTTAGTAGAGAATTCCCTTCCCTTATTTTAGGGAATTCTCTACCAAAGGAGAAGAGAACTTGTGTTCCTTCCTTTTAGCCCCGTTTAATTGTACCGATGATATATCGCTTATCGATAAATATGTCTTATAACAATATATGATTGAAAATATTCAAAATATATATTTGTTTTCAAATCCAAAAGGTAAATACTTCCAAAAGGTTACGTATTCAATACAACAAATAAACTCAAAATACACATTATAAATCATAAAATAATATTCAAATGCTACCAACGCTTAATATAAACTCGAATATCATTTTTATATTATTTACATATAATTAATGATATGTTTTAAAAATGATTTCAAATTAAAATTAGAATTAGTTATGTGTATATATACATGTATAAGAATATATATATATATATATATATATATATATATATATATATATATATTCAATTCGCATACATGTATACTTATATAAATAGGCATTGTCATACATATATATTATAATATAGAAAGAAATTTTTACGATAGAAACGAAGTAAAATAAATAAGTATAAGAAATGAAGAATAATAAAAAAATCGAGAAATAAAAAAACCGTACAACAAAAAAATAAAGAAGAAGAAAAACAACAAACGTATATACGTACTAAAAACAATATATAAGAAAAACTCCTATAAACTTACGTACATAAAAAAATAATTGAATAATTTTTAAAATATTATAGCAATGCTATCACTAGTTTTGCAAAAGTCCTAAAAGGTCCCATATTGGTTGCACATAAGAAAAAATTGGATTTCAAACACGTATAAAAGCTAGAAAAACAACAATTAGATTCCTCGAAGCATAAAGCCTTGTAAATTGGGTTTAAATGCATTTTGAACCCGCTCCCAATGCATTCTATAACATTCAAAATATCGGTTTGAACATATTTAGTATTTATATTATTTATACAAAAAGAAGAGTACCACGTTAGCGATATCCTGACGCCAATACCTTAAGACCCCAACATCGTGAGACATCTCTGATGGTGCAAGGCGGACATCTCCGCCTTGCGCCACCTTCGGACGTTGTGGTGCCTCTTTTCACCTCGGGTCACATATCATCATCTCTTCGCCCACTTTGATGCCACCTATTTGCATTAATGCTGTCTCCTTAGCGTGTGTGCCCCTCTATCATTCTTTACAAATAAAGAACCAAAGTCATGAGGAAAAGATAAGTTCTCTCAACCACAATTTACTGTGTCAAAACTCAAATTCGACTACACTTCTCTCTAAAAACACAATATTTTGGAGGCGAGTTGAGACCCCCACTTCGACATTATAGCAAAACTAACATTGAGCACAGCAAAGTCGATTGAGAGTAATCCCTTTGTCCTCTTTTGAGTCTGTTGTTTTTTATGTTTATTTTTAAAGAAATTAGTGGCGGACACCTTTATACGAGATATGGAGTAACTAGACGAGATGTGGCCCACACCTTAACATGAGAGAAGAGCATTGTCTCCTTTGCTATGACATGAGAGAAGACTGTATCACTTCCTAGGGAAAAATGAGTTTTTTTTTTTATGACGGACATTATCATTGTCCTTAAAAATAGATTGCTTACAACTTTTCATTAAATACATAAATTGCTAACTAACTTGTCTTCAAATCTGAGTTTGCTTGAAGATTTAATGACAAGTATGTTGGTTTCTGACGCACTTGTCATTAAATTTTCAAACAAACTGATGTTAGTGACAAGTATATCAATCTAGACACTTGCTATTATAATTTCAAACAAACTTAGATTTGAGGACTCGTTTGACAAATTATTCTGACATGTTCAGCTTCAAAATTAGACATGAAAAAGCATTAAAAAAAATATTAGATAACAATTATTACTTAAATTAACTATGATGGTAAATTAAAGTGAAGAAGCTTTATTTGATAACAAAGTTTCACTCAATGATTCGTAGGTAAAAGAGTCATATACACTTAACGCATCCACATGTGCTACAAAGAAATATATCACAATTATTATAAAACGAACAGATTAATTAAATTTATTGATCTATAAAATTTAATTTACCAAAAAAGATATTCTAAAATTAAGTATATAACATCTTCAATGTCAGCTAAAAAAACATAAGAATAAAGCTGTCAAAGTATATTAAAATATACTAAAAGAACATGCAAAGATTTTTTTTTATAAACACAATCCTGGAATATATCTGCATGAAACAATAAGAAAGCTCTATCCGGCTGGTAAATCAAATTTACTCTTCTGTTAATTTTGATTTACTAAAAAAACTTGTAAATATTTGAAGAACAATAGGAATTTAAAGAAAAACCCGTCGGGAAAGAACGATTCAATTTTATCATGTAATTAACCTGTAAAATAACGTGTTCATTTCAACAACATAAATCAAATAATTAGGATTTGATAACAAAAAAAAAAGGAAAAGAATTAAATGAGGAAATAAAAACCAACGTTGATGATTATATAAAATCAGAGAGAAATCGAAATTCAATAAGAAAAAGAGCGTGTTATAATCGAAGTCGTACACATAAAATAAGGGACACTAAAGTCACCCACCTCTTTTTAAAAAAATAGCAAAAGTTTTATTTTATTAAAATACTAGTTCACCAAGCATAAGTAAATTAATTGACTGATTAGGTTAATTTAATTTATTTCGAAAAATAGTCTTCCAGGCTAAAGTAAATTAATTAATCTAGTTAAGTTAATTAATTTATTTTGACTTAGTTAATTATTTTTCTAATAAAATCAAACTTGAACTAATCTTTAAAAAATAATAAAAAAATTTGACTAATTCGAACACATATTCGTTCAAATAACATGTTTATTTAATTAATTAATTATAATTTAGTCAAATATTTTAAGGGCTATTTTGCTAACTAGCCAAATCAACCTATTAATATTAAGAGAATAGCCAAAGTTTCATTTAATTAAGGGAATAACCCAACTAATGTAAACTACCTAAATTACCCTTTCACACAACTCTCTCTCTCTCTCTCTCTCTCTCTCTCTCTCTCTCTAGCACACAGAACACACAGACACGCTCTCTCTCTCTCTCCTCAACCATTGCCAAAGTCGCGCCTCCAGATCCGACGAGCTTGTCCTTTTCGGCGCGTCGAGCCCGGGGTCTTCCAGATCCAGCGAGCCTGTCCTCTTCGGCGCGTCGAGCCCGGGGTCTTCCAGATCCGGCGAGCCCGTTCTCTTCGGCGTGCCGAGCTCGGGATCTTCCAGATCCGGCGTCGGTCTCGCGCGGTGGGGTTCCTTGCGACTCTCAAGCTTCGCCACCATTTTCTTCTGGTTTTTCCGGCGAGCACGTGGTCTGCGTTGAAATTTCCAGGAACGAACCCTAGAACCCCCAAATTCGCGGTAAGTTAATTGAATTAACCTACTGGAGTGAGTTAGGTTAATTAATTAACTGATTCGTGAATAATTTGAAATTCACAAAAAATTTACAAAAATCATAACTTAAGTCAATTGATATTCAAAGGATTCAATTAATTAACCTAATTCCGAATTCAATCATTTAGTAAATTAACTTTACTCACAAAAAAATCAGAACCTAAATTAGTATTCAACCAATAAGTTAATTAATTAACCTAACTCACTCCGGTAGGTTAATTAAATTAACCTATTCGCGAATTTACCAAGGGCGTTATGGTCTGAGCCGAAAACATGGGCTATTTACTTAATAAAATGAAACTTGGGCTATTCCCCCAATAAAAATGACAAACTTGTCTAGTTACAACAAATTTCACATATTTTAAAGGAACTGAGTCAAAAGGTTTCTTCTTTATCATTCTGAAAAAAATGATGTATTTTACCTAAGTAATTATTGCCATTATGATAAATTGGAAAGATTAGCATAACACATTGTAAAAGTAAAAGTAAAAGTTAATATAACATGAAAGACTTAATTGAATGGAAAACAATAACAGTAGAAAAGGAATTAGGGCGGTTTGACGAGGACTTGCTGAGGCGAAATCAAAAGAAAAAAAATCCGATCAAAGAAGATGAATCTCCAAATGCTGAGCAAAAGAGTCTTCGGTAATCCTTCAATCTTTTCTTGTTTTGCTCATTCTCGTTCTTGTAGCTATGCTTCTACTAGAAGTACAGTTGAATTTGAAAAATTGGTCCAAAATCGATGCAAATCCCGAGACTTATCTATAGGCGAAGCTCTGCGTCTCTTCAATGACATGTCTGATATGAGACCCATGCCCTCTGTTCGGAGTTTTAATTATTTGATTGATTCAATGTCGAAGAAGAACCAGTTCTCCACTGTGGTCTCTATGTACTCACACCTCGTTAGGTTTCGTGGAACTGATTTCCAGCCCAACGTCTGTACTTTGACCATTGTTGCCAAATGTTTGTGGCGATCAAACAGTGCGAAGTCAGGCTTCTCAGTTCTCTCCGTGGCCATTAAAAGCGGGATTCGTCCTGATTCGCTCACCATGAATACTCTTCTCGACGGTCTCTGTAAGGAAGGTTCTATGGCTGAGGCTATGGATTTGTTCGAGAAGATGGTCGAGCAGAAAGGTTTGTGCGACGAGGCGACATATGGGACCATCATCAATGGGTTTTGTAAGGCCGGAGAGACCCAAAAGGCAATCGGTCTTCTTAAGCGAATCGTCAAATTTGAAGGGATTAAGCTTGATTTATATGGTTTTAATTCAATCATTGACGGGCTCTGTAAAGAAAGACGGAGTGAGGAGGCATTGAGCTTGTTTCGGGATCTGACCAGCCGTGGTCTTCAGCCCGATGTTGTTAGCTATACTTCTTTGATTAATGGATTATGCAAATCTGGCCGCTTGGAAGAAGTACATAAACTTTTAGCTGACATGGACAATGATGGAGTTTTGCCGAATGTCCATACTTACAGTGTTGTGATTGATTCACTTTGTAAAGTCGATAAAATCCAGGATGCGATCTTAGTGTTTGAATTGATGGAAATAAAAGGTGTCGAGCCTGATGTTGTCACATTCACTTCTCTACTCGATGCGTTGTGTAAGGCTGGCCGAGTGGAAGAAGCAACGCTGGTCATTGACAAGATGGTGTCTCGAAATATCTATCCAAACATCATTACTCTAAATATTCTTATCGACGGGTTTGCTAGAAATAGGAAGATGGATAAGGCTCAGCAATTGTTTGAAGATATGGTGCAACATGGTTCGAAGCCAGATTTGATAACTTTCAACACGTTAATAAATGGGTTTTGTCAACAAGGTGAGATGGAGAACGCAAAGGAGATTTTTGAAGAAATGCCATTTCCGCCAGATATCTTTTCATACAACACTCTCGTTGAAGGCTACGTAAGGGTGGGACAGGTAGGTGTTGCTCTCAAGCTTTTGAAGGATATGATCTGTGATGGCGTAGCACCTGTTTATATAACGAGGAATTCTTTGAAGAAGATTAATGCAATGAGGCTTAAAGCACTTGTAAAATAACCCTGCTATAGGCCGTGGTTATGAACCCGGTTTGTTACTTATAGCTTAGAATTTATATAATTGGAGTATCATATTCTGTAGGATTCATTTGTACCCAATTTCAACTAATATTGGGGACTTTTTTTTCCCAGTTCTCAAAGACATAGTTTTATATTTATTGATTTTGAATCTATGATGATTGAGGATAGTCCTGTGCTTGTATTGATAAAAAAAACATCATAGTAATGAATTTCATTACTCATGCATTTTGTATGATAGTTTTTTTTTTTTTTCGTCATGGAGATATTTTCATGTCATTAATATGGTACAGTAAATGGGAAGAAGTTAAATAATCTTAAATCTCTGTTGAGTTGGGATTCGGTAGCGTCGAACACCAAGATGACCTTAAAGTGTAACTTAGCTTAGAATTTTTGTAGTTGGAGAGTATTCATTTGTACCCGATTTCAACTCCCAATGGAAAAACTTTCTTGTTCTGCTGTTTTCAGTTCTCAAAGACATAGTTTTGTATTTACTGATGATGTATCTATGATGATAGTACTGTACTTGTATTGATAAAAACATGATAGTAATGATTTTCATTTCATTTTGTATGATAGATTTTTTTTCCCGTCATGGAGATTTTTTTTTATATCAATATGGTGTTATTATCTTTTAATTTATAATTATGTCAAAACTTTAATTGAGAGAAACTTAGGTTTAAGAGAATATTGTTGAGCCAAACAACCTGGAAATTGCAATCAGGTGTTTCATAGTTCACTGCAACTTCACAACAACCGGTTTAAGACAAAATACATTCGATTAAATATCACAAATATAATTGACATAAAAAAAATAAAAAATAAATGCAATTTGTTTAAGACATTCCTAGAGCAAACTAAAAAAATTCAGAAGTCATGCACACAATTTTCATTTCAAGAAGAATGATCAACCAAAAAAAAAAAACACGGAAAATACAAAAATGATCGGAGGCAGATGTAAATCCTAAAAATCAAGAAGGAAGGAAAAAAAATGTACTTAATCCATGGAAGATTGTCTACAAAATAGAGAATATGTTAAACATAAATAACCCTTAAATTGTCTAAAATACCTCTAATTTAATTATAGAAAAATAATAACGGACAATAGACCCGTAAAATCATGATGAAAAAATATATTGGAAAGCTATGCACAGAAGAAAAAGGAACGTTTTCATCATATTGAAGTTGGTGTCAAAGATGAAATGCTTGTGAAAGAACAAGTGTTGGTGGAAGAAGAGTTGGTGACAACGCTGGAAGAGGAGTCTTCTACAACAATAAATGTCCAAACAATAGTCTGAGCATATTTGAAAGAAAAATTGCAGCCGGAGCACCGTACATGTCTTGAGTAAAAGAGTTCAACAAGTTTCCATCAACTATGTGCAAGAATTGAGGATATTCAACGAGAGAGAGAGAGAGAGAGAGAGAGAGAGAGAGAGAGAGAGAGAGAGAGAGAGAGAGAGAGAGAGAGAGAGAGAGAGAGAGAGAGAGAGAGCATGATATATTCTCACATGCAAAGAAACAACGGAGTTTTATAACGCCAATTCCATATTCAAGAGTTCAAAACGGCCATAAGCACCACAAGAGAGAAAACCAAACACGAGGGCAAGGCTGGAGTGAATTAAGGAAGAAAAAACATGAATACCATGCAGCAAGAGCGAGCGTCAATTCATGCCATTCAGACATTGTTGAAGGAAGCCCACTTTGATTATGTTTATTAATTCATTATTATTTCGTAGTTAAAATAATGGTTTTAGTAGTGTGTAATGTATTTTTGGGCTTTAATAACGTTTAATGAAGATCATATGTGTTAGGTTCTAACTCTAATGGTTTTTTTTTTCTTTTGAGCAAACCTCGAACCCTTCTCCTCATTTGGAGGGGTGTGAGTGGTTTACCCAACTTAGCTTTGGCCTAAATAATATATTCTATGCCTATTTATAGTAATGTACAAGGAGCTCCAAATTTTGTTCGAGGAGGTTTGATAGTAAAAAAAGTTGATTACGTAAAGAAAATTTAAAAAATTATTTATGTTTTCCTTGTGGCTTTTGTCCCAAACTTATCAACTAAATGTACACATTCATTTATGTCGACTTTTTAGGCATTGAGATGCAAAATCACCGAACTCAAAGATCCCGATTTACGAATACACAAACATTTATACTAGGTTACCTGGTCATAATGTTAGTGTTGACGTCGTTCTAATCAATGATGTGATAATCATCTATTTTTTCTTTTAAAACTAATAATAAACGAGCGCTGACCGCCGATACACTAATACAAGTGCGACCCACTTTGACATGTGAACCCCACCATTTCTTTCACATCAAGGCGTGGATAATAATCAATTTTCTATAATGCAATATATGTTTGACACCTTATCACAAACAACCCTAAAGCTGATCGATTGTTACATCAATAAATTCTCACGTCTACGCATTTAAAAAATCATCATAGGTCAAGATACTTTTTTGCTTGTTTGAATATTTTGTAGAATAACCTTGGTCATTTTGAAATAAAATTGAGACAATTATAAAAATTGCCTCATCAATTAACTTAAAATAATGATTGTACTTTTCACAAAAATATTACAAATATTTCCAAATATACCTTGGCATTGTAAGACTTAATAAAAAATAAAGTCAAGAAAAAAGTTTTCCAAGATGAACTTCTAGTGTATATCAACTTTTACACGGTGAACATAAAATGCGCGGATGACTGAGACATTACGTCAAAATGGAGATAAATAATAAACATTTTGAAGATTGATTAGCTTATGTTTCCATTCGATAAAATATGAGTATTTACTTATCTTACAAGAAATATTATTTGAATAAACAGTAATTATGTTAAATAATTCGAAGCAACGGGTGCACAGTGCAGAACTATTTAGCAGTGGTTGCACTCCAAAGAATCTTACCCTCTTCAGATTCCCGGAACAGAAAATAATCCGCTTAAAATTGAAATCCCTTCTAAAGAAAAAAAAATACACCTATTTATAAATCTAGGCAAAAATCAGAGCGAACGGTTGGACAATCCAATGTTAAGAGTTAGACCCGATTGAAGAAAAGTGACCGAATTGAGAAACCTCGCCAACCAGCAAAGATTTGTTTAACATTTCAACGTGTGTAAAACCAAGAACTTTCATAATTGAGAACTTGGTACTTAGAGATGTTTTCATGCATAGTGAGAACTCAAGCCAAACTCGAAGAGTCATCACTTACCACAGTTCTCAACAATGGAGCTTACAAGTTCAACAATATGAAAGGCAACAAAAAAACGAAATCCTTGAAATCTTGAATAGTTAAGGCAGGAGAATATAACAAAACACAAAAAATGGGAAAGGAACGGCAAGTTATATCAAATGACGAGCAGGACGATCCTTTTTTGCAGAGCTGAACAATTGAGCTTAAGTCTAACGAAAAGGGAAAAGAATAAAGCTCGTCGTCAAGATTGCCTAGCTTCAAAAAGTACTAAATGATGAAGCTCACAATAAGTTATGCTCAGCAAACTTAACAACAAGGCTAAAGCTAAATTGCCAAACACATTCACAACCATCTATGCCCAGCAAACCTAAAGAGCATTAATGCGAGTTACAATGCTGAGAACATAAAAGATATTAACCAACGACTGCAAAACGTGAAGGACTGCGATCTCTTGAAAAACAGAGAGAGAGAGAGAGAGAGAGAGAGAGAGAGAGAGAGAGAGAGAGAGAGAGAGAGAGACACACACACACACATAGTATAACACCACCCATAACATGAGAAATACATGAGATTAAAGGACATACACACAACATTCATACCCTCGCGATTTTACAATATATTTTAGTGACAATTTACGCATTATCTGGTGTTGAATCAGGCTCTCTGTTCGGCTCGGTATTTTATTCTTTTTACCAAATAACTATCATAACAAATTTTGTGCATCCAACAACTTTGATATATGATCTTGCTTCGACTTTTTCTTTCATAATCAAACTATTTGAAGTCATACCTCTTTGAAAATGATTAGACGATGGAGTGTCGATATCATCTTCTCCAGTGATGCTTTTGTCACTGCACATCTGATTCAACACATTGTTATCAAGTCACAAGAACCAACAAGCATATCTCAGTTTGGTTGATTTTGCAGGAATTCATTTTCAACGCTACAACCACATGAACTTTTATATTTCTATACTAATACTAGATAGCAAAAGACAAGTTATAAGAACTACAATTAGAGAATTAGCTAGGGAGGTAAATGATGGAGTGTCGATATCATCTTCTCCGGTGAACCTTTTGTCACTGCACATCTGATTCAAGATATTGTTATCAAGTTGTAAGAAACGAACACACACACACACACAGATATATCTCAGCTTCGATTTCCAACGCAAACAACCACATGAAACCTGTACTATATTTCTAAATTAACTAACCCTATGGCAGTAAAAAAGATCATCTATAGAGAGCAAAAGACAGAGAAGCGAATCAGCGATGATCTCCGTGGTTGAGCGAGTAATGGTTAGCCAGCTTGTGAGCCGTCTTGTCGTAGACGACGCCATTGATGAGCTCGTACTTCTTGTAGTGCGTCTTGAGCGCCTCGCTCTGCCTCTTCGCCAGAGCCGCCTCTTCGGCCTGGTGCTGTTTCAGCATGAAAACCGTCTCCGATGAGTGCTTGTACGCGAGGCTCTTCAGCGACCTCGCCGCGGCGAAGTCCGGTTCTCCGGCGTCGATCCACCGGCACTCCACGCGGCGGCCGGGGACCGGAGGCTTGTCGGAGAACATGTCCGGCTGGGCGGCGTGCGCGCGGACGGGGCGAGGCATGCCGGAGATCATGAACGGGTAGTCGGAGAGGATCGAGTGTTAGAAACTTAAAAGCGGAAGCGAAAGATAAATGTTACCTCCGGCCATTGCAAAGGGGAAAACCACTCTCAAGCTTCAGGGAGCGTGTTTTGGACATGTATTTCGGTTTTCTATGCCTTGGCTCTCTCAAACTCGATGGTGCTGTGTTTCTAAATAGAGGAGAAGGCTTAGTGACCCAAAATACTAAAGATGTTTAATTTATAGGAATTTTTCCCATCACAAAATCCCTTGAATCGTGGTTGTAGATGGACGTGAATTGATTGCTGATTCACTCAAATATTCGTGGATATTAATCAACAATATATGGACCATATATAGATTGATTTCCCGAGATTTACTTAATCAAGAATCAAGGTTTGACTTATGCAAATCGGAGCACTTATTGCTCAAAAATCATAGGCCAACACGGAAAGAAATCAACATTCTCCCACTTGGTCCATACATTTAATATCCACCCGAATCAAGAAACAAAATATATGAATCATGGCGAAAGGTCCTCTATGAGCGAATATTTTCTTCCATGTATTACGATATATCGAATCTCTCAACTTAATAGTCCTTTATTCTTTAGTGAATAAACCATATGTTCACTCTGGGTCCATGCAAATGATATTTCTCATTAAATTAAATGAATGTGCACAACTATATGAGAAATATCAAACTGAATAAGAGTTTATTAGAAATAAAAGTACCGTACAAAATAAAAATTATATCATGGAACCAAGTCTCATGCTTTCAACATGATCCTTAAATTTCTTTGGTGGCATGCCTTTAGTTAAAGGATCGGCAATCATCAAATCAGTGCTAATGTGTTGGATGACCACTTTATCATCTTTAACATGTTCTCTAATGGCTAGATACTTAATGTCGATGTGTTTGCTTCGACTTCCACTTTTGTTGTTCTTAGCCATAAAAACAGTAGCTGAATTGTCACAGTACAACTTTAGTGGCCTAGAAATAGAGTCGACAACTTTAAGCCCAGATATGAAACTCTTCAACCAAACACCGTGTGATGTAGCTTCAAAATAAGATACGAACTCAGCCTCCATAGTGGAAGTAGCAGTCAATGTCTGCTTTTTTCTTCTCCAAGACACGGCTCCGCCGGCTAGCATAAAAATGTATCCTGAAGTGGATTTTCTCGAATCCATGCAGCCAGCGTAGTCAGGGTCAGAGTAGCCAACCACCTCCAATTCATTGGTTCGTCTGAACATAAGCATGTAGTCCTTTGTTCCTTGAAGGTATCTCATAACCTTCTTTGCAGCTTTCCAATGGTCAAGACCTGGGTTACTCTGATATCTACCCAATACTCCAACAACATATGCAATGTCAGGTCTGGTACAAACCTGAGCATACATAAGGCTCCCTACAGCGGAAGCGTATGGAATATTCTTCATTTGTTCCCTCTCAAGGACATTTTTCGGACATTGGTCCAAACTGAATTTATCACCATTCACAATGGGTGCTACACTTGGTGAACAATCTTTCATCCGAAATCTCTCAAGAACTTTATTGATATAGGTCTCTTGAGACAAGCCCAAAATGCCTCGTGATCTTTCCCTATGGATCTTAATGCCAATAACATAAGATGCCTCACCCATATCTTTCATATCAAAGTTCTTTGAAAGGAACTGTTTCACCTCATATAGCATTCTATTATCATTAGTCGCTAGCAGAATATCATCCACATATAAAACAAGAAAACATATATTACTCCCACTAACCTTTTGGTATATACATTGATCCATGACGTTCACTTCAAAGCCGAATGAAGTGATGACATCATGAAACTTTAAATACCATTGGCGGGAGGCTTGTTTCAAACCGTAAATGGATTTATTAAGCTTGCAGACTAAATGCACACCATCACTAGAAGAGAATGTTGGGAATATTGTCCACTTGAAGATAATGAATAAATGATTACTAAATTTGATAATAAGATTACTTTATTAGCATTATATGATTAGCGGGTTGAGTTCTAAACAATTAGAATCAATAACAACTATCTTCCATAGCCTCCGTATCTAACTGAGTCACGTGCTGGGCACCTGAGTTCGGACGGTGAGCTAAAACGAGGTCGATGACTGATATACGCCTGGAAAGCTATATCTAAAGTCATATATGTGGAACACATAGGTGAAGGCTGATCACTATGTGGGAGCATTCTACACTTGTGGTAAGTGTACGACCTGGACAGGTCTTGGTGTAGATGTGTCGTTTAAGGACCGTTACGACACACTAACCGAGGCCACTATGATGGTCACAGTGAGACTTGATCTAAATCCTGAAGTGATCATGAACACTGGGTTATGTTACTGAGCTCTTTGACTCATTCGCTAAAAGGCTATTCATGCTAATCACAATTTATGTCTTGGGAGTTTTCTCAGAGCATAATTCGAGTGGGAAGTGATTTACAAATACGGAATCCAGCCTTCCTGAAAGAAGGTTAATGTTCACTCACCTAAGGGTTGATTCTAGAACCGATAGATTGCTAGCACTTTCGAAGTAAGTAACGTTCGAAAGAATCTTTCGCTGGGGAAGCAACAATGCTTAGGGCTGATATGTATCAAGAGAAGTATAACGGATAAATTGACTTCTCTCGATACGGGTTGAACCTGGAGGATCTTGATCACGAACTGACTATATCAGTGGACACTCGTCACGATGAGTAAATATAATTCTAATATAAAGGAGATTTCAGTCTTGGCTTACAAGGTGGAGTATTTGACCAAGATTAGACGAATCGATGGACAAAAGAGAAAGGACTATTTCGTCTTTTTCATCGAATTTGTTAAGCTCTTATTACTAGGTCCATAGTCCCCGATTCGGCTCTGATAAAGGCGGATAAGAACTTTCGTATAATAATGTTTATCATTATTAATCTCACTTGCTGTAATTGTGATTGACATCATTAATTCTGAAAAACGGGTATTCGCAGAATTAAATAAATATTTATGATAGAATTGTTTATTTATTGTTTGATCAAGTAAATAAACAATTATTAATTATTTGTTTATTGTTGGACCAAGTAAATAAATGATTAATTGGGTTTTAAGCAATTGGGCCTTACACACATGGAAAATTCGAATTTGGTTATTTGGCACTAGGGTTTGCGCAAATCTCCTTGGCCGTGTGCCATCAAGTTCGAAATTTCAATATTGGTATTTACCAATATTTTCTCTTTAGTTGCTTAAATAAAGGAGAGAGAAAAATATAAGATATTGTCCTATATTTTCTCCTTATTTAAAGGAAAGTATTTAGGAGAATATTTAGGAGAATATTTAGAAGAATAATATATTCTCCTTTATTATCTCACTAAATAAATTATTCTTTATTTAAATAAAAGAATAATATCTCATAGATATTGATCTGACGGATGAGAGAAAAAGTATGATTCACTTGTTGAGATCCAAGGGCCTAGATTAAATCCTCTAGTGTGAACACAATAAAAGGAAATAAAATATTCTGGAAGATTCCATGAATATCTCCTTTTTACTACTATAAATAGGGGTTCATGAGAAGGCAAAAATAAATGATTTTGACCTAATAATTTCGTGCATTCTAGCCTCCTTTTGGTCGTGCACTTCTGCCTCTCTTCCCCTCGGAAATTCGTTTCCATTCTTAGTAAAATAAGAGAGAGATCTCGAAACACCTAGTTTCGTGATCTAGTGAGATAAAGACTGTGTCCAGTCATCTTTCTTATTCGTCTCGGAGATTACGTTTCGGAAGACTAAGGTGTCATCACATCGAGTCCTTGAAAGAGGAATTCCTTATTTGATCGTGTGGAAGCTTGTACGTTCAAGATGAAGACGGATTGTGAAAGCTTTCAGTTCGTGAACCGAAAATCAATGTAAGTACTCGTTTACTCTTATTTTGGTTGCTTGACATATATTCTTTCGTGAATTAAATTAATTAAACATAACTAGATCTTGTTAATTATAACCATAATTTAATTAGCTTATGATCAGCGTAATTAATTATTTTTCCGCATTAATATGGTTATATGGTGGAATCATCTCAAACGAGTCGTATCGGAGCGATTGTTCGTGTCCGATGCGCGCTCGATCCACCGACAAGTGGTATCAGAGCGATTGTTCGTGTCTGATACCCACTTGATTCCCCAACAGAGAATCCTTCAGGTTGTTTCACGTAAACCTCTTCCTCTAGATCTCCGTTAAGGAAGGCTGTTTTCACATCCATTTGATGTAACTCAAAATCAAAATGGTCTACTAATGCCATAATTGTGCGAAGGGAATCTTTCTTTGAAACAGGAGAAAATGTATCCGTGTAATCGATTCCTTCTCTTTGAGTAAACCCTTTGGCTACAAGTCTTGCCTTATGTCTCTCGATGTTGCCTTGTGAGTCTTTCTTTGTTTTAAAGACCCATTTGCATCCAATGGCTTTTAAACCATCAGGCAACTCGACGAGATCCCAGACTTGATTAATTGCCATAGAGTTCATCTCCTCAATCATAGCTTTGTGCCATAAGTTAGATTCTTTAGAACTTACAGCTTGTGAAAACGTCTCAGGATCATTCTCGACTCCAATGTTGCAGTCCATCTCTTGCAGATACACTTCATAATCACTAGGAATTGATGATCTTCTAACTCTAGTAGATCTTCTTAACATTGCTTCATTATTCTCTTGAGGATCTTGTTGTTCAGTCGGTTGTTCGATTGGTTGTTCAACATGATCTTGATCAGCAACTTGATTTAAAGGATCAGCATTTTAACTTGTGGAATTTCAATAGCTGGTTGTCTTACACACGATTGAGCTTGAGGAGTGTGTACGATAATCAGTCTATCACTTGAACTAGAAGGTTCAGCTTCATTGTGATCTAATGCAGACACTGAGTCATGCAATTGGTCACTCCCACTAATCAAGTCATTCTCAAGAAATTTTGCGTTTCTTGATTCCACAATCCTAGTATTGTGAGATGGACAGTAGAATCTATAACCTTTAGACTTCTCGGCATATCCAATGAAATACCCACTTATAGTCCTAGGGTCTAGATTCTTTTCTTGTGGATTATAAATTCTCACTTCAGACGGGCATCCCCAAACGCGTATATGTCGCAAACTGGGTTTCCAACCTTTGAATAACTCAAATGGCGTTTTTAAAACGACCTTGGTTGGAACTCGATTTAATATATACACAGCCGTCTTTAGTGCTTCAGTCCACAAGAAAAATAATAACGGACAATAGACCCGTAAAATCATGATGAAAAAATATATTGGAAAGCTATGCACAAAAGAAAAAGGAACGTTTTCATCATATTGAAGTTGGTGTCAAAGATGAAATGCTTGTCTACAACAATAAATGTCCAAACAATAGTCTGAGCAGATTTGAAAGAAAAATTGCAGCCGGAGCACGGTACATGGAGAGAGAGAGAGAGAGAGAGAGAGAGAGAGAGAGAGAGAGAGAGAGAGAGAGAGAGCATGATATATACTCACATGCAAAGAAACAACGGAGTTTTATAACGCCAATTCCGTATTCTAGAGTTCAAAACAGCCATAAGCACCACAAGAGAGAAAACCAAACATGAGGGCAAGGCTGGAGTGAATTAAGGAAGAAAAAACATGAATACCATGCAGCAAGAGCGAGCGTCAATTCATGCCATTCAGACATTGTTGAAGGAAGCCCACTTTGATTATGTTTATTAATTCATTATTATTTCGTAGTTAAAATAATGGTTTTAGTAGTGTGTAATGTACTTTTGGGCTTTAATAACGTTTAATGAAGATCATATGTGTTAGGTTCTAACTCTAATGGTTTTTTTTTCTTTTGAGCAAAACTCGAACCCTTCTCCTCATTTGGAGGGGTGTGAGTGGTTTACCCAACTTAGCTTGGCCTAAATAATATATTCTATGCCTATTTATAGTAATGTACAAGGAGCTCCAAATTTTGTTCGAGGAGGTTTGATAGTAAAAAAAGTTGATTACGTAAAGAAAATTAAAAAAATTATTTATTTTTTTCTTGTGGCTTTTGTCCCAAACTTATCAACTAAATACACATTCATTTATGGCGACTTTTTAGGCATTGAGATGCAAAATCACCGAACTCAAAGATCCCGATTTACGAATACACAAACATTTATACTAGGTTACCTGGTCATAATGTTAGTGTTGACGTCGTTCTAATCAATGATGTGATAATCATCTATTTTTTCTTTTAAAACTAATAATAAACGAGCGCTGACCGCCGATACACTAATACAAGTGCGACCCACTTTGACATGTGAACCCCACCATTTCTTTCACATCAAGGCGTGGATAATAATCAATTTTCTATAATACAATATATGTTTGACACCTTATCACAAACAACCCTAAAGCTGATCGATTGTTACATCAATAAATTCTCACGTCTACGCATTTAAAAAATCATCATAGGTCAAGATACTTTTTTGCTTGTTTGAATATTTTGTAGAATAACCTTGGTCATTTTGAAATAAAATTGAGACAATTATAAAAATTGCCTCATCAATTAACTTAAAGTAATGATTGTACTTTTCACAAAAATATTACAAATATTTCCAAATATACCTTGGCATTGTAAGACTTAATAAAAAATAAAGTCAAGAAAAAAGTTTTCCAACATGAACTTCTAGTGTATATCAACTTTTATACGGTGAACATAAAATGCGCGGATGACTGAGACATTACGTCAAAATGGAGATAAATAATAAACATTTTGAAGCTTGATTAGCTTATGTTTCCATTCGATAAAATATGAGTATTTACTTATCTTACAAGAAATAATATTTGAATAAACAGTAATTATATTAAATAATTCGAAGCAACGGGTGCACAGTGCAGAACTATTTAGCAGTGGTTGCACTCCAAAGAAAAAATAATCCGCTTAAAATTCAAATCCCTTCTAAAGAAAAAAAAAATACATCTATTTATAAATCTAGGCGAAAATCAGAGCGAATGGTTGGACAATTCCAACGTTAAGAGCTAGACCCGATTGAATAAAAGCGAGAGCATACCGAATTGAGAAACCTCGCCAACGAACAAAGATTTGTTTAACATTTCAACAAGTGTTTAAAATCAAGAACTTTCATAATTGAGAACTTGGTACTTAGAGAGGTTTTCATGCATAGCGAGCGACGTCAATGAACTCAAGCCAAACTCGAAGAGTCATCACTTACCACAGACCTCAACAATGGAGCTTACAAGTTCAACAATATGAAAGGAAACGAAAAAACAAAATCCTTGAAATGCTGAATAGTTAAGGCAGGAGACTCTAACAAAACGCAAAAAATGGGAAAGGAGCGGCAAGTTATATCAATTGACGAGCAGGACAATCCTTATTTGCAGAGCTGAACAATTGAGCTTAAGTCTAACGAAAAGGGAAAAGAATAAAGCTCGTCGTCAAGATTGCCTAGCTTCAAAAAGTACTAAATGCTGAAGCTCGCAATAAGCTATGCCCAGCAAACCTAAAGAGCATTAATGCGAGTTACAGTGCGGAGAACATAAAAGATATTAACCGAAGACCGCGAAACGTGAAGGACTGAGATCTCTTGAAAAACTGAGAGAGAGAGACACACACACAGTATAACACCACCCATAACATGAGAAATACATGAGATTAAAGGACATACACACAACATTCATACCCTCACGATTTTACAATTTATTTTAGTGACAATTTACGCATTATCCGGTGTTGAATCAGGCTCTCTGTTCGGCTCGGTATATTATACTTTTTACCAAATAACTATCGTAGCAAATTTTGTGCGTCTAACAACTTTGATATATGATCTTGCTTCGACTTTTTCTTTCATAATCTAACTATTCGAAGTCATACCTCTTTGAAAATGATTAGACGATGGAGTGTCGATATCATCTTCTCCAGTGATACTTTTGCCACAGCACATCTGATTCAACATATTGTTATCAAGTTACGAAAACCAACAAGCATATCTCAGTTTGGTTGATTTTGCAAGAATTCATTTTCAACGCTACAACCACATGAACTTTTATATTTCTATACTAATACTAGATAGCAAAAGACAAGTTATAAGAACTACAATTAGAGAATTAGCTAGGGAGGTAAACGATGGAGTGTCGATATCATCTTCTCCGGTGAACCTTTTGTCACTGCACATCTGATTCAAGATATTGTTATCAAGTTGTAAGAAACGAACACATTCACACACATATCTCAGCTTCGATTTCCAACGCAAACAGCCACATGAAACCTGTACTATATTTCTAAATTAACTAAGCCTAGAGCAGTAAAAAAAGATCATCTATAGAGAGCAAAAGACAGAGAAGCGAATCAGCGATGATCTCCGTGGTTGAGCGAGTAATGGTTAGCCAGCTTGTGAGCCGTCTTTATTACGACATATATTATAGAGTGATTTTCGTTTGCACATATTGAGCCTAGTAGTGTCGTTTTACTAAGCTATATATATATTGATGTACAGTGTAATTTTTGGTGATTCAATTCAATCAATCGAACACATTGTTCGCGCCACATTTCTCCTCTTTCTTTTCTTTCCCCAAACACCAAATCCCAAATACTCTCGATCTGGATCTGCAATATGGTATCAGAGCAGATTTTTTCGCGTTCATAGATTCAATCAAGATCTCATTTCGTCGATTCAAATCAAGCATCTTCTTTGGTTCGCCTTTGCTCAGTTTTTCGTTTTCGATTGCCAATGGAGGAGAGTCAAGGTTCTCCGATCAATTCAGGTTATGTTTCGCAGCGATCTGGTGCAGAAGAGCAAATGAATCTGTTTTATCTTCATCACTCTGATAATTCGGGAACGATTCTCGTTTCTCAGCCTCTCACCGATGAGAATTACGTATCCTGGAGTCGTGCGATGTTGATAGCTCTCTCAGTGAAGAATAAACTTGGTTTCATCGACGGTACAATCTCTAAACCTCCTACCACAGATATTTTTCTCCACAATTTGTGGATTAGAAACAATAACATAGTGATATCCTAGTTATTGAATTCTGTGAGTAAGGAAATTTCCTCTAGTGTCCTGTTCTCTGATTCTGCTCGTGAAATTTTGATTGATCTCCAAGAGCGATTCCAAAAGAGTAATGGACCTAGAATTTTTCAATTGAAGCGTGAGATTTCTACCACTACTACAAATTACATATTGGGTGCGGAAGGGTATTAGGTGCGGAAGGGTATTAGGTGCGACATGTCGCACCTAATAGTCGCACCTAAACCAATATTAGGTGCGACATGTCGTACCGGATATTCATCCAGATGACTATAAAATTTCGCTAATGTTTAGTGGTATTAGGTGCGACATTGTCGCACCTAATATAAAAATCTTGAACAGAATACTATTAGGTGCGACATTTGTCGCACCTAATACCTTTAGGTGCGACAAATGTCGCACTCAATGTTTTTAAAAATTAAAGTTGTCAGCGAATTCCCTCCGAATATTTTTGGATCTGGGAAATCATATTGGGTGCGACATTGGGTGCGACAGTGTCGCACCCAATATGATTATTAGGTGCGACAATGTCACACCCAATATGAAAAAGGGTTATAACTCGACTGAGCCTTCTTCTTCTCTTTCACTCAGTCAAATCTCATTATCACTCTCAGTCTTCTCTCTCTCGCCGCCCGAGTCTCCTCCCTCTCCACTGCCCTCTCTCTCACCGCCACCGCGAAGTCGCCGTTGCCGCTCTCCTTCAAATCTGCTCTTCGCCGTCCCCCTCCACTCACCGCTCTCCCTTAACCCGCGCCGCCCCTCCCAGCCGTTCGACCAAACGCTCTCAGGTACGTCCTCCCCCTCTTTCTCTCTATCTCACCGTCTATCAATCTCACTCTGTCTCTCTCTCTCTCTTCTAGCCTCGCCCGCTTGGCCGCCCGCTCTCCCTTTACCCGCGCCGCCCCGACCAAACGCTCTCAGGTACGTCCCTCTCTCTCTCTCTCTCTCTCTCTCTATGTCTCACCGTCTCTCAATCTCACTCTGTCTCTCTCTCTCTTCCAGCCCCGCCAGCCGTGACCTGCCTTGTCTGCCCCACCGCCCGGACCAGCCTTGCCCACCCCGTCGACCGGACCAGTTTCCCGCCCCGAGCCGCGTGCCTCAGCTGAGCCCTCGATGAGCCCACTCCCTCCTTGACGACAAGCCCACTCCGCGATCGTGGAGGTATGAGTTCCTCTCGTTGATTTTTTTTTGGAACGTGATTAGTTTGGTTATAAATTTTGGATTAGTGAGATTTTGGATTGGTTAGAGAGTTTGGATTGGTTAGGTTCGTTACGTTTATGTGAAATTGAATTGAAATGTTTAATTTAGTTTAGTTTTAGATTATCGTAATTATTTGAATTGAAATGTTTATGTGATTGTTACTTAGTAATTTCGTTAGTAAAGTTGAATTGAAATGTTTAATTTACATGTTTAAGTCAGAATCAAAGATCTGTTGGCGCATATTTCACATGTTTGAAGTCAGCTTGGGAAGAACTGAACAATTTCAGACCTAGTTGTATTTGTGGCAAATGTACCTGTGGAGGAGTGAAGAGTCTGAATGCCTTTCATCAAGCTGAGTACGTTATGGCATTTCTCATGGGATTGAATGAGACGTATGTCAATACGAGAGGTCAAGTGTTGCTCATGGATCCGATTCCTCCGATAAACAAAGCTTTCTCTCTCGTTTCTCAAGAAGAAAAGCAGCGTTCCATCAGATCTGAGTTGGTTAGTACTCCAGACACCTCTAATGCCATGTCTATGGCTGTGAAAGATGAGGCTCAGCGAAAGACTTGGAATCAGAAGAAAGACAAGCCGATTTATGCTCATTGCAAGATTCCAGGTCATACTATGGAGAAGTGTTACAAGCTGCACGGTTTTCCGGTTGGATACAAGTCCAAGTTCAAGTCTCAGGCAAATGCTGTTGAAGCCAAGCCTGGAACTCAGAACAACAATGGAGATCAAGCTTAGCCTATGCACTCTCTAACTTCGGAGCAGTAGCAACAACTTATGGCTATGCTCTCAGCTCACTCGATTCAGTCTCAACAATCCACTACTCAAGATGAAGTCAATGCCACTACCTATATGGAAGGTAATCATGAAGTTAAAGTACATGTAAATGCATCATTTGCATCACGGCATTCATGGATTCTAGACTCAGGAGCAACCAAACATGTTTGTCTCGAGAAATCTTTGTTCATTAATTTGAGAGCATTGATAAATTCCACCGTTACATTGCCGAATAATCAAGTCATCCAAGTGCATCATTGTGGTGATATAAGAGTCAATGAGCGCTTGTTACTCAAGAATGTCCTGTATGTTCCTGGATTCATGCCCAACTTGCTATCTGTTGGATCATTGACTCAAGATTCACAGGCTATGGTCATCTTTATATCTGATGGATTTTTTATACAGGATGTAAACAGTTTGAGGATGATTGGCAAGGGTAACAAGTGTGGGGAACTCTACGTTCTAGGAGGAGATTTGGAGATGCATTCAGTGGTCAATAAAGTGTCAGCGCTGCTTTGGCATGACAGATTAGGACAACTCTCTTTCAAAGTGCTAGATTCTCTGAGAAAAGTTCTCAATTATCAGAGTTTTAGTGCTGAGAAACCTTGTCTTATTTGTCCTTTAGCTAAGCATAGACGCCTACCTTTTATTTCAAACAATAAACTCTTAGATTCTGCGTTTGATTTGATCCACTGTGACGTTTGGGGTCCATTTCATGTACCTTCCTACTCAGGATTCAGATATTTCTTGACATTGGTGGATGATTGTAGTAGATTTTGTTGGATTTTTTTTATGAAACAGAAAACAGATGTCTATTCACTAATTCCGAGATTCTGCAATATGATATCTACTCAATTCAATGTCAAGATTAAGAGTTTTAGATCTGACAATGCAGCTGAGTTGACATTCTCTGACTTCTTCGCTAAGGCAGAGATTTTACATCAATTCACATGTGTTGAAACGCCTCAGCAAAACTCAGTGGCTGAGCGAAAGCATCAACATTTACTGAATGTGGCTCGTGCTTTATTCTTCAAGTCAAGAGTCCCACACAAATTTTGGTCAGATTGTGTTCTTTCAGCCACGTTTCTGGTCAATAGAGTTCCCACTCCGGTCTTGAAGAATGTTTCTCCCTTTCAAAAATTATTCAACAAAGTACCAGACTACATCGTGCTCAAAGTGTTTGGTTGTTTAGCTTTTGCAGCTACATTAAAAGCTAACCGGAAGAAATTTGATCCTCGTGCACGGCGATGTGTATTTTTGGGATATCCACCGGGAGTTAAAGGGTACAAACTTTATGACCTTGACAAACATGAGGTTTTTCTGTCAAGGGACGTGATTTTTCATGAGCACAGTTTCCCATTTGCCGACAAGCCACACTTAGATGCTCCGATAGATATCTTCAACAACGTGGTTATGCCTTTATCAGCAGGTTCTATGGACTGTGTTCAAGAATCACCCAGCACCTCGAATCAACCAGTTGTAGATCTCCAGTCAGCTGCAATCACAGAAGTCAGCTCTGGCCATGCTGTTGAACTTCAAGGGACTCAAGATGTTGATCTTCCAGCTCTACGGCGATCTACTAGACTCAAATCTGCCCTTACCTACTTGCATGACTTCCATTGTAATCAAGTTGAGGCCGTGACATCTTGTTCTTCTCCTCATACACTGGACAAAGTTATTTACTATCAGGCTTTGTCTCAGTCCTTCAAGTCCTTTGTGTTTGCTGTCTCATTACATGTCGAGCCACAGCACTATAAACAGGCCATGACGTCTCCGGAGTGGATTGAAGCCATGAATGAGGAGATCACTGCTATGCATGACAACAAGACCTGGTCAGTTGTTCCTCTTCCTCTAGATAAGGTCCTAATTGGCTGTAAATGGGTTTTTAAAAATAAACTTCACTCGGACGGGACTTTGGCTCGACACAAAGCTCGTTTAGTCGCCAAAGGGTATAATCAGACTGAGGGTATTGATTTCACTGAGACTTTTTCGCCTGTTGCGAAACTTGTCACCGTGAAAATGCTATTAGCTCTCGCGGCTTCTCATAATTGGCGATTGGCTCAACTTGATGTCAGTAACGCTTTTTTAAATGGCGATTTATTTGAGGAAGTCTACATGTCTTTACCGCCGGGTTACAAGCCTCAGGGGGAGTTTCAACCTTGCTCCTCTACCCAGAAATTGGTTTGCAAGCTTCACAAATCGATTTATGGTCTCAAACAGGCTTCGCGCCAATGGAACTTGTGGTTCACGCACGCTGTCATTCAATTTGGTTTTGTTCAATCCAAAGCTAACTATAGCTTGTTCACCAAGGGTTCTGGGGAGTCTTTTATAGCTGTTCTCCTATATGTCGATGATATCATTGTGGCGGGTCCAAGTTCTCATGAGATTGACAGGGTCAAGAAATTCTTGGGTTCTCAGTTCAAGCTTAAGGACTTAGGCGGCTTACGATATTTTTTGGGACTTGAGATAGCTCGTTCTTCAAGTGGTATTATGGTTTCTCAATGGCAATACGCGCTCCAAATCCTTACTGATTTTGATTTCTTGGCTTCTAAGCCAGTCAAGACGCCTATGGATCCTCGCACTGTTCTCTCTGCCTCTGATGGTGATTTGCTTGATGACCCCACTTCTTATCGCCAATTGATCGGCAAGCTTCTTTACTTGACGATTACCAGGCCGGACATCACGTTCACGGTTCATTCTTTGAGTCAGTTCTTATCTGCTCCTCGCTAAGCTCACCTTCGCGCGGCACACCATTTGCTTCGTTTCATTAAAGCCCAGCCAGGTCTAGGCATCTTCTATTCTGCCTCTTCTTCGACCCAGCTTCGGGGCTTCTCTGATGATGATTATGCGAATTGTTCAGACACTCGTCGTTCCGTTACCGGCTTCTGTGTTTTCCTAGGGGATTCCTTGATCTCTTGGAAATCTAAGAAGCAAACCACGGTTTCTCGTTCTTCCGCTGAGTCCGAGTATCGTGCTTTGGCAGCATTGACTTCTGAGATCATTTGGCTTCATCAGTTGCTTCACGACTTTCGGATTCGGTCGTCTGCCCCCACTGTCCTTCACTGTGATAATCAGGCTGCGATTCACATCGCTTCAAACCCGGTTTTCCATGAACGGACGAAGCATATCGAGGTTGACTGCCATTTCGTTTGCGAAAAGCTTCGCTCAGGGATTTTGAAGTTGCTTCCAGTTCGTTCTCAGCACCAATTAGCGGATATTTTTACGAAGCCCTTGCCAGGTTCACTTCTCCAGCCATTGTTACGCAAGATGGCCGTGAAAGATGTTTTCCGTCCACCTTGAGGGGGAGTATTACGACATATATTATAGAGTTATTGTCGTTTGTACATATTGAGCCTAGTAGTGTCGTTTTACTAAGCTATATATATTGATGTACAGTGTAATTTTTGGTGATTCAATTCAATCAATCGAACACATTGTTCGCACCACATTTCTCCTCTTTCTTTTCTTTCCCTAAACACCAAATCCCAAATACTCTCGATCTGGATCTGCAATAGTCTTGTCATAGACGATGCCATTGATGAGCTCGTACTTCTTGTAGTGCGTCTTGAGCGCCTCGCTCTGCCTCTTCGCCAGAGCCGCCTCTTCGGCCTGGTGCTGCTTCAGCATGAAAGCCGTCTCCGATGAGTGCTTGTAGGCGAGGCTCTTCAGCGACCTCGCCGCGGCGAAGTCCGGTTCTCCGGCGTCGATCCACCGGCACTCCACGCGGTGGCCGGGGACCGGAGGCTTGTCGGAGAACATGTCCGGCTGGGCGGCGCGCGTGCGGACGGGGCGAGGCATGCCGGAGATCATGAACGGGTAGTCGGAGAGGATCGAAACGACGGAGATCGCCTGTTTCGCGTTCTCCATCTCGACCAGAGCGCACTGCGGAGGGTTTCCAGAAGCAACCAAGACAAACACATGCGAAATAACAAAATCTTCATCTGTGAGATAGATGGGACCCAAAAAAAGGTCAGAGCACAGGCTTGACCAAGCTCTTTTATTGGAGGGGCGAGCCGAGCCAAACTTAAGGAATATGACTTAGGCCCAACCTAAGACCAAACCCATGACTCTCGGAGGCGAGGGCCGAGCATAGACCCGGATTAGAAAATGGCTTAACCTAGACCTTAAAAAGCTCAAACTATAATCATAAAGAAAATAATAAATAAATATTTTTAAAAATTTAGCACTTTTAATCAAACAACAAATATTTTAGTTAGAAACATTTATATCATTAATAATAAAATAGAGTTTACATGTCAAAACTACTTTTTAAACATAAAAACATTAATCTTAAACAAAAATAAAATTTTACTTTTATTTAAAAAAGAGTAGGGCCGAACTGGACCTAATTAGGACTCGGTCCTAGCTTGGGTTGGTCTTTTTTTAGAGCCCGGATTGGGACGGATTCGAAGGCATATACCTTAAGATCAGGCCAGATCTGTCAATAAGCAAGATTTAGCTCGGCCTTTTTTAAAAAGGGTTGGGCCCGCCCGAAACTTCTAAAAAAGAGGGCCGGACTAATTAACTTACGGGCGATCCAACCCAATTAACAACACTATTTTAGACTTTTTAATTAGTAAATTATCGTGACTAAACATTTGATGTCAAAGATATTTAAAACTTGATTTTTTTATCATCTTTTGGAGAAAAAAAATTGAAAGTCTCGTAATCATCATATTCTTTATTTTTTTCCTGTTCTCTCACACTATAAATATCTCTCTAAACACGTGGATTTCAAGGATTGAAGTTCAAAAGAATGAGTAAATTAATTTTATTATTAAGTTCGAATAAATTTAAATTAGATTAAATTGTTATTTTTACTTATAGTTAGATTTAGCGTTCAAAAATATTAAATTTTAAGAAATTTTGCTATGGTTTGCGAATAGTAAATATGAAATTCAACAAAATTAGCGATTGAAATTACTAATTTTTGTGATGGTTTGTGATGGTTTTTAATAATTTAAGACCGTTTGCAATTACAATCTTGTTTAAGTAAGATGCACTAATACCCTCTCTTTATTTGACATTTTCCAATATTTTACGTCTTAAATATACTATGCACTAAATTGCATGAGATTACAAATTACCCTTTCCGTCGGAAAACATTTTTGTATCGGTCGATGTGCGTGTGTATGGGAAGAAGCTCAAACAAAAGGGAAATGCAAGAAGAAGAAGAAGAAGAAGAAGAAGAAGAAGAAGAAGAAGAAGAAGAAGAAGACCAAAGCCGATCACTCTTCTTCCTCCTCCGACGCTCACCCTTTCCTCCACCAACGACAGGCTCATCGCTCTCACCGCCATCTTCGACGACGACTGCCACGTGTCGGGCTCGCTAATCGCCATCAAGATCAAGAGACCCTACGAAGACGGCGACGGAGAATACGACCCCGAGTCCGCCGCGGCGGTGCTTCTGGTTCGATGTCCGGCGGGATATCCTTCGAAGCCGGAGAAAGTGCGCGTAGAAGGGCTCTCCAAATCCCGAGGGAACGGACTCCGACGCCGGTCTTCTTCGCCTTCCACCGGTTCCATGAGAGGCGAAGGCGTCCCAAAATTTTCTACTCTACCCAATTTTCTACTTTATATTTCTCTTTCTAACAAAACTCTGCCCAATTTTCTACTTAACTATTTCTCTCACATAAAACACAATTGAGACTAAAATAAAGAGAAACCAAGGGAAATCAATGCCATCTCCGCTCACACAATGTCACCAAGACTCATGTTGAGCGTCAAAGCACGCGCCGAGGGGAAACACTCCGCGTTTCTGTAGTTCACGTTTTCTATTTTCTTAAGGAACACTGCGACTGACTCACTCCTGGCGTAGAGTTGAGAGAAGAGCAAACTCGCTTCGGGCGTGAAGTTAAGTGAAGAACCACCACTACCACCATACTCCCAATCCCACAAATTCAAAGGCACGTAGCACAGTCCACCTACGCCGTGTCTACAAGAGTTAATCTAAAAAATGGCTTAACAGAGCCCACAAGGCCTTTGAGCTGGTATTACCTCATGATCTTGTTTGTGTGATTATCATTATTTGGTCTTTCCACTACATTCTTGAAAAAATCAGTCCAAAATAATGAGTATCTTGCATATTTCTTTACCTTTACTCTCTGGCTCTAGAAACAACCAAGACGACACACGCGAAAAAAACGGAAAAGAGTCAGGTTGGGCCGACCCTTTTTTCATGCCCGAAAAAGGTCCGAGCACAGACCCAACCCAAGCCCTTTTATTGGAAGGTCAAGCCGAGCCAAACTTAAGGAATAAGACTTTAGGCCCAACCCAGGACCAAACTCTCGACTTGCGAGTTGAGGGCTGAGCACATACCTGGATTAGAAAAGGGCCAAAGATAGACTTTAAAAAACCCAAATTAGAATCATAAAAAATAATAAATAAACATTTTTTTATTGTTCAAAATATGCATTTTTGAGTAAAACAACAAACATTTTAGTAGAAACATGTATACATTAATAATAAAATTGAGTTTATGTGTCAAAAGTACTTTTTAAACATAAAAAATTAATCTTAAACAAAAAAAAATATTTATTTTATTTAAAAAAGAGTGGGTTTGAACGGGGCCTGATCAGTGCCCGGTCCGGGCATGTGTTAGACTTTTTTTAGGGTCAGACTTGAAGGCCTATTAACACAGACCCATCAAAGTTGACTAATTCTAACAAATACTCGTTCAAATAACTTTTTTATTTAATTAATTAATTATAATTTAGACAAATTAGGGCGGTTTGACGAGGACTTGCGGAGGCGAAATCAAAAGAAAAAAATCCGATCAAAGAAGATGAATCCCCAAATGCTGAGCAAAGGAGTCTTCGGTAATCCTTCAATCTTTTCTAGCTTTGCTCATTCTCGTTCTTGTAGCTACGCTTCTACTAGAAGTACAGTTGAATTTGAAAAATTGGTCCAAAATCGATGCAAATCCCGAGACTTATCTATAGGCGAAGCTCTGCGTCTCTTCAATGACATGTCTGATTTGAGACCCATGCCCTGTGTTCGTAGTTTCAATCAATTGATTGATTCAATGTCGAAGATGAATCAGTTCTCCACTGTGGTTTCTATGTACTCACACCTCGTTAGGTTTCGTGGAACTGATTTCCAGCCCAACGTCTGTACTTTGACCATTGTTGCCAAATGTTTGTGGCGATCAAACAGTGCGAAGTCAGGCTTCTCAGTTCTCTCCGTGGCCATTAAAAGTGGGATTCGTCCTGATTCGCTCACCATGAATACTCTTCTCGACGGTCTCTGTAAGGAAGGTTCTATGGCTGAGGCTATGGATTTGTTCGAGAAGATGGTCGAGCAGAAAGGTTTGTGCAACGAGGCGACATATGGGACCATCATCAATGGGTTCTGTAAGGCCGGAGAGACCCAAAAGGCAATCGGTCTTCTTAAGCGAATCCTCAAAATTGAAGGGATTAAACTTGATTTATACTGTTTTAGTGCACTCATCGACGGCCTTTGTAAAGAAAGACGAACTGAGGAGGCATTGAGCTTGTTTCGGGACCTGACCAGCCGTGGTCTTCAGCCCAATGTTGTTAGCTATAATTCACTGATTAATGGATTATGCAAAGCTGGCCGCTTGGAAGAAGTACAGAAACTTTTAGCTGACATGGACAATGATGGAGTTTCGCCTGATGTCCACACTTACAGTGTTCTCATTGATTCACTTTGTAAAGTCGATAAAATCCAGGATGCGATCTCAGTGTTTGAATTGATGGAAAAAAGATGTGTCGAGCCTGATGTTGTCACATTCAATTCTATAATTGATGCGTTGTGTAAGGCTGGCCGAGTGGAAGAAACAAATCTGTTCATTGACAAGATGGTGACACGAAATATCTATCCAGACATCGTGACTGTAAATATACTTGTTGATGGCTTTGCTAGAAATGGGAAGATGGATAAGGCTCAGCAATTGTTTGAAGATATGGTGCAACATGGTTTGAAGCCAGGTTTGATAACTTTCAACACGTTAATAAATGGGTTTTGTCAACAAGGTGAGATGGAGAACGCAAAGGAGATTTTTGAAGAAATGCCATTTCGGCCAGATATCTTTTCATACAACACTCTCGTTGAAGGCTACGTAAGGGTGGGACAGGTAGGTGTTGCTCTCAAGCTTTTGAAGGATATGATCTGTGATGGCGTAGCACCTGTTTATATAACGAGGAATTCTTTGAAGAAGATTAATGCAATGAGGCTTAAAGCACTTGTAAAATAACCCTGCTATAGGCCGTGGTTATGAACCCGGTTTGTTACTTATAGCTTAGAATTTATATAATTGGAGTATCATATTCTGTAGGATTCATTTGTACCCAATTTCAACTAATATTGGGGACTTTTTTTTCCCAGTTCTCAAAGACATAGTTTTATATTTATTGATTTTGAATCTATGATGGTTGAGGATAGTCCTGTGCTTGTATTGATAAAAAAAACATCATAGTAATGAATTTCATTACTCATGCATTTTGTATGATAGTTTTTTTTTTTTTTTTTTTCGTCATGGAGATATTTTCATGTCATTAATATGGTACAGTAAATGGGAAGAAGTTAAATAATCTTAAATCTCTGTTGAGTTGGGATTCGGTAGCGTCGAACACCAAGATGACCTTAAAGTGTAACTTAGCTTAGAATTTTTGTAGTTGGAGAGTATTCATTTGTACCCGATTTCAACTCCCAATGGAAAAACTTTCTTGTTCTGCTGTTTTCAGTTCTCAAAGACATAGTTTTGTATTTACTGATGATGTATCTATGATGATAGTACTGTACTTGTATTGATAAAAACATGATAGTAATGATTTTCATTTCATTTTGTATGATAGATTTTTTTTTCCGTCATGGAGATTTTTTTTATGTCAATATGGTGTTATTATCTTTTAATTTATAATTATGTCAACTTTAATTGAGAGAAACTTAGGTTTAAGAGAATATTGTTGAGCCAAACAACCTGGAAATTGCAATCAAGTGTTTCATAGTTCACTGCAACTTCACAACAACCGGTTTAAGACAAAATACATTCGATTAAATATCACAAAATATAATTGACATAAAAAAAATAAAAAATAAATGCAAGTTGTTTAAGACATTCCTAGAGCAAACTAAAAAAATTCAGAACTCATGCACACAATTTTCATTCCAAGAAGAATGATCAACCAAAAAAAAAAAAAACACGGAAAATACAAAATTGATCGGAGGCAGATGTAAATCCTAAAAATCAAGAAGGAAAAAAAATGAACTTAATCCATGGAAGATTGTCTACAAAATAGAGAATATGTTAAACATAAATGACCCTTAAATTGTCTAAAATACCTCTAATTTAATTATAGAAAAATAATAACGGACAATAGACCCGTAAAATCATGATGAAAAAAATATATAGGAAAGCTTAAACACTCGGTCTGTATGCACAGAAGAAAAAGGAACGTTTTCATCATATTGAAGTTGGTGTCAAAGATGAAATGCTTGTGAAAGAACAAGTGTTGGTGGAAGAAGAGTTGGTGACAACGCTGGAAGAGGAGTCTTCTACAACAATAAATGTCCAAACAATAGTCTGAGCTGATTTGAAAGAAAAATTGCAGCCGGAGCACGATACATGGAGAGAGAGAGAGAGAGAGAGAGAGAGAGAGAGAGAGAGAGAGCATGATATATACTCACATGCAAAGAAACAACGGATTTTTATAACGCCAATTCCGTATTCAAGAGTTCAAAACAGCCATAAGCACCACAAGAGAGAAAACCAAACATGAGGGCAAGGCTGGAGTGAATTAAGGAAGAAAAAACATGAATACCATGCAGCAAGAGCGAGCGTCAATTCATGCCGTTCAGACATTGTTGAAGGAAGCCCACTTTGATTATGTTTATTAATTCATTATTATTTCGTAGTTAAAATAATGGTTTTAGTAGTGTTTAATGAATTTTTGCGCTTTAATAACGTTTAATGAAGATCATATGTGTTAGGTTCTAACTCTAATGGTTTTTTTCTTTTGAGCAAAACTCGAACCCTTCTCCTCATTTGAAGCTTGATTAGCTTAAGTTTCCATTCGATAAAATATGAGTATTTACTTATCTTACAAGAACTATTATTTGAATAAATAGTAATTATGTTAAATAATTCGCAGCAACGGGTGCACAGTGCATAACTATTTAGCAGTGGTTGCACTCCAAAGAATCTAACCCTCTTCAGATTCCCAGAACAGAAAATAATCCGCTTAAAATTCAAATCCCTGCTAAAGAAAAAAAAATACATCTATTTATAAATCTAGGCAAAAATCAGAGCGAATGGTTGGACAATTCCAATGTTAAGAGCTAGACCTGATTGAAGAAAAGCGAGAGCATACCGAATTGAGAAACCTCGCCAACCAGCAAAGATTTGTTTAACATTTCAACAAGTGTTTAAAACCAAGAACTTTCATAATTGAGAACTTGGTACTTAGAGAGGTTTTCATGCATAGCGAGCCACGTCAATGAACTCAAGCCAAACTCGAAGAGTCATCACTTACCACAGACCTCAACAATGGAGCTTACAAGTTCAACAATATGAAAGACAACGAAAAAACGAAATCCTTTAAATGCTGAACAGTTAAGGCAGGAGACTCTAACAAAACGCAAAAATGGGAAAGGAACGGCAAGTTATGACGAGCAGGACAATCCTTATTTGCAGAGCTGAACAATTGAGCTTAAGTCCAATGAAAAGGGAAAAGAATAAAGCTCGTCGTCAAGATTGCCTAGCTTCAAAAAGTACTAAATGCCGAAGCTCACAATAAGTTATGCTCAGCAAACTTAACAAGAAGGCTCAAGCTAAATTGCCAAACACATTTACAACCATCTATGCCCAGCAAACCTAAAGAGCATTAATGTGAGTTACAGTGCTGAGAACATAAAAGATATTAACCGAAGACCACGAAACGTGAAGGACTGCGATCTCTTGAAAAACTGAGAGAGAGAGAGAGAGAGAGAGACACACAGTATAACACCACCCATAACATGAGAAATACATGAGATTAAAAGACATACACACATCATTCATACCCTCACGATTTTACAATTATTTTAGTGACAATTTACGCATTATCCGGTGTTGAATCAGGCTCTCTGTTCGGCTCGGTATTTTATTCTTTTTACCAAATAACTATCGTAACAAATTTTGTGCATCTAACAACTTTGATATATGATCTTGCTTCGACTTTTTCTTTCATAATCTAACTATTCAAAGGCATACCTCTTTGAAAATGATTAGACGATGGAGTGTCGATATCATCTTCTCCAGTGATGCTTTTGTCACTGCACATCTGATTCAACACATTGTTATCAAGTTACAAGAACCAACAAGCATATCTCAGTTTGGTTGATTTTGCAGGAATTCTTTTTCAACGCTACAACCACATGAACTTGTATATTTCTATACTAATACTAGATAGCAAAAGGCAAGTTATAAGAACTACAATTAGAAAATTAGCTAGGGAGGTAAATGATGGAGTGTCGATATCATCTTCTTCGGTGAGCCTTTTGTCACTGCACATCTGATTCAAGATATTGTTATCAAGTTGTAAGAAACGAACACATTCACACACATATCTCAGCTTCGATTTCCAACGCAAACAACCACATGAAACCTGTACTATATTTCTAAATTAACTAAGCCTAGAGCAGTAAAAAAGATCATCTATAGAGAGCAAAAGACAGAGAAGCGAATCAGCGATGATCTCCGTGGTTGAGCGAGTAATGGTTAGCCAGCTTGTGAGCCGTCTTTATTACGACATATTATAGAGTGATTGTCGTTTGCACATATTGAGCCTAGTAGTGTCGTTTTACTAAGCTATATATATTGATGTACAGTGTAATTTTTGGTGATTCAATTCAATTCAATCAATCGAACACATTGTTCGCGCCACATTTCTCCTCTTTCTTTTCTTTCCCCAAACACCAAATCCCAAATCTCTCGATCTGGATCTGCAATATGGTATCAGAGCAGATTTTTCCGCGTTCATAGATTCAATCAAGATCTCCTTTCGTCGATTCAAATCAAGCATCTTCTTTGGTTCACCTTTGCTCAGTTTTTCGTTTTCGATTGCCAATGGAGGAGAGTCAATGTTCTCCGATCAATTCAGGTTATGTTTCGCAGCGATCTGGTGCAGAAGAGCAAATGAATCCGTTTTATCTTCATCACTCTGATAATCCGGGAACGATTCTCGTTTCTCAGCCTCTCACCGGTGAGAATTACGTATCCTGGAGTCGTGCGATGTTGATAGCTCTCTCAGTGAAGAATAAACTTGGTTTCATCGACGGTACAATCTCTAAACCTCCTACCACAGATATTTTTCTCCACAATTCGTGGATTAGAAACAATAACATAGTGATATCCTGGTTATTGAACTCTGTGAGTAAGGAAATTTCCTCTAGTGTCTTGTTCTCTGATTCTGCTCGTGAAATTTGGATTGATCTCCAAGAGCGATTCCAACAGAGTAATGGACCTAGAATTTTTCAATTGAAGTGTGAGATTGCTACCACTACTACAAATTAACATATTGGGTGCGGAAGGGTAGTCGCACCTAAACCAATATTAGGTGCGACATGTCGCACCGGATATTCATCCAGATGACTGAAAATTTCGCATGTATAGTGGTATTAGGTGCAACATTGTCGCACCTAATATAAAAATGTCGAACCGAATACTATTAGGTACGACATTTGTCGCACCAAATACCTTTAGGTGCGATAAATGTCGCACCCAATGTTTTTAAAAATTAAAGTTGTCAGCGAATTCCCTCCGAATATTTTTGGATCTGGGAAATCATATTGGGTGCGACATTGGGTGCGACAGTGTCGCACCCAATATGATTATTAGGTGCGACAATCTCGCACCCAATATGAAAAGGGGTTATAACTCGACTGAGCCTTTTTCTCTTTCACTCGGTCAAATCTCATTATCACTCTCAGTCTTCTCTCTCTCGCCGCCCGAGTCTCCTCCCTCTCCACTGCCCTCTCTCTCACCGCCGCCGCGAAGTCGCCGTCGCCGCTCTCCTTCAAATCTGCTCTCCGCCGTCCCCTCCACTCCCCGCTCTCCCTTAACCCGCGCCGCCCCTCCCAGCCGTCCGACCAAACGCTCTCAGGTACGTCCTCCCCCTCTCTCTCTCTCTCTCTATATCACCGTCTCTCAATCTCACTATGTCTCTCTCTCTCTTCCAGCCTCGCCCGCTTGGCCGCCCGCTCTCCCTTAACCCGCGCCGCCCCGACCAAACGCTCTCAGGTACGTCCCCCCCTCTATCTCTCTCTGTCTCACCGTTTCTCAATCTCACTCTGTCTCTCTCTCTTCCAGCCCCGCCGGCCGTGACCTGCCTTGTCCGCCCCGCCGCTCGGACCAGCCTTGCCCATCCCGTCGACCGGACCAGTTTCCCGCCCCGAGCCGCGCGCCTCAGCTAAGCCCTCGACGAGCCCACTCCATCCTTGACAACAAGCCCACCCCGCGACCGTGGAGGTATGAGTTCCTCTCGTTGATTTTTTTTTTTGTTATAAATTTTGGATTAGTGAGATTTTGGATTGGTTAGGTTCGTTACATTTATGTGAAATTGAATTGAAATGTTTAATTTAGTTTAGTTTTAGATTATCGTAATTATTTGAATTGAAATTGAAATATTTATGTGATTGTTACTTAGTAATTTCGTTAGTAAAGTTGAATTGAAATGTTTAATTTACATGTTTGAGTCAGAATCAAAGATCTGTTGGCGCATATTTCACATGTTTGAAGTCAGCTTGGGAAGAACTGAACAATTTCAGACCTAGTTGTACATGTGGCAAATGTACATGTGGAGGAGTGAAGAGTCTGAATGCCTTTCATCAAGCTGAGTACGTTATGGCATTTCTCATGGGATTGAATGAGAGTATGTCAATACGAGAGGTCAAGTGTTGCTCATGGATCCGATTCCTCCGATAAACAAAGTTTTCTCTCTCGTTTCTCAAGAAGAAAAGCAGCGTTCCATCGGATCTGAGTTGGTTAGTACTCCAGACACCTCTAATGCCATGGCTATGGTTGTGAAAGATGAGGCTCAACGAAAATACTTGGAATCAGAAGAAAGACAAGCCGATTTGTGCTCATTGCAAGATTCCAAGTCATACTATGGAGAAGTGTTACAAGCTGCACGGTTTTTCGGTTGGATACAAGTCCAAGTTCAAGTCTCAGGCAAATGCTGTTGAAGCCAAGCCTGGAACTCAGAACAACAATGGAGATCAAGCTCAGCCTATGCACTCTCTAACTTCGGAGCAGTAGCAACAACTTATGGCTATGCTCTCAGCTCACTCGATTCAGTCTCAACAATCCACTACTCAAGATCAAGTCAATGCCACTACCTATATGGAAGGTAATCATGAAGTTAAAGTACATGTAAATGCATCATTTGCATCACGGCATTCATGGATTCTAGACTCAGGAGCAACCAAACATGTTTGTCTCGAGAAATCTTTGTTCATTAATTTGAGAGTATTGATAAATTCTACCGTTACATTGCCAAATAATCAAGTCATCCCAGTGCATCATTGTGGTGATATAAGAGTCAATGAGCGCTTGTTACTCAAGAATGTCCTGTATGTTCCTGGATTCATGCACAACTTGCTATCTGTTGGATCATTGACTCAAGATTCACAGGCTGTGGTCATCTTTACAGCTGATGGATTTTTTATACAGGATGTAAACAGTTTGAGGATGATTGGCAAGAGTAACAAGTGTGGGTAACTCTACGTTCTAGGAGGAGATTTGGAGATGCATTCAGTGGTCAATAAAGTGTCAGCGCAGCTTTGGCATGACAGATTAGGACACCTCTCTTTCAAAGTGCTAGATTCTCTGAGAGATGTTCTCAATTATCAGAGTTTTAGTGCCGAGAAACATTGTCTTATTTGTCCTTTAGCTAAGCATAGACGCCTACCTTTTATTTCAAACAATAAACTCTCTGATTCTGCGTTTGATTTGATACACTGTGACGTTTGGGGTCCATTTCATGTACCTTCCTACTAAGGATTCAGATATTTCTTGACATTGGTGGATGATTGTAGTAGATTTTGTTGGATTTTTTTTTATGAAACAGAAAACAGATGTCTAGTCACTAATTCCGAGATTCTGCAATATGATATATACTCAATTCAATATCAAGATTAAGAGTTTTAGATCTGACAATGCAGCTGAGTTGATATTCTCTGACTTCTTCGCTAAGGCAGGGATTTACATCAATTCACATGTGTTGAAACGCCTCAGCAAAACTCAGTGGCTGAGCGAAAACATCGGCATTTACTGAATGTGGCCCGTGCTTTATTCTTCAAGTCAAGAGTCCCACACAAATTTTGGTCAGATTGTGTCCTTTCAGCCACGTTTCTGGTCAATAGAGTTCCCACTCCAGTCTTGAAGAATGTTTCTCCCTTTCAAAAATTATTCAACAAAGTACCAGACTACAGCGTGCTCAAAGTGTTTGGTTGTTTAGCTTTTGCAGCTACATTACAAGGTAATCGGAAGAAATTTGATCCTCGTGCACGGCGATGTGTATTTTTGGGATATCCACCGGGAGTTAAAGGGTACAAACTTTATGACCTTGACAAACATGAGGTTTTTCTGTCAAGGGACGTGATTTTTCATGAGCACAGTTTCCCATTTGCCGACAAGCCACACTTAGATGCTCCGATAGATATCTTCAACAACGTGGTTATGCCTTTATCAGCTGGTTCTATGGACTGTGTTCAAGAATCACCCAGCACCTCGAATCAACCAGTTGTAGATCTCCAGTCAGCTGCAATCACAGAAGTCAGCTCTGGCCATGCTGTTGAACTTCAGGGGACTCAAGACGTTGATCTTCCAGCTCTACGGCGATCTACTAGACTCAAATCTGCCCCTACCTACTTGCATGACTTCCATTATAATCAAGTTGAGGCCGTGACATCTTGTTCTTCTCCTCATACACTAGACAAAGTTATTTCCTATCAGGCTTTGTCTCAGTCCTTCAAGTCCTTTGTGCTTGCTGTCTCATTACATGTCGAGCCACAGCACTATAAACGGGCCATGACGTCTCCGGAGTGGATTGAAGCCATGAATGAGGAGATCACTGCTATGCATGACAACAAGACCTGGTCAGTTGTTCCTCTTCCTCTAGATAAGGTCCCAATTGGCTGTAAATGGGTTTTTAAAAACAAACTTCATTCGGACGGGACTTTGGCTCGACACAAAGCTCGTTTAGTCGCCAAAGGGTATAATCGGACTGAGGGTATTGATTTCACTGAGACTTTTTTGCCTGTTGCGAAACTTGTCACCGTGAAAATGCTATTAGCTCTCGCGGCTTCTCATAATTGGCGATTGGCTCAACTTGATGTCAATAACGCTTTTTTAAATGGCGATTTATTTGAGGAAGTCTACATGTCTTTACCGCCGGGTTACAAGCCTCAGGGGGAGTTTCAACCTTGCTCCTCTACCCAGAAATTGGTCTGCAAGCTTCACAAATCGATTTATGGTCTCAAACAGGCTTCGCGCCAATGGAACTTGCGGTTCACGCACGGGTGTCATTCAATTTGGTTTTGTTCAATCCAAAGCTGACTATAGCTTGTTCACCAAGGGTTCTGGGGAGTCTTTTATAGCTGTTCTCCTATATGTCGATGATATCATTGTGGCGGGTCCAAGTTCTCATGAGATTGACAGGGTCAAGAAATTCTTGGGTTCTCAGTTCAAGCTTAAGGACTTAGGCGACTTACGATATTTTTTGGGACTTGAGATAGCTCGTTCTTCAAGTGGTATTGTGGTTTCTCAACGGCAATACGCGCTCCAAATCCTTACTGATTTTGATTTCTTGGCTTCTAAGCCAGTCAAGACGCATATGGATCCTCGCACTGTTCTCTCTGCCTCTGATGGTGATTTGCTTGATGACCCCACTTCCTATCGCCAATTGATTGGCAAGCTTCTTTACTTGACGATTACCAGGCCGGACATCACGTTCACGGTGCATTCTTTGAGTCAGTTCTTATCTGCTCCTCGCCAAGCTCACCTTCGCGCGGCACACCATTTGCTTCGGTTCATTCAAGCCCAGCCAGGTTTAGGCATCTTCTATTCTGCCTCTTCTTTGACCCAGCTTCGGGGCTTCTCTGATGCTGATTATGCGAATTGTTCAGACACTCGTCGTTCCGTTACCGGCTTCTGTGTTTTCCTAGGGGATTCCTCGATCTCTTGGAAATCTAAGAAGAAAACCACGGTTTCTCGTTCCTCCGCTGAGTCCGAGTATCGTGCTTTGGCAGCATTGACTTCTGAGATCATCTGGCTTCATCAGTTGCTTCACGACTTTCGGATTCGGTCGTCTGCCCCCAATGTCATTTACTGTGATAATCGGGTTGCGATTCACATCGCTTCAAACCCGGTTTTCCATGAACGGACGAAGCATATCGAGGTTGACTGCCATTTCGTTCTTGAAAAGCTTCGCTCAGGGATTTTGAAGTTGCTTCCAGTTCGTTCTCAGCACCAATTAGCGGATATTTTTACGAAGCCCTTGCCAGGTTCACTTCTCCAGCCATTGTTACGCAAGATGGCCGTGAAAGATGTTTTCCGTCCACCTTGAGTGGGAGTATTACGACATATATTATAGAGTGATTGTCGTTTGTACATATTGAGCCTAGTAGTGTCATTTTACTAAGCTATATATATTGATGTACAATGTAATTTTTGGTGATTCAATTCAATCAATCGAACACATTGTTCGCGCCACATTTCTCCTCTTTCTTTTTTTTCCCCAAACACCAAATCCCAAATACTCTCGATCTGGATCTGCAATAGTCTTGTCGTAGACAACGCCATTGATGAGCTCGTACTTCTTGTAGTGCGTCTTGAGCGCCTCGCTCTGCCTCTTCGCCAGAGCCGCCTCTTCGGCCTGGTGCTGCTTCAGCATGAAAGCCGTCTCCGATGAGTGCTTGTACGCGAGGCTCTTTAGCGACCTCGCCGCAGCGAAGTCCGGTTCTCTGGCGTCGATCCACCGGCACTCCACGTAGCGGCCGGGATCGGAGGCTTGTCGAAGAACATGTCCGGCTGGGCGGCGCGCGTGCGGACGGGGCGAGGCATGCCGGAGATCATGAACGGGTAGTCGGAGAGGATCGAGACGACGGAGATCGCCTGTTTCGCGTTCTCCATCTCGACCAGAGCGCACTACAGAGGGTTTCCAGAAGCAACCAAGACAAACACACGCGAAATAACAAAATCTTCATCTGTGAGAGAGAGGGGACCCAAAAAAAGGTCAGAGCACAGGCTTGACCAAGCTCTTTTATTGGAGGGGCGAGCCGAGCCAAACTTAAGGAATATGACTTAGGCCCAACCTAAGACCAAACCCATGACTCTCGGAGGCGAGGGCCGAGCATAGACCCGAATTAGAAAATGGCTTAACCTAGACCTTAAAAAGCTCAAACTATATTCATAAAGAAAATAATAAATAAATATTTTTTAAAAATTTAGCACTTTTAATCAAACAACAAATATTTTAGTTAGAAACATTTATATCATTAATAATAAAATAGAGTTTACATGTCAAAACTACTTTTTAAACATAAAAACATTAATCTTAAACAAAAATAAAATTTTAATTTTATTTAAAAAAGAGTAGGGCCGAACTGGACCTAATTAGGACTCGGTCCTAGCTTGGGTTGGTCTTTTTTTAGAGCCCGGATTGGGACGGATTCGAAGGCATATACCTTAAGATCAGCCCAGATCTGTCAATAAGCAAGATTTAGCTCGGCCTTTTTTAAAAAGGGTTGGGCCCGCCCGAAACTTCTAAAAAAGAGGGCCGGACTAATTAACTTACGGGCGATCCAACCCAATTAACAACACTATTTTAGACTTTTTAATTAGTAAATTATCGTGACTAAACATTTGATGTCAAAGATATTTAAAACTTGATTTTTTATCATCTTTTGGAGAAAAAAAATTGAAAGTCTCGTAATCATCATATTCTTTATTTTTTTCCTGTTCTCTCACACTATTAATATCTCTCTAAACACGTGGATTTCATGGATTGAAGTTCAAAAGAATAGTAAATTAATTTTATTATTAAGTTCGAATAAATTTAAATTAGATTAAATTGTTATTTTTACTTATAGTTAGATTTAGCGTTCAAAAATATTAAATTTTAAGAAATTTTGCTATGGTTTGCGAATAGTAAATATGAAATTCAACAAAATTAGCGATTGAAATTACTAATTTTTGTGATGGTTTTTAATAATTTAAGACTGTTTGCAATTACAATCTTGTTTAAGTAACATGCACTAATACCCTCTCTTTAGTTGACATTTTCCAATATTTTACGTCTTAAATATACTATGCACTAAATTGCATGAGATTACAAATTACCCTTTCCGTCGGAAAACATTTTTGTATCGGTCGATGCGCGTGTGTATGGGAAGAAGATCAAACAAAAGGGAAATGCAACAAGAAGAAAAAGAAGAAGAAGAAGAAGAAGAATACCAAAGCCGATCACTCTTCTTCCTCCTCCGACGCTCACCCTTTCCTCCACCAACGACAGGCTCATCGCTCTCACCGCCATCTTCGACGACGACTGCCACGTGTCGGGCTCGCTAATCGCCATCAAGATCAAGAGACCCTACGAAGACGGCGACGGAGAATACGACCCCGAGTCCTCCGCGGCGGTGCTTCTGGTTCGATGTCCGGCGGGATATACTTCGAAGCCGGAGAAAGTGCGCGTAGAAGGGCTCTCCAAATCCTGAGGGAACGGACTCTGACGCCGGTCTTCTTCGCCTTCCACCGGTTCCTTGAGAGGCGAAGGCGTCCCAAAATTTTCTACTCTACCGAATTTTCTACTCTATATTTCTCTTTCTAACAAAACTCTGCCCAATTTTCTACTTAACTATTTCTCTCACATAAAACACAATTGAGACTAAAATAAAGAGAAACCAAGGGAAATCAATGTCATCTCCGCTCACACAATGTCACCAAGACTCATGTTGAGCGTCAGAGCACGCGCTAGGGAACGGACTCTGACGCCGGTCTTCTTCGCCTTCCACCGGTTCCATGAGAAGCGAAGGCATCCCAAAATTTTCTACTCTACCGAATTTTCTACTCTATATTTCTCTTTCTAACAAAATTCTACCCAATTTTCTACTTAACTATTTCTCTCACATAAAACACAATTGAGACTAAAATAAAGAGAAACCAAGGGAAATCAATGTCATCTCCGCTCACACAATGTCACCAAGACTCATGTTGAGCGTCAGAGCACGCGCTGAGGGGAAACACTCCGCGTTTCTGTAGTTCACGTTTTCTATTTTCTTAAGGAACACTACGACTGACTCACTCCTGGCGTAGAGTTGAGAGGAGAGCAAACTCGCTTCGGGCGTGAAGTTAAGTGAAGAAGCACCACTACCACCATACTCCCAATCCCACAAATTCAAAGGCACGTGGCCAAGTCCACCTACGCCGTGTCTACAAGAGTTAATCTAAAAAATGGCTTAACAGAGCCCACAAGGCCTTTGAGCTGGTATTACCTCATGATCTTGTTTGTGTGATCATCATTATTTGGCCTTTCCACTACATTCTTGAAAAAATCAGTCCAAAATAATGAGTATCTTGCATATTTCTTTACCTTTACTCTCCGCCTCTAGAAACAACCAAGACGACACACGCGAAAAAAAATGAAAAAGAGTCAGGTTGGGCCGACCCTTTTTTCATGCCCGAAAAAGGTCCGAGCACAGACCCAACCCAAGCCCTTTATTGGAAGGTCAAGCCGAGCCAAACTTAAGGAATAAGACTTTAGGCCCAACCCAGGACTAAACTCTCGACTTGCGAGTTGAGGGCTGAGCATATACCTGGATTAGAAAAGGGCCAAAGATAGACTTTTAAAACACCCAAATTAGAATCATAAAAAATAATAAATAAACATTTTTTTATTGTTCAAAATATGCATTTTTGAGTAAAACAACAAACATTTTAGTAGAAACATGTATACATTAATAATAAAATTGAGTTTATGTGTCAAAAGTACTTTTTAAACATAAAAAATTAATCTTAAACAAATGTAAAATATTTATTTTATTTAAAAAGGAGTGGGTTTGAACGGGGCCTAATCAGTGCCCGGTCCGGGCATGTGTTAGACTTTTTTTATGGTCTGGGCTGGGTCAGACTTGAAGGCCTATACCCTAAGCTTAACACAGACCCATCAAAATTGATAATTCTAACAAATACTCGTTCAAATAACTTGTTTATTTAATTAATTAATTATAATTTAGACAAATATACCAGCCGGCCCTAAAAAACCCTAAAACAGAGAACATCCAGATCTAGATCTAGATCTCTCCCCTGGGGCCAAATCCGGCGGAGACTTCGGTCACTGATTGGGTGTCTCTTGGCTCCGGGGAGGAAGTACAGCGGATCTACACCGACAAAAGGAGTCAAGAGCAGTGTGATGATGGAGGTTTTGTGTGACGGTTTAAGTCATGTTTTTTGTTGCAGCGCGGTTCCTCGGAGGCAGAGGCATGGCGGCTCTGTTCATCGACGACGGAGGCTTGTCTCCTCGGCGACGGCGGTGCGGCTCGTCTCCTCTGTGTCGGCGGTGCGCCTCGTCTCCTCGGCGATGGCGGTGCGGCTCCTCTCCTCTGCGTCGGCGGTGCGGCTCGTCTCCTCGGCGATGGCGGTGCGGCTCCTCTCCTCTGCGTCGGCGGTGCGGCTCGTCTCCTCGGCGAAGGCGGTGCAGCTCGTCTCCTCTGCGTCGGCGGTTCGCCTCGGAGCCTCGGTGGCGAAGTGGCTCCGCTCCTCATCGACGGTGGTGCGGCTCGTACCTCGGCGACGGCAGCGCGTCTCTGTGCCTCGACGATAGCGGAGGGGATCGGCTCTTCGGCGACAGTGGGGCAGCGTGGTTTATCGGCAACAACAGCGTGACGTGGCTCTTCGTGGCCATCTTCCTCCCATCGTATCGGTGTTGACTCTCGTGTGTCGGACTCCGGTTCCGATTTTAGATTTTCTTTTCAGTCTCAGTATTAGTTTGTGTGTGAAACTTTTAATTTATTGTTGTGATTTGCTTGTTTTGGCTTATTATGGAGGCGGATTAGCCGTTGTCTCCTTTGTCGTTTTGGATTTCCTGTTAGAATTTTCTCTATGCAGGCAGAAGAATCATCTTCTTCTTGGTCACCGGATCAAGGTTGATTGGATTTCTCCATCATCCGTTATGGATATTTTGAACGAGCCATATATGTGCTCGATTTCTCTTGTGCTCGTTGTTCTTCCTTTTGTCGGAAGTATGCACAAAATTGCACGATTATCTGAACTTAGTGTTAGATTCACTCCGAGTTAGGTTTGTTGTGTTCCTTGTACTAAGATATAATTCTCCTGTATTTCTGGATATTCTACCCATTTCTTAATGGAAATCCATTTCTATTAAAAAAAAGTCAAACGGTTTCTTCTTTATCATTCTGAAAAAAAAAATGATGTATTTTATTTTTACCTAAGTATTTATTGCCATTATGATAAATTGGAAAGATTAACATAACACATTGTAAACTTGATATATTTTTAATTCGTAAAAATAAAAGTAAAAGTTAACAGGGTAACATGAAAGACTTAATTGAATAGAAAACAATAACAGTAGAAAAGAAATTAAGGCGGTTTGACGAGGACTTGCGGAGGCGAAATCAAAAGAAAAAAATCCGATCAAAGAAGATGAATCCCCAAATGCTGAGCAAAAGAGTCTTCGGTAATCCTTCAATCTTTTCTAGCTTTGCTCATTCTCGTTCTTGTAGCTACGCTTCTACTAGAAGTACAGTTGAATTTGAAAAATTGGTCCAAAATCGATGCAAATCCCGAGACTTATCTATAGGCGAAGCTCTACGTCTCTTCAATGAGATGTCTGATTTGAGACCAACGCCCTCTGTTCGGAGTTTTAATTATTTGAGTGATTCAATGTCGAAGAAGAACCAGTTCTCCACTGTGGTCTCTATGTACTCACACCTCGTTAGGTTTCGTGGAACTGATTTCCAGCCCAACGTCTGTACTTTGACCATTGTTGCCAAATGTTTGTGGCGATCAAACAGTGCGAAGTCAGGCTTCTCAGTTCTCTCCGTGGCCATTAAAAGCGGGATTCGTCCTGATTCGCTCACCATGAATACTCTTCTCGACGGTCTCTGTAATGAAGGTTCTATGGCTGAGGCTATGGATTTGTTCGAGAAGATGGTCGAGCAGAAAGGTTTGTGCAACGAGGCGACATATGGGACCATCATCAATGGGTTTTGTAAGGCCAGAGAGACCCAAAAGGCAATCGGTCTTCTTAAGCGAATCCTCAAAATTGAAGGGATTAAACTTGATTTATACTGTTTTAATGCACTCATCGACGGCCTTTGTAAAGAAAGACGAACTGAGGAGGCATTGAGCTTGTTTCGGGACCTTACCAGCCGCGGTCTTCAGCACAATGTTGTTAGCTATACTTCTTTGATTAATGGATTATGCAAATCTGGCCGCTTGGAAGAAGTCCAGAAACTTCTAGCCGACATGGACAATGATGGAGTTTCGCCTGATGTCCACACTTACAGTGTTCTCATTGATTCACTTTGTAAAGTCGATAAAATCCAGGATGCGATCTCAGTGTTTGAATTGATGGAAAAAAGATGTGTCGAGCCTGATGTTGTCACATTCAATTCTATAATTGATGTGTTGTGTAAGGCTGGCCGAGTGGAAGAAGCAACTCTGTTCTTTGAGAAGATGGTCGATTCTGGAATCCTCCCCAATATTGTAACTTTCACTACAATGTTGGATGCTCTTTGCAGAAATGGAAGAGCCAAAGAGGCACTGGATAATTTTGAAATTATGAGTAAGAGGGGTCTCAAGCCCAATGTCTACACCTACAGTTCTTTGATCTACGGTTTGTGCAAGTCGGGCTTATGGAGAGAAGCAAAAGAGCTGTTTGACAAAATGAAGGATCAAGGTGTATCGCCGAATGTAATAACATGCAATACCTTAGTCGATGCTTTCTCGAAAATTGGAAGAACTCAAGACGCTCTGGCTGTTTTCGGGTTGATGATTCAAAGAGACATAACTCCTGACATTATCACATACAGCTCTTTGCTATGTGGGTTGAGTCGTTCGAATAATATGGAAGGAGCCATGAGGTTGTTTGACAAGATGGTGTCTCGAAATATCTATCCAAACATCATTACTCTAAATATTCTTATCGATGGCTTTGCTAGAAATGGGAAGATGGATAAGGCTCAGCAATTGTTTGAAGATATGGTGCAACATGGTTCGAAGCCAGATTTGATAACTTTCAACACGTTAATAAATGGGTTTTGTCAACAACGTGAGATGGAGAACGCAAAGGACATTTTTGAAGAAATGCCATTCCTGCCAGATATCTTTTCATACAGCACTCTCGTTGAAGGCTACGTAAGGGTGGGACAAGTAGGTGTTGCTCTCAAGCTTCTGAAGGATATGATCTGTGATGGCGTGGCACCTGATTATATTACAAGGAATTCTTTGAAGAAAATTAATGCAATGAAAGCACTTGTAAAATAACCCTGCAATAGGCCGTGGTTATGAACGCTGTTTGTTACTTATAGCTTAGAATTTATATAATTGGAGGATCATATTCTGCAGGATTCATTTGTACCCAATTTCAACTAATATTGGGGATTTTTTTTTTTTTTTTTCAGTTCTCAAAGACATAGTTTTATATTTATTGATTATGAATCTATGACGATTGAGGATAGTCCTGTGCTTGTATTGATAAAAAAAAACATTATAGTAATGAATTTCATTACTCATGCATTTTGTATGATAGTTTATTTTATTTATTCGTCATGGAGATATTTTCATGGAAAGAAGTTAAATAATCTTAAATCTCTATTGAGTTGAGATTCGGTAGCGTTGAACACCAAGATGACCTTAAAGTGTAACTTAGCTTAGAATATTTGTAGTTGGAGAGTATTCATTTGTACCCGATTTCAACTCCTAATGGAAACACTATTTCTTATTCTGCTGTTTTCAGTTCTCAAAGACATTGTTTTGTATTTACTGATGATGAATCTATTGATGATAGTACTATACTTGTATCGATAAAAACATGATAGTGATGATTTTTCATTTCATTTTGTATGATAGTTTTTTTTCCCTGTCATGGAGATTTTTTTTTCATGTCCTTGGTATGGAGTTATTTTCTTTTAATTTATAATTATGTCAAAACTTTAATTGAGAGAAACTTAGGTTTAAGAGAATAGTATTGAGCCAAACAACCTGTAAATTGCAATCAGGTGTTTCATTAGTTCACTGCAACTTCACAACAACCGGTTTAAAATAGGGTTTGTCAACTCAATATAGCATTTTTCGTTGACCTATTGAGTTCGGACTTTATATGCGAAAGTACAGTAAGTTCTCACTCACTCTCTCTTTCTACAATCAAATGCTTCGTCGCATCCACAATGTGAGCCTCCGATTCCCCAATCTCCGGAACCCTAGAAGAACCCGCCACGTGGATGGCCCAGGCCCGACTCCAAGATGAATTTCTAGTGTATATCAACTTTCATGTAATAAACGGTCAACATAAAATGCGCCTATGACTGAGACATTACGTCAAAATGGAGAATAAATAATCAACATTTTGAAGCTTGATTACCTTAAGTTTCCATTCGATAAAATATTGAGTATTTACTTATCTTACAAGAAATACTATTTGAATAAATCGTAATTATGTTAAATAATTCACAGCAACGGGTGCACAGTGCAAGAACTGTTTAGCAGTGGTTGCACTCCAAAGAATCTAACCCTCTTTAGATACCCGTAACAGAAAATAATCCGCTTAAAATTCAAATCCCTTCTAAAGAAAAAAAAAATACACCTATTTATAAATCTAGGCAAAAATCAGAGCGAATGGTTGGACAACTCCAACGTTAAGAGTTAGACCCGATTGAAGAAAAGTGAGAGCATACCCAATTGAGAAACCTCGCCAACCAGCAAAGATTTGTTTAACATTTCAACAAGTGTGTAAAACCAAGAACTTTCATAATTGAGAACTTGGTACTTAGAGATGTTTTCATGCATAGTGAGCGATGTCAATGAACTCAAGCCAAACTCGAAGTGTTATCACTTACCACAGACCTCAACAATGGAGCTTACAAGTTCAACAATATGAAAGGCAACGAAAAAACGAAATCCTTGAAATGCTGAATAGTTAAGGCAGGAGACTCTAACAAAACGCAAAAAGTGGGAAAGGAACGGCAAGTTATATCAATTGACGAGCAAGACAATCCTTATTTGCAGAGCTGAACAATTGAGCTTAAGTCTAACGAAAAGGGAAAAGAATAAAGCTCGTCGTCAAGATTGCCTAGCTTCAAAAAGTACTAAATGCTGAAGCTCACAATAAGTTATGCTCAGCAAACTTAACAAGAAGGCTCAAGCTAAATTTCCAAACACATTCACAACCATCTATGCCCAGCAACCTAAAGAGCATTAATGTGAGTTACAGTGCCGAGAACATAAAAGATATTAACCGAAGACTGCGAAACATGAAGGACTGCGATCTCTTGAAAAACTAAGAGAGAGAGACACACAGTATAACACCACCCATAACATGAGAAATACATGAGATTAAAGGACATACACACAACATTCATACCCTCATGATTTTACAATATATTTTAGTGACAATTTACGCATTATCCGTTGTTGAATCAGGCTCTCTGTTCGGCTCTGTATTTTATTCTTTTTACCAAATAACTATCGTAACAAATTTTGTGCATCCAACAACTTTGATATATGATCTTGCTTCGACTTTTTCTTTCATAATCAAACTATTTGAAGTCATACCTCTTTGAAAATGATTAGACGATGGAGTGTCGATATCATCTTCTCCAGTGATGCTTTTGTCACTGCACATCTGATTCAACACATTGTTATCAAGTTACAAGAACCAACAAGCATATCTCAGTTTGGTTGATTTTGCAGGAATTCATTTTCAACGCTACAACCACACGAACCTGTATATTTCTATACTAATACTAGATAGCAAAAGGCAAGTTATAAGAACTACAATTAGAGAATTAGCTAGGGAGGTAAATGATGGAGTGTCGATATCATCTTCTCCGGTGAACCTTTTGTCACTGCACATCTGATTCAACATATTGTTATCAAGTTGTAAGAAACGAACACACACACACAGATATATCTCAGCTTCGATTTCCAACGCTAACAACCACATGAAACCTGTACTATATTTCTAAATTAACTAAGCCTATAGCAGTAAAAAAAGATCATCTATTGAGAGCAAAAGACAGAGAAGCGAATCAGCGATGGTCTCCGTGGTTGAGCGAGTAATGGTTAGCCAGCTTGTGAGCCGTCTTGTCGTAGACGACGCCATTGATGAGCTCGTACTTCTTGTAGTGCGTCTTGAGCGCCTCGCTCTGCCTCTTCGCCAGAGCCGCCTCTTCGCCCTGGTGCTGCTTCAGCATGAAAGCCGTCTCCGATGAGTGCTTGTAGGCGAGGCTCTTCAGCGACCTCGCCGCGGCGAAGTCCGGTTCTCCGGCGTCGATCCACCGGCACTCCACGCGGCGTCCGGGGACCGGAGGCTTGTCGGAGAACGTGTCCGGATGGGCGGCGCGCGCGCGGACGGGGCGAGGCATGCCGGAGATCATGAACGGGTAGTCGGAGAGGATCGAGACGACGGAGATCGCCTGTTTCGCGTTCTCCATCTCGACCAGAGCGCACTGCGGAGGGTTTCCGGGGACGACGAAGTTGGGGATGAACTCCACTTTTTTCACGTTCCCGAACTGTGCCAGCGCCGTCTTCAGAACCGCCTCCGTCACCTGCGGCGAGAGGTTGTCCACGTACACGGTGCGATTCACTCTCTCCTCGAACGCCGTCGTCGTCAACGCCGATGAGCTCGGAGCGTCCATTTCCAAGTCACACACCTTTTGCTTTTACCTTCTAGAGAGCCCTAAAACTAAAGAAATTAGGGGAAAATTGAGTATATGCCTCCTTTAATTTAACTTAATGTTTCGAACATTCATATTAGTTTACAAAACTTTCCCTCCGTTTCAGATTTTTCTAAAACATAACCCATCTCTCGGTTTTCTTTGATTTTTTAGTGCAAATTTATGATAATGTGGATTTTTTTCCCCCACAAGTCAAGAATTGACATATTTTTGAAATAAAATTTTGAACAAACAATCTTCTAAAATCTTCGTCGTGGAGGTGGTACCTAGGATAGCCTAGTGGTAATTCCACGCTACCTCCTGTGTGGAGGTCGTGGGTTCAATCCCCACCACAGCAAAGCTGCATTAAAAAAAAAAATCTTCATCGTGGATGAGCAAGTCCTCAATGGGTAAATGTTTTAATATTTTTAAACTAAAGGTTTCCGAGAGTCACGAGTCTAGAGTTTCGGAGATTTGTGAATTTTTTCAAAAATTTGTGTCTTAATTCTAGAATATGATGAACTGATTAACTTGATAAGAAATTCATGATTATTGTCATGATTATGTTGAATTTAAATTAATTTGGTGATGATTGTGATGTTGATCATGTTTATGTTGAATTAAACTTAATTTGATGATAAATGGATGATTGTGATCATATTTATGTTGAATTAAAATTAATTTGATGATGAATTGATGATTGTGATCATGTTTATGTTGAACTAAAATTAATTTGATGATGAATTGCGGCGTTCGGTTCTTCATTCACGAGTGACGACAAACACTTCACGTATAATTAATTACTAAGTAGTGTGTTTTATATTTTGTCGTAATCAAGGTTTGACTTATGGTACTTTATGTTGAATTTTATCTTAATTTTTGTGTTTTATATTTTGTCGTACGTGTTGTAATCAAGGTTTGACTTTACGGTACTTTATGTTGAATTTTATCTTGGCTTGAACTTTGTGTTTTATATTTTGTCGTACTGTTTGTAATCTAATTAATTTAGTTTTTCAAAATATGAAAAAGTGTTTATTATTGCAAAATATTTGACTGAATACCACTCGGTTTCCTCTACGGTAAGCGGTTTTCTACTGGTACCGGTTTCCTTCTTTTTTTTTTGTCTGACTCCCCCTCGATTTCCACTCCGGTAAGCGGTTCCCCTCTAAAATTGAAGTTCCAGTACGGTAACGGTAAGGTGATCCTTGACCCTAACTCTTTACAAACACATTGCTGAAATAATGTGTGTCATTGCAGCACCCAGCTTTAACTTTTATGAGTCCTGCTACATCTTCGGATCCGACGATCAGCAGACAAAAATCACCACTTACCGGGCCTTTGAGTTGGTGTAACCCTTGATCTTGTTTGTGTGATTATCATCACATTTCCTTACCCTAACTCTTTGGCTCCAAAAGCAACCAAGACAATGCATGCGAAAAATAACAAAATGAAAATATTCATCGTAGTTAGAGAGAGAGAGAGAGAGAAGAAATGAGATACGATTAAGGGTGTCAAAATAGTTGGGTTGGGTCAACCCTTTTTTTATGCCTAAAAAAGGTCCGGACCCCGACCGGGCCGGGCCGGGCCGGGCCGAGCCGAGCTTAAAGAATAGAACTTTAGGCCCAATTTAGGACCAATTTCTCGTCCCTCGGAGCCGAGGCCTGAACACATGCTCGGGTTAGAAAAAAACCTAAACTGGACTTTAAAAAGCGCAAACTATAATCATAAAAAATATAATAAATAAATCGTCTTTTAAAATTCAAATTATACACTTTTCATCATAACAATTTTTTTTTTTTAAATATTTATATCATTAATACTAAATTTGAGTTTTCATGTCAAAAGTACTTTTTAAACAAACGATGCTATACTTTTAATTAACTACGCTGCGCCCTCGAATATAAACTATGCTTTGTAATTATCTAGTGCAATTTTCCTGCTACTATCCATCACTGCACCCCATCTCTTTGCAAACACATTGCATAAATAACACTACTACAATTACAATTTTCCGGTGCGGAAGACATTCGGGTGCGGGGTGCGACGTTTCGCACCCAAAATTCGCACCAAATGAGTCTTTCAGGTGCGACTTGTCGCACCCAAAACTAAACCAGCATATAAAAAATTTCGCTGATTTTTTTAAACTTTGGGTGCGAAAAAGTCCGTCAAAACTTTTGGGTGCGACTTAGTCGCACCCAATGCTTCATCAAAACTATTAGGTGCGACTATAATCTTAAAACATTTGAGCGGTCAACTTTCCCCCTCTTTTTTGTGAAATACTATTAGGTGCGATAAGTCGCACCCAAAAGTACTATTGGGTGCGACTTGTCGCACCCAATGTCTTAAATTTTATTGCGGTCAAATTTTCCCCCTCTTTTTTTGAAATACTATTAGGTGCGACTTTGTCGCACCCAAAGGTACTGACACGGATCATTGGGTGCGAAAAGTCGCACCCAAATTCTAGGTCATGATATAAAACAAATCAACCCGAGCCTCTCTCTCTCTCTCTCTCTCTCTCTCTCTCTCTCTCTCTCTCTCTCTCTCTCTCCGAGTTCTCTCTTTTCCCATCTTCTTCTTCTCTTGTCTGTGCGCGAGCTGTGACCCCGAAGAAGAAAGGAGGCCGCGAGTTGGAGCGGTGTCACCGAGCTGAGCCCTCGCCGCCGCCGCCGTCGGACCTCAGGTGAGTTTCCTCTTCTTCTCTCTTTTTCTCTATGTCAAACTTTGTCTCCCTCAGGTGACTCTCTCTCTCTCTAACTTTGTCTCCCTCTATTTCTTGTTGTAGGTCTGTAGACCTGGTTCGCCTTTCGCACCCCGTTGTCGGCTCCGATCCGACACCGAGCACCGGCCGAGAAGAAATCCCCGACCCCTCGTCCACACGACCCAGCCAACCACCGAGACTCACCACTGGACACGTGCGCGGACCGAGAAGGAAGGGGCTGAGAAGAAATGTGTTTTTTTTGTGTGGGTGTGTATGTGTGTGTGTGTGTGTGTGTGTGTGTGTGTGTGTATCCTTGGTTCGGAAGCTGTGGAGCCGGTCGCAAGAGGAGCGGCGACGGAGATCCGGTCCCTCTCGAAGAGAAGCACCTAAATGTCGCCATTTTTTTTTTGTGACCTTTTTAGGTGCGACTTTAGGTGCGGAAAGTCGCACCCGAAAGTCAAGACTTTTGGGTGCGACTTTTCGCACCCAAGACTTTTAGGTGCGGACTTTCGGGTGTAGAAAAGTCGCACCCAAATTCGCACCTAATGATATCTTTGGGTACGAAAATTGACTTTTGGGTGCGAAAAAAGTCGCACCCAAAGGTCTTTTTTGTACTAGTGTAATGTGTGCCATTGCATCTCCCACCTTTATTTATTTTATTATCAATGTTGCGCTTCCGGATACGACGATCAATAGAGCCCACATGGCCTTTGAGTTGGTATTACCCCCTGATCTTGTTTGTGTGATTATCATCAACTGACCTTTCTACTATATTCCTGAAAAAATCATGAAAAAATCAGCAAGATCTTGGAAAAATCGATCCAAAATAACGAGTATATCATATATTTTTTTATCCTTACTTTCTGGTTCCAGAAGCAACCAAGACAAAAACACGCGAAATAACAAAAATCTTCATCTGAGAGAGAGAGAAGGGACCCAAAAAAAGGTCTGAGCACAGGCCTGACCCAAGCTCTTTTATTGGAGGGGCGAGCCGAGCCAAACTCAAGGAATATGACTTAGGCCCAACTTAAGACCAAACCCACGACTCTCGGAGGCGAGGGCCGAGCATAGACCCGGATTAGAAAATGGCTTAACCTAGACCTTAAAAAACTCAAACTATAATCATAAAGGAAATAATAAATAAATATTTTTTAAAATTCAGCACTTTTAATCAAGCAACAAATATTTTAGTTAGAAACATTTATATCATTAATAATAAAATAGAATTTACATGTCAAAAGCACTTTTTAAACATAAAAACATTAATCTTAAACAAAAATAAAAACATTAATCTTAAACAAAAATAAAATATTAATTTTATTTAAAAAAGAGTAGGGCCGAACTGGACCTAATTAGGACTCGGTCCTAGCTTGGGTTGGTCATTTTTTAGAGTCCTGATTGGGCCGGACTTGAAGACATATACCTTAAGCTCAGCCCAGACCTGTCAATAAGCAAGATTTAGCTCGGCCTTTTTATAAAAGGGTCGGGCCCGCCCGAAACTTCTAAAAAAGAGGGCCGGAGTAATTAATTTACGGGCGATCCGACCCAGTTAACAACACTATTTTAGACTTTTTAATTAGTAAATTATCGTGACTAAACCTTTGATGTCAAAGATATTTAAAACTTGATTTTTTATCATCTTTTGGAGAAAAAAAATTAAAAGTCTCGTAAGCATCATATTCTTTATTTTTTCCTGTTCTCTCACACTATAAATATCTCACTAAACACGTGGATTTCACGGATTGAAGTTCAAGAGAATGAGTAAGTTAAGTTTATTAGATTAACTTGTTATTTTGACTTCAGTTAGATTTAGCGTTCAAAAATATGAAATTTTAAGAAATTTTGCTATGGTTTGCGATAAGTAAATATGAAATTCAACAAAATTAGCGATTGAACTTACTAATTTTTGTGATGGTTTGTGATGGTTTAAAATAATTTAATATGGTCTGCAATTACAATCTTGTTTGAGTAAGATGTACTAATACCCTCTCTTTATTTGACATTTTTCCAATATTTTACGTCTTAAATATACTATGCACTAAATTGCATGAGTTTACAATATTACCCTTTCCGTCGTAAACATTTTGATATCGGTCGATATGCGTGTGTTTGGGAAGAAGCTCAATAAAAAAGGGAATGCAAGAAGAAAAAGAAGAAGAAGAAGTAGAAGAAGAAGACGACCAAAGCCGATCACTCTTCTTCCTCCTCCGACGCTCACCTTTCCTCTACCAACGACGGTCTTCTTCGCCTTCCACCGGTTCCAAAGGCGTCCCAAAATTTTCTACTCTACCCAATTTTCTACTCTATATCTCTCTTTCTAACAAAACTCTGCCCAATTTTCTACTTAACTATTTCACTCACATAACACACAATTGAGACTAAAATCAAGAGAAACAAAGGGAAATCAATGCCATCTCCACTCACACAATGTCACAAAGACTCATGTTGAGCGTCAGAGCACGCGCCGAGGGGAAACACTCCGCGTTTCTGTAGTTCACGTTTTCTATTTTCTTAAGGACCACGACGACTTACTCACTCTTGGCGTAGAGTGTGAGAGAAGAGCAAACTCGCTTCGGGCGTGAAGTTGAGTGAAGAACCACCACTACCACCATATTCCCAATCCCATAAATTCAAAGCCATGTGGCCAAGTCCACCTATGCCGTGTCTACAAGAGTTAATCCAAAAAATGGCTTAACATAGCCCACAAGGCCTTTGAGCTGGTATTACCTCATGATCTTGTTTGTGTGATCATCATTACTTGGCCTTTCCACTATATTCTTGAAAAAATCAGTCCAAAATAATGAGTATATTGTATATTTCTTTACCTTTACTCTCTGGCTCTAGAAGCAACCAAAACGACACACGCGAAAAAAACGAAAATCTTCATGAGATAGAGGTATGATCAAGGGTGTCAAAAGAGTCGGGTTGGGTCGACCCTTTTTTCATGCCTGAAAAAAGGTCCAAGCATTGATCCAACCCAAGCCCTTTTATTGGAAGGTCGAACCGAGCCAAACTTAAGGAATAAAATTTTAGGCCTAACCCAGGACCAAACTCTCGACCTACGAGTTGAGGGCTGAGCACATACCCAGATTAGAAAAAGGCCAAAGATAGGCTTTAAAAAACCCAAATTAGACTTTAAATAAACATTTTTTTTATTGTTCAAAATATGCATTTTTGAGCAAAACAACAAACATTTTAGTAAAAACATGTATATCATTAATAATAAAATTGAGTTTATGTGTCTAAAGTACTTTTTAAACATAACAAATTAATCTTAAACAAAAATAAAATATTAATTTTATTTAAAAAAGAGTTGTCTTGAACGGGGCCTAATCAGTGACCGGTCCGGGCCTGTGTTAGACTTTTTTTTAGGGACCGGGCTGGGCCAGACTTGAAGGCCTATACCCTAAGCTTAACACAGACTCATCAATAAGAGAGAGAGAGAGAGAGAGAGAGAGAGAGAGAGAGAGAGAGAGAGAGAACCAAAGTCATGAGGAAAAGATAAGTTCTCTCGACCACAATTTATTGTGTCAAAACTCAAATTTGTCTACACTTCTCTCTAAAAACACTATATTTTGGGGGCGAGATGAGACCCCCGCACTTCGACATTATAGAAAAAACTAACATTGAGCACAACAAAGTGGATTGAGGGTAATCCCTTTGTCCTCTTTTGAGTTTGTTGTATTTTAGGTTTATTTTTCAAGAAATTAGTGGCGGACACCCTTCTACGAGATCTCGTGTAACTAGACGAGATGTGGCCCACACCTTAACATGAGAGAAGAGCATTGTCTCAAAAATGACTGTGTCGCTTCCTCGGGAAAAATGACTTTTTTTATGGCGGACATTATCATTGTCCTTAAAAATAGATTGCTTACAACTTTTCATTAAGTAAATTGCTAATAAATTTGTCTTCAAATCTGAGTTTGCTTGGAGATTTAATGACAAGTATGTTGGTTTCTGGCACACTTGTCATTAAATTTTCAAACAACCTAATGTTAGTGACAAGTATATCAATCTAGGCACCTGCTATTATACTTTCAAACAAACTTAGATTTGATGACTCGTTCGACAAATTATTCTGACATGTTCAAAATTAGACATGAAAAAGCTTTAAAAAAAATTATTAGATGACAAATATTACTTAAATTAACTATGATGGTAAATTAAATTCCAGAAGCTTTATTTGATAACAAAGTTTCACTGATGATTCGTAGGTAAAATAGTCATATACAGTTAACGCATCCACACGTGCTACAAAGAAATATATCACAATTATTATAAAACGAACATATTAATTAAATTTATTGATCTGTAAAATTTAATTTACCAAAAAAAGATATTCTAAATTAAGTATATAACATCTTCAATGTCAGCTAAAAAAACATAAGAATGAAGCTGTCAAAGTATATTAAAATATACTAAAAGAACATGCAAATATTTTTTTTTATAAACACAATCATGGAATATATCCACTACATGAAACAATAAGAAAGCTCTATCCGGCGGGTAAATCAAATTTACTCTTCTGTTAATTTTGATTTATTAAAAAAACTTGTAAATATTTGAAGAACAATAGGAATTTAAAGAAAACCCCGTGAAAGAACGATTCAATCTGATCATGCAATTAACCTGCAAAATAACGTGTTCACTTCAACAACATAAATCAAATAATTAGGATTTTGATAACAAAAAAAGGGAAAAGAATTAAATGAGGAAATAAAAACCAACGTTGATGATTATATAAAATCAGAGAGAAATCGAATTCAATTAGAAAAAGAGCGTGATATAATCGAAGTCGTACACATAAAATAAGGGACATTAAAGTCACCCACCTCATTTTAAAAAATAACCAAAATTATATTTTATTAAAATACTAGCTCATCAAGCCGAAGTAAATTAATTGATTGATTATGTTAATTTAATTTACTTCGACAAATAGTCTTCCAGGCTAAAGTAAATTAATTAATCTAGTTAAGTTAATTAATTTATTTTGACTTAGTTAATTATTTTTCTAATAAAATGAAACTTGGACTAATCTTAAGAAAAAAAAATTGACTAATTCCAACAAATACTTGACTTGTTTATTTAATAATTAATTATAATTTAGACAAATATTTTAAAGGAACTGAGTCAAAGGGTTTCTTCTTTATCATTCTGAAAAATATATGATGTATTTTGCCTAAGTAATTATTGCCATTATTATAAATTGGAAAGATTAGCATAACACATTGTAAACTTGATATATTTTTTCATTCGTAAAAATAAAAGTAAAAGTTAATAAATATAACATGAAAGACTTGATTGAATAGAAAACAATAACAGTAGAAAAGAAATTAGGGCGGTTTGACGAGACTTGCGGAGGCGAAATCAAAAGAAAAAAAATTCGATCAAAGAAGATGAATCTCCAAATGCTGAGCAAAAGAGTCTTCGGTAATCCTTCAATCTTTTCTAGCTTTGCTCATTCTCGTTCTTGTAGCTATGCTTCTACTAGAAGTACAGTTGAATTTGAAAAATTGGTCCAAAATCGATGCAAATCCCGAGACTTATCTATAGGCGAAGCTCTGCGTCTCTTCAATGACATGTCTGATATGAGACCCATGCCCTCTGTTCGGAGTTTCAATCAATTGATTGATTCAATGTCGAAGAAGAACCAGTTCTCCACTGTGGTCTCTATGTACTCACACCTCGTTAGGTTTCGTGGAACTTATTTCCAACCCAACGTCTGTACTTTGACCATCGTTGCTAAGTGTTTGGGGCGGTCAAACAGTGCGAAGTCAGGCTTCTCAGTTCTCTCCGTGGCCATTAAAAGTGGGATTCGTCCTGATTCGCTCACCATGAATACTCTTCTCGACGGTCTCTGTAAGGAAGGTTCTATGGCTGAGGCTATGGATTTGTTCGAGAAGATGGTCGAGCAACAAACAGAGTTGTGCGACGAGGCGACATATGGGACCATCATCAATGGGTTTTGTAAGGCCGGAGAGACCCAAAAGGCAATCGGTCTTCTTAAGCGAATCCTCAAAATTGAAGGGATTAAACTTGATTTATACTGTTTTAGTGCACTCATCGACGGCCTTTGTAAAGAAAGACGAACTGAGGAGGCATTGAGCTTGTTTCGGGACCTGACCAGCCGCGGTCTTCAGCCCAATGTTGTTTGCTATACTTCTTTGATTAATGGATTATGCAAATCCGACCGCTTGGAAGAAGTACATAAACTTTTAGCTGACATGGACAATGATGGAGTTTTGCCGAATGTCCATACTTACAGTGTTGTGATTGATTCACTTTGTAAAGTCGATAAAATCCAGGATGCGATCACAGTGTTTGAATTGATGGAAATAAAAGGTGTCGAGCCTGATGTTGTCACATTTACTTCTCTACTCGATGCGTTGTGTAAGGCTGGCCGAGTGGAAGAAGCAACTCTGTTCTTTGAGAAGATGGTCGATTCTGGAATCCTCCCCAATATTGTTACTTTCACTACAATGTTGGATGCTCTTTGCAGAAACGGAAGAGGCAAAGAGGCACTGGATAATTTTGAAATTATGAGTAAGAGGGGTCTCAAGCCCAATGTCTACACCTACAGTTCTTTGATCTACGGTTTGTGCAAGTCGGGCTTATGGAGAGAAGCGAAAGAGCTGTTTGACAAAATGAAGGATCAAGGTGTATCGCCGAATGTAATAACATACAATACCTTAGTCGATGCTTTGTCCAAGGTTGGAAGGATAAAAGATGCTCTGGCTGTGTTCGAGTCGATGATTCAAAGAGATATCCCTCCAAACATTATCACATACAGCTCTTTGTTATGTGGGTTGTGTCGTTCTAATAATATGGAAGGAGCCATGAGGTTGTTTGACAAGATGGTGTCTCGAAATATCTATCCAAACATCATTACTCTAAATATTCTTATCGATGGCTTTGCTAGAAATGGGAAGATGGATAAGGCTCAGCAATTGTTTGAAGATATGGTGCAACATGGTTCGAAGCCCGATTTGATAACTTTCAACACGTTAATAAATGGGTTTTGTCAACAAGGTGAGATGGAGAACGCAAAGGACATTTTTGAAGAAATGCTATTTCGGCCAGATATCTTTTCATACAACACTCTGGTTGAAGGCTACATAAAGGTGGGACAGGTAGGTGTTGCTCTCAAGCTTCTGAAGGATATGATCTGTGATGGCGTGGCACCTGATTATATTGCAAGGAATTCTTTGAAGAAAATTAATGCAATGAAAGCACTTGTAAAATAACCCTGCTATAGGCCGTGGTTATGACCGCGGTTTGTTACTTGTAGCATAGAATTTATATAATTGGAGTATCATATACTGTAGGATTCATTTGTACCCAATTTCAACTAATATTGGGGACTTTTTTTTTTCCAGTTCTCAAAGACATAGTTTTATATTTATTGATTATGAATATATGATGATTGAGGATAGTCATGTGCTTGTATTGATAAAAAAAAACATCATAGTAATGAATTTCATTACTCATGCATTTTGTATGATAGTTTATTTTATTTTGGGTTATATAGCTAAATAGCCTCCTAAAAATATACAGTTTTGGATTTAGCCAACATTTGGTTAATTTTGTGTTAATAGCCAGGCGAATTTATTTACATAGTTAAAAATACCAATATATCCTCACAACTATTCCCGCCCGTTTCCCTATCGAAAATAAAATCAATTAAAGCAAATCTTTGGATAATAACTGTCGCGTATTTCAAGGGCCTTCAATAACCTCTGTAATTAATACCGAATATACACGCAAATATTCTCTCTCATTCAAACACAAATTCAAAAACGAAATCCCAAAAAAAAAAAAAACCGAGCTCTGGTTTTGCAGCGTAGATCTCCCAAGCATTCTTCAAGAAGCCTTTGTCGTACATGTTGTTCTTGACAACGACCTCGACGTTTTGCAGCGGAGATCTGCGAAAGAAGGCTCGCCATTTGCTTTCAGAAGAACAAGGCTTGGGTTCGGTGCTCAGACCGCTGATGCTTGCTTTCAGTGCCTCTGCGCAACATGGAGGCCAGGGTTTCTCTTCAGGTCGCTTCATCCCCAACCAGATCGGGCGCGATGACCGGCGAAAGCACCAGATCGGGCGCCGATGACCGGCGAATGCACCAGATCGGGCACCGATGACCGGCGAATGCACCAGATCGGGCGCGATGACCGGCGAATGCACCAGATCGAGCACCGATGACCGGCGAATGCACCAGATCGGGCGCGATTCCTAGATCTAGATCTAGGAATCGCGAGGGCAAGGCGCGCGACGAGGATTGCTCAAACTTCTCCGACGCCTCGTCGGAGTATCTGGCGTGGGGGTTCTGTTTTTATGTACCTAAAGCACCACCGTCTTTTCCAAGAACAACGCCGATTCGAATGAGCGCTAACCGAACATCCTTGTTCACTCTCAGAGCACTTCCTTCCCATTCTCTGCAAACCTGAACGAACTTTCCGCGTTTACTAATATATACACACATATGTAAATGTTTATGATACAAATACTAGGTTTTGTTTACCTCGGCTAAGTAAATGTTTATAGTTAGTTAGAGCATGAAACTACAAGATATTACAAACTTTCGAGAGGCTTGTTCTAACATCCCAATTTTTCACTCAATAATTGCATTTTACTCCCCTTTTTATTCATACTAAGTAATTGCTTAAACTAACTATTCATTTCTACTACCTTAAGGTCCTAACACTTACCTCGGGAGACCATCTTGTACTAATGGATAATCCGGCCAAATTAACGACGCCCATTTACAGTATGTTCGTGTAAATAGAAATCATATTTACAGTATATTCGTATAAATACGAAGCTTATTTACAGTATATTCACTATAAATACAAAGCCTATTTACAGTTAATCGTGTAAATAAACTGAATGGAAGCAGAATAATATCAATGAATGAAGAATTAATTCGAAATTAATTACCTAATGAATTGCAACAAAATTCAAATTTCAAATTTGAAAACTTCCCTATTCGGTTTCAATATTTAATTCGAATTTTTTTTAAAAAAATGCCTATTTAAAATAGCGTAAGGACAAAAAGGTAAAACTAAATCAATTAATAAGCTGCCACGTAAGCAAGATGACTATTTACGAGAAATTAACAAAAGGTTGGCTAAAACCAAATTGCTAGTGTTTTAGATGGCTAAACAGCTAATTATTTGTTTTATTTTTTCGTCATGGAGATATTTTCATGGAAAGAAGTTAAATAATCTTAAATCTCTGTTGAGTTGAGATTCGGTAGCGTCGAACACCAAGATGACCTTAAAGTGTAACTTAGCTTAGAATTTTTGTAGTTGGAGAGTATTCATTTGTACCCGATTTCAACTCCTAATGGAAACACTTTCTTATTCTGCTGTTTTCAGTTCTCAAAGACATTGTTTTGTATTTACTGATGATGAATCTCTGATGATAGTACTATACTTGTATCGATAAAAACATGATAGTAATGATTTTTATTTCATTTTGTATGATAGTTTTTTTTTCCCTGTCATGGAGATTTTTTTTTCATGTCCTTGGTATGGTGTTATTTTCTTTTAATTTATAATTATGTCATAACTTTAATTGAGAGAAACTTAGGTTTAAGAGAATATTATTGAGCCAAACAACCTGTAAATTGCAATCAGGTGTTTCATTAGTTCACTGCAACTTCACAACAACCGGTTTAAGAAACGGTTTGTCAACTCAATATAGCATTTTTCGTTGACCTATTGAGTCCGGACTTTATATGCGAAAGTAAAGTAAGTTCTCACTCGCTCTCTCTTTCTACAATCAAATGCTTCGTCACATCCACAATGTGAGCCTCCGATTCCCCAATCTCCGGAACCCTAGAAGAACCAGCCATGTGGATGTCCGGCTCCTGTCGTTTCCCCGGCCGCTCCCTCCTCCGGACCCGGAACACCCGTTGAACCTCCTGAAGGAAGACGGCGTGGCCGTCTTCTACCGCCTCTATATCTCTCTTTCTAACAAAACTCTGCCCAATTTTCTACTTAAATATTTCTCTCACATAAAACAGTATTGTGACTAAAATCAAGAGAAACCAAGGGAAATCAATGCCATCCCCACTCACACAATGTCACCAAGACTCATGTTGAGCGTCAGAGAACGCACCGAGGGGAAACACTCCGTGTTTCTGTAGTTCACGTTTTCTATTTTCTTAAGGACCACAGCGGCTGACTCACTCCTGGCGTAGAGTTGAGAGGAGCAAACTCTCTTCGGGCGTGAAGTTGAGTGAAGAACCACCACTACCACCATACCCCCAATCCCACAAATTCAAAAGCACGTGGCCAAGTCCACCTACGCCGTGTCTACAAGAGTTAATCCAAAAAATGGCTTAACAGAGTCCACAAGGCCTTTGAGCTGGTATTACCTCATGATCTTGTTTGTGTGATTATCATTACTTGGCCTTTCCACTATATTCTTGAAAAAATCAGTCCAAAATAATGAGTATATTGTATATTTCTTTACCTTTACTCTCTGGCTCTAGAAGCAACCAAGACGATACACGCGAAAAAAAAATGAAAATCTTCATGAGAGAGAGAGAGAGATATGATCAAGGGTTTCAAAAGAGTCGGGCTGGGCCGACCTTTTTTTCATACCCGAAAAAGGTCCGAGCACAGACCCAACCCAAGCCTTTTTATTGGAAGGTCGAGCCGAGCCAAACTTAAGGAATAAGACTTTAGGCCTAACCCAGGACCAAACTCTCGCCTTGCGAGTTGAGGGCTGAGCACAGACCCGGATTAGAAAAGGGCCTAAGATAGGCTTCAAAGATCCAAATTAGAATCATAAAAAATAATAAATAAACATTTTTTTATTGTTCAAAATATGCATTTTTGAGCAAAACAACAAACATTTTAACTAGTTAGCCTTTATGTGTCAAAAGTTAACAAAACAACAAACATGTATATCATTAATAATAAAATTGAGTTTATGTGTCAAAAGTTACTTTTAAACATAAAATATTAACCTTAAACAAAAATAAATTATTTATTTTATTTAAAAAAGAGTGGGCCTGAACGGGGCCTAATCAGGGCCCGGCCCGGGCCTGAGTTATAATTTTTTTAGGGTCATATCATAAGCTTAAAACAGACCCTTTAATGCAAGATTTAGCTCGACCATTTTTTGAAAAGGGTCAGACCCGGCCGAAATTTCTAAAAAAAGGGGGCCGAACTAGTTAGCTCGTGGGCGGTCCAACCCAATTAATAACACTATTGACCTTTTAATTAGTAAAATTTTGTGACTAATTTCTTTATGTCAAAGATATTTAAAACTGAGGAAATAAATAGAAAATAGTCGAAAGTGGGAGAGAATGTTCCGAGACTTTGAATGTTATTTTATTCTCTTTGATATGAAATTGTATCACCTATTTATACATATGGTGGATACATTAGCATAGACTAGATACATGAGAGTGTAATAAATAAGTGTAATAATTACGTCTAGGAAATAGAGAATAATAAATATTACACAGAGAACAAAACATAGAAAATAGAATGACAGATAAATGTAACACTTTTCCCAAGTGAGATGAGTTCCAAGAAGTGAGGGTTCCTGAGACACGCCTGTCAGGAGGAAAGGCGATATGACGGCGTGACGAGGTGAAGCTTAGGCGAGGAAACTTAGGCGAGGTGACGAAGTGAACTGCTGAACTAGATTTCAACAAAAACTTGATTTTTTTATCATTTTTTGGACATCAATTTTTTGGAAGTCTCATAAACATCATTTTTTTCCCTTTTCCCTCTCACTATAAATATCAGTTTCTCTCTAAAAACATGGATTTCGTAGATTGAAGTTCAAGATAATTAGTAAGTTAACTTGTTTATTAAGTTCGAATCAATTTAAAGTAAATTAGATTGCTATTTTGACTTATAGTTAGAATAAGCGTTGAAAAATTAGGAATTTTATGTGTTGAAAGGATAAAGAAAGAGAGAATCGGAGAAGATAGAGAGTGTTCCGAGACTTTGAATATTTCTTATATTTGATATGAACTTGTATCACCTATTTATACATATGGTGGATACAAGAGAGTGTAATAAATACATGTAATAATACTATCTAGGAAATAGAAAGTAATAAATGTTACACAGAAAATAAGACATAGAAAATAGATGACAAATAAATGTAATACATTTTCCCATGTGATATGAGTTCCAATGAGTAAGGACTTCCGAGGTACGCTTGTCAGGAGGAAGGCACACTTGTCAGGAGGAAGGGCGAAGTGACGAGCTGACGAAGCTGACGAGCTGATGAAGTGACGAGCTAACACGGGAGGCGAACTGACGAGCTCGATTTCAACACTCCCCCTCAAGCTTGACTGTATATGTTGAGGAGGTCAAGCTTGCTACATAGCTCGGAGAAAGTTGCTCGAGGAAGGGCTTTGGTGAGAATGTCGGCGAGCTGACGACCTGATGGAACGTATTCCATATCGATTATTTTTTCTTCAATCTTTTCACTGATGAAGTATCGGTCGATCTCGATATGTTTTGTTCTGTCATGATGGACTGGATTTTTGGCTATGCTGAGAGCAGCTTGATTATCGCAAAAGAGCTTGATTGGACCTTCGATGATGATCTTGAGGTCGTCGAGAACTCTCTTCAGCCAGATGCCTTCACATACTCCGCTTGCTAAAGACCTGAGCTCGGCTTCAGCACTACTTCTTGAGACAACAGACTGCTTCTTGCTTCGCCAGGTAACAAGATTTCCCCAGACGTATGTGCACATGACTGATGTTGATCGTCGGTCTGGAACATATCCGGCCCAGTCCGCATCTGTGAACACTTCGACACCTCGACTTCGTCTTTTCTTGAAGGAGAGACCAGTCCCTGGGGCAGCTTTGAGGTATTGGAGAATCCTCATGACTGCGTCCATGTGAGTTTCCGAGGGATTACTCATGAATCGACTTACCATTCTCACTGCGAATCTAATATCTGTTCTCGTGTGAGTTAGGTAGATGAGTTTTCCTACGAGCTGCTGAAATATTTCTTTGTCGGTGGCGGCCTCGGTGGTGCGAGCTAGAAGTTTCACATTGGAATTCATCGGAGTGTCAACTGGTTTACAGCCAAGCATGCCAATTTCTTTGAGGAGATCCAACGTGTACTTGCGCTGGGAAACAGAGATGCCCTTTTTCTGATCGAGCTACCTCCATGCCGAGGAAGTATCGTAGGTTGCCAAGGTCCTTGACTTCGAACTCAAATGACAAAGTTTGCTTCAGTCTCCTGATCTCTTCTAGGTCGTCTCCGGTGATGACTATGTCGTCCACATACATACTCAGGATGGTGTGTTTGCCTTGTGTTGAGATCTTTGAGAAGAGTGTTGGATCGGCTTGACTCTGCTCGTAGTCGCAACGCTTGAGCACATTGGTGAATTTTCCAAACCATGCTCGAGGGGACTGTTTTAGACCGTATAGAGACTTCTTGAGCACATTGGTGAATTTTCCGAACCATGCTCCTTGATCATTGTCAAATCCCGGTGGGAGTTGCATGTAGACTTCCTCTTCCAGTTCGCCATTTAGAAACGCATTCTTCACATCGAGCTGAATGAGAGGCCAATCTAAGTTGGCTGCTAGTGAAAGGAGGATTCTGATGGTATTGAATTTCGCAACGGGAGCGAACGTCTCTTGATAATCAATGCCATATGCTTGAGTGTACCCTTTCGCGACAAGGCGGGCTTTGTATCTCTCCACTGTCCCATCTGGATTGTGTTTGATGGTAAAGAGACATCTACATCCAACAGTTCGCTTGCCTGGTGGTAGCTCGACGATATCCCACGTATCATTCTATTCGAGGGATTGGATCTCGGCATGACTCGCATCTCGCCACTCAGGACTTTGAAGGGCTTCCTCGATGGATTGTGGCACTTTACCTTCATCTAACTTCGCCACATAGGCTTGGTAGCCCGTAGATAGGTTCCCATAATACACGTAATCCTCTATTCTGTATTGACCACACGACCGAGCAGGTTTTCTCAATGCAATTGGTAGGTCTGGAGATGAGATGTTACCTTGTTCAATAGTGTCGTGGTTCAGGTTCGGAGAGACATTTTGTTCGCGAGCTTGTACCGGACTCTGGGTGATGTTCAGTTCGCATGGAGAGGGTTCAGAGGCTTGCGAGCTGGGGATCAGAGTCGGACTGGGCGAGCTGGGAATTTCTTGAACATGTGAGGTCGGACTGTGGGGCGAGCTGGGAATTTCTTGAACATGTGAGGTCGGATTTAGGAGTGAACTAGGTGGACTAAGTGGCGAGGTGAATTCTGGGTTTATGATGAGCCAATTTGGGAATTCATCTCCATTATTCTCCCCCTGACGAGCTGAATTGGCGAAGTAAGGACTTAACTCATGAAATGATACATCCATGGAGACTATGAATTTACGGGACCGGGGTTCATAGCATTTGTAGCCTTTCTGAGTTGCTGAATAGCCAAGGAAGATGCACTTGAGAGAATTTGGATCAAGTTTACCTTGGTCATAAGAATGGGTGAAGACTGAACAGCCGAATACTTTCGCAGGTAGAGTTGAGATGAGACGAGAGTGAGGGTATGACTCTAGAAGGACTTGGGATGAGATTTTGTAGCCAAGGACACGAGATGGCATTCTGTTTATGAGGTAGGTGGCTGTGAGGACTGCTTCTCCCAAAAAATGAGATGGAACGTTTGAGGAGAACATGATGGCTCGAGCGACCTCGAGTATGTGTCGATTTTTCCTTTCGGCTACCCTATTTTATTGTGGGGTATGAACGCACGAGCTGGAGTGAATTATGCCATGTGTTTTGAAGAAATGGCCGAGCTCGGAATTAAAGTAGTCGGGCGTTGTCGGTGTGGACAATTTGGATGGAGGTGTCGAACTGTGTTTGGACCATTTTGAGAAAGATTTTGAATAGGTTGGATGTTTCGGATTTTTGTTTCATCATGTATATCCAACTGAGTCTAGTGTGGTCGTCAACAAAGAGAAGAAACCATCGAACTCCAGTGATATTGGGAATTTTTTAGGGTCCCCATATATCACTGTGAATTGTGGCAAATGGGCGAGATGGTTTATACGAGGTGGAGTGATATGAACTTCGAGTATGTTTAGCGAACTCACACATGTCACACTGAATGGAATTGATATTTTTATTGATAAACAAAGAAGGAAATAGTCTTTTGAGATACATGAAATTTGGATGTCCTAGTCTAAGGTGATTGAGCATGATCTCTTTATACTGGGTTGATTGTTGGGCGAGCTGACACATGGCGGACTGATCTGACTTGATGACATAGAGTCCGGTACTCAGCTCGGCATTACCAATCTGTCTCCCCGTGACCTATTCCTGAAACACGCATGAACTTTCATCAAAAATAGTTCGGCACTTAGAGTCTTTGTTGATCTTATGCACAGATAAGAGATTGCATTGTAATTGGGGAACAAAGAACACCGATTCTAGCCTCATAGACTTCGTCAAGACCACGGTGCCAACACCAGTGACTTGAGTTTTGGCTCCGTTGGCGATGGTGACTGATATGCTTCTATTACAAACGGAGTAAGTTGTGAATAGACTTCGTTTACCAGTCATATGATCAGAGGCACCGGAGTCGACAATCCATGCTGTGGGATTCTCTGAGCTTACATGGAGGGCTCTAGGAGAGTTACCTAGAGGACCAATGCTGGAGGTTTCTCCACTGAGTTGGACAAGCTTTTGGAGAATATCGATCTGGTCGTTGCTGAAGGGAGAGTCCGAGGTCGAGGTCGAGGTCGAGGCAGCGGACGAAGTGGATACTAAGTTTCCGACTGAGTTCGGATCCTTAGTGTCTCGGGTTGACTTCGAGCTCGGTGGTTTCCCATGCAGCTTCCAGCAGTTTTCTCGGAGGTGTCTAGGTCGTCTGCAATGATCGCAGTAGGGGCAAGGTTTGCGAGGTCTCTCTGTTGAGACGCGGGCGGCAAGTACTTCGTCTCCATGCGTGGTGAGGGCGGACGAGTCTGAGGATGAGCCCGGAATTGAGCTCGATTGGATAACTCCCATCATGAGTTTCCTCATGCTTTCCTCGTGTCTGACCGCGGATAAGGCTTCACGGAGAGATGGTAGTGGTTTTGTACTAAGTATCCGACCTCTGACCTCATCAAGGTCTTGGTTGAGACCGGATAGTAGTTTAAACACACGTTTGGTCTCCACTATCATGCGGTAGAGTTTTGAGTCTTCGGAGCAGGTCCACTGGTGCTGTTCGTAGAGGTCGATCTTCTGCCATAGATGTGTGAGCGAGCTGAAGAACTGAGTAACAGTCTCCTTGACGTAGGTCGTGGAGAGTGTTCTCAGTCTCAAACAGCTCGGACACATCTGCGGAGTTGGAGAAGATTTCTCTAGCTGCTTGCCAGATTTCTGCTGCCGTTGGGTAAAGGAGGAAGGTTTCTCCGATTTCGGGATGCATAGAATTTATGAGCCAGGACATCACAATGTTGTTTTCTGCCTTCCAACTCTTAAACGTCGGATCTTCGATCACAGGAGATGTGGCCACGCCTGTGAGGTAGTCATCTTTACCTCGTCCCGATATGAACATGAGCACGGATTGAGACCACTGTAGGAAGTTGTGGCCATTGAGTTTGTGTCTCGTGATAGGTTGGGAGAAGGATTCAGATTGAGACTGATTGAGCGTGGTCTGAAAGGTGGTCGAAGTGGCGTTCATGGTGGTTGATTTTCCCTGCTCTGATACCATGTTGAAAGGATAAAGAAAGAGAGAATCGGAGAAGATAGAGAGTGTTCCGAGACTTTGAATATTTCTTATATTTGATATGAACTTGTATCACCTATTTATACATATGGTGGATACAAGAGAGTGTAATAAATACATGTAATAATACTATCTAGGAAATAGAAAGTAATAAATGTTACACAGAAAATAAGACATATAAAATAGATGACAAATAAATGTAATACATTTTCCAATGTGATATGAGTTCCAAGGAGTGAGGACTTCCGAGGTACGCTTGTCAAGAGGAAGGCACGCTTGTCAAGAGGAAGGGCGAACTGACGAACTGACGAGCTGCCGAAGTGACGAGCTCACGAAGCTGACGAGCTGACGAAGTGACGAGTTAACACGGGAGGCGAACTGACGAGCTCGATTTTCGACATTATGAATTTTTGTTATGGTCTGCAATGGCTAAAGATGAAATTCGATAAAATTATAGATTAAACTCAATAATTTTTGTGATGGTTTACAATGACTTAAGATAATTTAAGATGGTCGCGATAACTTAAGAATGGTTGAATACCCTCCTCTCTTGATTTGACATTTTCCAATAAATATTTTACGACATAAATATAATATGCACTAAATTGCATGAGTTTACAATATTACCCTTTCCGTCGGAAACATTTTTGTATGGGGTCGATGTGCGTGTGCGTGGGAAGAAGCTGAATCAAAAGGGAAATGCAATGGGAGGACAGAAAAAGAAGAAGAAGAAGAAGACGACGACCACCAAAGCCGATCACTCTTCTTCCTCCTCCGACGCTCACCTTTCCTCCACCAACGACGAGCTCACCGCTCTCTCCGCCATCTTCGACGACGACTGCCACGTGTCGGGCTCGCTGATCGCCATCAAGATCAGGAGACCCTACGAAGACGGCGACGGGGAATACGACCCCGAGTCCGCCGCGGCGGTGCTTCTGGTTCGATGTCCGGCGGGATATCCTTCGAAGCCGGCGAAAGTGCGCGTGGAAGGACTCTCCGACCACCATTCCGCGGCGCTCCTTCCTCTCCTCCGAGACCAGGCCACTTCCAACGCCCGCGAAGCTCGCGTCGCCATTTTCGACCTCGTCGAGGCCGCTCAGGAGTTTCTCTCTCGGATCGCCGCCGAGTCTCGATCTCAATCGGTGAGTTCATTTCTTTTATCGATAGCAATAGTTGTTTTTTTTCCAGCTTATAGGAAGGAACCAGACTAAGAAGATTGGTTGCAGAGAAGAAAGAAAGACAGATTCATATTCATAAACATGAGTAATTATTCAGGAACAAAAAAAATCTTGGATTACTCTTTGAAATAATAGAAATATATTTAATTTTGAATTCTTTTTGGAAAAAAAAGCGAAGAGGCATCTTTTACGCAGCTTCGAAGGGAATTTAACTTAGATTTTCGGATGAATCGGATAGGGTGTTAGTACATATGAGGAATAAGTTAACTTGTAAATTTGTCCTCTATAAAATGAAATATTGACTGAATTGATCGATCTACTACTGCTCGTGCACTGATTTACGTTCAATAGTCCTAAGGGCTTCACTTCACTTCACTCACGCACTGTTTTCAGGTCTCACAGCCGGCAGCGATATCCAGCGATCTCGGTGCAGGAGGAGGGACTTGTGTTCATGTATCGGTTGACCTCTTTGGCGGCTCCGGAGAATGGGGAATCGCTGATTCGGGTTCGAAGCTTGATAGGAAGCCAGTTGATCACCTCCAAAAGCTGTTTCAAGGCACCGCCAAGACACACCCTGTTCCTCCAATGCGTTCCGTGGCTTCCGCGGCTCGGTTACGCACTCTCCAAGAAGAGACCGCCCCTGAAATATCTCCGCCTCAGGAAGAAGGCGAGGATGAGGAAGATGAAGAGGTGAATATTATCTTCTAAAAACAATTTCTTATGTTGATCATGTAATTGTTGATCGTATCGACTGTACCAACGTTGCGCATATTTGGGGTTGAATTCAATATTGTTGCGATCTAGGATTTTTCTTTCGATGATGACGATGACGATGACGATGACGATGACGAGGATGAGGATGATGATGATGATGATGTGGAAGCTGGTGGGTTTGACCACGAAAGTGACTCTTCTAACTTAATCTCCTCAACTTCATCGCCTCATGATCTGATTATGGTAAATCCCAACTGTCCACATTTTTTTCTTGCAATTCTGCTCTTGCTTGCTTAAGAAATTAGACCTTGTTGGTGTTAGGTCCATTTGCTTCGCCTTGCTTGTGCTTCAAACGGACCGTTGTCAAATTCTCTGCAACAAGTATCAGCTGAATTATACGATCTTGGTGTAAGCAATGTTTTAAACAAGATTGGAAATTACTGCTCTGTAAGTAGTGTTCACAAGCCTAATTATGTGCATATGTGGTCGAGACAGATTCTATCAGAAAAGGCTATGGAGTTGGCTACAGAACCTTCTATGAACTTCAACAAGATATTCGATCACGCTTTCCGTGAACATACGGTGACATACCTGTTCTTTTGAATCTGGCTTCCAGTTTTTTTTGGTGGTTTCAATGTTACTTAATCAGTGTGATCTAGGTTTCATCAAAACAATCCTCACTTTGGAAACACACTTCCGATATTGAAGGGCCGAGCACAGATCATCAAAATTCTAGGTACCTGAATGACTTTGAGGAACTACAGTCCCTTGGTAAGGCCTTTTTTTCTTCATTTTAAAGAGCTCCCGCATTCTAATTTTCAGATTTTTTTTTTAAAGAAACATCGGGACTTTATTAATTCACTACGGCTTAGCCGAGAACCAGTACAATTTTCAGAATTTTTCTTATTCTCTATATTTTCTTTTTCTATCTTTTTTTAAAAGATACTTTACTGATAAGCAGCTGCAAAATTCAATCGTGTAACAGATCCTCCAACAAGAGATTTATAGCAAAGTACATTAATATCGGAATCAATGTTAAATTTGTTTGACATGGAAACCACTAGTTGGATTCTTTTCCTAATATTATACATAATATTGGGATTTTTCTGGCAGGCCATGGTGGTTTCGGCTATGTCGTGCTGTGTAAAAACAAAATTGATGGAAGGCAGTACGCGGTGAAGAAAATACGTCTCAAAGATAAAAGCCTGCCTATTGATGATCGGATATTGAGGTATTCCTTTTTTTTGTTGCTCCGCTCAGAAACTTAGGAGCTCTTTATGCTAAAAAAAGAGATATTTTTTATGCCCAATTGCCTGCTGTACTTTTCGCTGCTGCAGCTTCTGATTTTTTCGTTAACTTTGCGAGGAATATAGAGAAGTAGCGACGCTTTCACGTTTGCAACATCAACATGTTGTCCGGTACTATCAGGTTTGTGGTTTCTTGTTTTTCACCTTTTCATTATTTTTTCTTGCGTATGTGACGAGTTGGAAAAATTGTGTGGTAATTGCATTCAATGACACTTCTAATAATTGCAAGAACTTGTAGGCATGGTTTGAAACAGGATTTGGTGGTGTTGATGGCGACAGCACTATGGGGTCGAGGACTGCAGCAAGCTCTTCTTTCAGCTTCACCGGAGCAAACTCGATGGAAGCCCTTGGGCAGGACAACAAGCTTGAATCAACATATCTTTATATTCAAATGGAATATTGCCCAAGGTATTCTTTCTACTGTTTGTTCACAATATTTGGTTAATTCACGTACACCTATATGTATACATTGAAGTCTTGCTCTTTTTTTAATACCTTTGTTTCAAGTGTTTTATATATTTCTGTTCTTGAAGAACTCTGCGGCAGGTTTTCGATTCATATAATCATTTCGAAAAAGAATTGGCATGGCACTTGAGTCGTCAAATTGTGGAAGGCTTGGCACACATACATGGACAAGGAATCATCCATCGAGACTTGACACCGAATAATATATTCTTTGATGCTCGCAATGATATTAAGATTGGGGACTTCGGTTTAGGTAATTTACTAATATATTGTGGTCGAATGTCTTTTCCTTCATTGTGTATGGGTGTGGCAGGGATATGAACCTACACTATGTTGAGTCACTTGAATGTAAACCCCAAGTATTAAATGTCGTTATGTATAGAGCGACATTCATATATTAGTGAGATCTCTGATCATACTAGCTTTAGCCCAATTATTTAAATGACATACATAACATAATTTAATAAAAAGATATGAATTTCAAAATTCAACTTGCTTTATATATGTGATTACTTAAAAGAGAAATTGTCTTAGCTCTTTTAGGAATGTTGGAATGGCAGATGTTCGTTATTCTTGTAAAAAGAAAAAGAGAAAGAAAAAGAAAAAAAAGAAGATGTTTCTGTGATTTCCTTAGAAAGCTCAAATACTTGCAATTTTTCTGCATATAATTTATGGAACATATCTTCCTAAATATAAATAAAATTTTGTTCTGTTTCTCTTTGTTATCTTAGCCAAGTTTTTGAAGTTGGAGCAGTTAGAACAAGAGAGTTTTCCGGTGGATACACCTGGTGTTTCTATAGAAGGTACAGGTCAAGTGGGTACCTACTTTTACACTGCCCCCGAAATTGAGCAAGGATGGCCAAAGATTGATGAAAAGGTGGATGCGCCTCTTGACTCTTTTTTCTTGCCTTTTGCTCTATGCTGTAGCATGTCCGCAATTTTAATTCCTACATATACGTTCTCCATGATTTGTGACATGCTATTTGCTTATCCAAAAATAATATTTGGATGCCTTGGGAATCGCAGGCTGATATGTACAGCTTAGGAATTGTGTTCTTTGAACTTTGGCACCCATTTGGAACTGCAATGGAGAGACAAATAGTTCTATCAGATTTGAAACAGAAGGGAGAGCTACCAGCTAGGTGGGTCGCTGAATTTCCAGAACAAGCATCTCTGTTGCGACGCTTGATGTCTCCGAGTCCTTCAGAACGTCCCTCAGCTAATGAGCTTCTGCATCATGCATTCCCTCCCCGGATGGAATCCGAGTTGTTGGACAGTAAGCAACTTTACCTCTCCTTTGTCCTTATGCAGTATGAACCTCATTTTTCTGTTTTAGTTTTCAATTTCAGTTCTTTTTCTTCAGCCGATCTCATCCGAGGTTGGTCTAGTGTCCTTTAGGCTTGTTTCCTCCCTCGTACTATTTCCAGACTTGTTTTTCCTTTTTTTTTTTTAATAAATTTCTTTTTGAAAAAGTTTACTTCAACTGTGAGTTGGTGACATCAGCACTTAGTATTTGCTTGTGAGTTGCAGAAGGTATCAAACTAGAATTGATATGTAATATGTTGATGCAAGTAGCATTGAAAGTCGTGCTGGCTGACTTGACATCTAGGAAAACTGCATGTGTCCTTGTTGGTACATAGTAAATTGAGGAGTTTGAACTCTACAATTTTTCACCTCATTGGTGTTCTTGGACGGGCTACACAGGGTGATTATTTAGAGTGTCAAAAGTATATTTGGTATTATCTATACTCCATAAAGTTATTTGCGTGAGCTGAGGCCGTAAAAGTGACCGTCCCGGGAACTCTTTGGGGAATTCAAATTCAGAGAACTAGGAAATATTATAAGATGTAGAATGTTGCCGAGTGTAAGGGGAGTTGAAATCTTAATATAGCCCTTTCGTTCGGCCAATTGTACTGCAGGCTGTAACTTCCGTTTAGGTTTCCGTAATCCGATTTATGATTGATAGAGTTTGTGTTTCTTTTGATTTTTATTTTATTTTAAATATAGACTAGGATCTGACCTTTCTAGAGACTGGTGCACTGTAATAAATGTTCGAGCTGTTGTACATAATCGGACTCTATTTCAAATTTTCAATAACATATGTCCTTTCATCTAAGAATATAAAAAAGGTTATTGATGAGTCTGTGTCAGTGATATTTTATTATGTTTTCAGATATTTTACGTACTATGCAGACTTCAGAGGACCCAAGCATATATGATAAGGTTGTGAATGCTATTTTTGATGAAACTGCGTTAAGCATTAAAGACCAGAATCATCATACTCTTAGATTTAGGTCCCCTGGAACCGGAGCTTCTGCTATTCAATATTCTGATTTAGAAACTGAGGTGCGAGACTATATTACTGAGATTTCAAAGGAGGTTTTCAAGAAGCATTGTGCTAAGCATTTGGAACTAATTCCTGTGCGTATGTTGGATGGCAACCCGCAATTGAACAGGTTTAAATTCACCTGATCACACTCTCTATTACTTTTTATTTAAATTTATATTTTTTTTGGGGGCAATTAGGCCAACAGCCCAATAACTTATCCTCCTCTAAAAAATAGCGAAAGTTTATTAAGAAAATAGCTCATTAGGCAGAAGTAAATTAATCAACTAGTTAGGTTAATTTAATTTACTTCGGAAAATAGTCCACCAGACCGAAGTAAGTTAATTAACCTAAACGGGTTAATTAGTTTACTTCGGCCTGATAGGCTATTTTCCTAATAAATGAAACTTTGGCTACATCCATAAAATGAGATAGAAGATTGGCTAGTTGCAACAAATACTTGTTTATTTTTTGGCTTACTCAACTGTTTTTATTTTTATTTTTTATGTTTGAAATCAAAAGATACACTGTCAAACTTCTGAGCCATGGAGGAGATATGCTCGAACTTTGCCATGAGCTACGTCTTCCTTTCATTAGCTGGCTGATCTCAACACAGGTGCGTCGTAAACCCCTTTTGATAATAACTCGTTTAAATCTACTCTTTATTTTAATTTATTTATTTTTTTGTTCCTGGGATTTTGGATGTGTTTTTGAGTGTTTTTTAGTCTCCCGCGGCTATATGTATTTATATGTACTTCCTTTTTATCGATATTCCCGATTGTGAATCAGTCCGCGTTCTAACTTGCCTGCATATAATCTTCTACTTTGCAGAAATCTTCGTTCAAAAGATATGAGATTTCATGCGTTTATAGAAGAGCAGTTGGCCATTCTCCTCCAAATCGTTACCTTCAGGTTTATGTTCCATGGCGTTTATGAATGCTACCAGAGGTCACATGCTTTTAAACATCTGTGCTTAATCAGAAATTATATTTCTAAACAGGGTGATTTTGATATTATTGGAGGGGAATCTGCACTGACAGAGGCTGAGGTTATCAAGGTGCTGCTTTCTTTTGCCCATTATCCTACACTTAGGTCTAAATGCATTCAGGTTGCATATAACCTCAAGAACATCATTGAATTTCAGTTATAATCAGATGTCAAAGCTGTTGTTTCTTCTTTAATAAAATTGTGACCGCGTTCGTCATTTTATTTATCTCAGTCAACAATGATTGCTGTGTTTGAAGACATTTTGAAACTTTACAGTTAGTAAATAGTCATTTCGAATATAACTTATTTTTAAATAGCGGGATTTTTCTTTTAATTTAATGAGACCCAAGTGGAAAATAAACTCACCAACCTCACTAGGTCCTAGGATTCAAGATGTTTTATCAGCTCCCATGATATGTGTAATACATGTATCAGTATATCATGTATGCTAACCCAATATTCTCCTTTTTCAGGCGACAATGGACATTGTAATGCATTTTGTTAGTCCACATTGCTGTGATATCCATTTAAATCACGGAAACCTACTGGATGCAATATGGTCTTGGATAGGAATCAAGGCTGATCAAAGACAGAAGGTAGCGGAGGTAAATGAAATAGTATTCTATTTCTAATGTTTCTTTACAAGTTACAGATGTAATATAAGCTAATAAGCTCTTCTGTTTCTGGGTTCAGCTACTTTCTATGACGAGCTGTTTGCGTCCTCAATCCAGCGAACGGAAATCAAGATGGGGGGTTATAAGGTGTCAGCTTTTACAGGCAAGTGGCATTTCAACATTCGGTCATGTATCTCTTACTAGGATCTATATGACATCATACATACAGTTCTCAAGTAACGTACATATCACAGAAATTTACACCGACATTGTTTATCGGTTTTGATATTTTTTTTTTTTTTTTTTTTTTTTGAAACGGTAACTTCATTATATATATTTGAATGGGCGGAAGCCACTTTACACAAAAGAAGGGTCGTTTATAGCTAGCTCCCCGGATCCAACGCCAATCGAGCACGCGAACCCGGGCTGAGCCAACCATAAAACGAAACCACTACCAAAAGCTAGCCTTATAGGCCTTTACATAGAGGAAAGGTAAAACTTAGATACAAAAGCTAATCTAGAGTGTGTCTTAAAGAGACAACAACCAAAAGAGACCCTGTAGGTCTTTGTACACAAAAACTCATCCCGGTTACCAGGGGCGGGAGGTTTTGATATTTTTCCTTTTATGTTTCCTACTTTCCATGTGCTTTTGTTTTAGTAGACAACGAGTTTCCTAATGGGTCTTTTGTTAGGTAATTTCAGACCCAGAAGGATACAAACTTAATGTTGTAAATACCAATCGATTGCCATAATCAGGGAATATTCTGCATATTTACATCTTAACTCTTGACTGTGCTGCTTCCAGGAACTTAAGTTACCAGAAGCTGCTGTAAATAGGTTGCAGACTTTTGATTTAAGGTTTTGTGGCGCCGCAGATCAGGCACTAGCTAGATTAAGAGGAGCTCTGCCGTCCGGTATGAACATAATTATTTATTACTCGTTACTCACCTTTGATCGATTTGAGGAATGACTAATTATGCTTGTTAACCGCTGCAGATAAAGCCACACGAAAGGCGCTTGATGAGCTATCTGAACTCACTGGCTACTTGAGAACTTGGGGTGTCGAGGAGCATGCTTATATAGATCCATTGATGCCACCAACTGAGAGTTATCACAAAGATATATTCTTTCAGGTTCCTATTTTTTGTAATATTTTTGTTGTTATAAATTTTTTGGCCTCAGCTCTTTACTATATACGTGAATGCGATTTATACCCTATACTCTATCGGCAAATAATGTCATTCAATTTAGGAAGTATTTTCGGCATTCAAACTTTTATTAAACAACTCGATTAACATTCCTTGACAGTGTTCTGGGACAAAGTGAAACATCAACTTGACCTGGAACAAGGTTGCACTTTCAATCTTGGTCTTTGCTCTTTTTAGTTACCTTTTGAAATCAATTCTCAAACCCAGATTTAGGAAAAATGTGTAGACATGCATTTTAGACCAAGTTCGGGAAAGATGTAATGATACTGACACTCAGTATCACCTCCAGAAGTGCCTTTCTTCTTTCTCAAAACTAACGCAATAAGAACTGCATCTATTATGAGCCATCATTTACAAAGAGTTGATAAAATTCACAAGCTTGTCGAATGATGAAATTTAAGACAAGTTTGGACATTTTGTAGGTGTACCTGATGAAAGAAAACAACTCAGCAAGTGATGGCACATTGCACACATCGGTCACCAATAGCAAGCAATCTACCATCGGAAGTGATGGTACATTGCTTGCTATAGGTGGTCGCTATGACTATCTGCTTCATCAAATGTGGGGTCAGGAATATGTAAGATATACGATTCGAATTTCCCCAGTTTGTTTAAGAGGAATGGATTTGTGCTCTTTTTTAATTTCTTATTTTACTTTTTATTGTTTGTCAAATAACATTATTGCTGTTTCCCAAGATCAGAAGTCAAATGCTCCAGGAGCTGTGGGAACCAGCATTGCCTTGGAGACCATAATACGACATTCCCTAGTAAACCCGAAACCAATTAGGTAAAACTCAACATGACATGCCTGTTTTTCTTCACCGCTTAACACTTGTTATGTGTTCTCATTGTGTTTGTACCGTTGCAGAAAAGAAGACGGTATCAGCATTCTTGTTTGCTCAAGAGGAGGTGGCGGTCTATTGGAAGAGCGGATGCAACTAGTTGGCGAGCTCTGGGAAGAGAACATTAAGGTTTCGAACTCGACGTTATAGTTGTGTACTAAATGTTACTTTTGCGATAAATAGGCTCACTCAGCGACCCGTGTTTGGCAGGCTGAGTTTGTTCCTAAACCCGATCCGAGCCTCACCGAACAGTACGAATACGCGAGCGAGCATGATATCAAATGTCTTGTCATCATAAGAGACACTGGCATGAATCACGAAGGTTCGGTTAAGGTAATATTTTGGGCATCAGACTATTAATTTTCTGTTATTAGCGTTTGCCAACAATTGAGATAGTGAATCATGAGTTCATGTACAGGTCCGCCATCTCGAGATCAAGAGGGAGAAGGACGTCGAGAGAATAAAGCTTGTTAAGTTTCTGTTGGATGCAATATCAGTGCAGTTCAGAAACCCTTTGATCTGGAGCTAAAAACAGACCAAACACTGTGGTAGCGAATCAAGATCCAGTGATTATGAACGAGCCGCCAGTGTTTGGTATTCGAAATGAAATTCAATGTAAATACGTACATACCTGATTCTCGCAGAGTGACAGGTAAAATTTTCCAAGGGGTACAGTTTTCACAATGTATAGATTATAGAACGCACTATGGTCTTTTGTACGGCTAGAAGTTTTGGGTATAGTTTTATGACACATATATAGTCTCTCAGAGTCTCAAATAAGAGCTCATAAATTGACGATCATTATGAGCTCATCAACCGTCCGTAATGGTCCAAACTTGAAAACGTAACTGAGAGAGAGAAAGATTGGGATTTGATCTGTTTGTGTGTAACTAATTCGACCTACTTCTCATTAACGAAGACTTAGTATTTATACCATTGTTACACTGGGGTGATAACTTATAGCTCTAACTAACTCATCCTACGTGGCATAAGCTACAGCTAACAACTTAAGCTAACTACTATCTACACTGCACTAGCTTGCACCCTAAGCTACGCTGTAGTGTGCGCAGATGTAGCTTAAGCACTATGTTACATCAATAATAAAACTCGACAAAAGTATTAAGCAAAGGCTCTTCAGGAATAATTAGTAAAGCTAGTTTCTTTTGGTATTCTTTGGCTTGATTTGTGGAACATGGGCTTTTCTTTTGCGATGATTCACAAATTTCGGGACAGGGCAAGGGATAGAAGAAGAGTGCAGGATAAAGAAATTCTGCAAGAAATACTTGATATCGCCATGATCGTACGGCTGGAACGGGTGGCCGAGCTCTCGAAACGCGTCGCTCGGGATGTCGTACAAACATAAGTCGGAGCGGTCGGTGGTCACAAACAGCTTGTCCCCGTCGTTGGGATGGAAGCCGACCACGAGTGCCGTCCGCGGTGGAAAGCTCGTCGGTTTCACTCTGTGGACGAGTCTCCAACAACGTTGATCGTCTTCGAGCTCCCAAATCTTGAGGGAATACACTCCTCCGGTTTCCTTCTTCTTCTTCCACAAGATCTGCGAGATTCGGAGGCGTCCCAGCACGTTCCCCATCCTCGATCTGCAGTGGATGCGGCGGAATCCGTGGAGAGGAAGCTTAATGTAGCGCACCCATTGTTCGAACGGGTCGTGGGCCAGCAATATTCTCGCCCTCCGACATCCATCCATACAGTAGAGAGCGGTGCCGCTCTGTACCCAATCCATGCTGAAATAGTTGGCCTCCTCGCAGCCGGGGAAAGGCAGAGACGAGTCGGTCCACGCTCTGGACTCCGAACAGAACACCCTTGTGTTAAACTGCTCGTTGAGAATGCTCGTTATGTGGACCAACTTGAAGTGAGTGTTGTCGGGATTGCATGCCAGCCCTAGAAAGTCGCAGCCGTCGAGGTCGTGGTCGCTCCGGGGAAGGAGACTCCATTGCTTCGTCAGCGGATTGCAGATGAACAGTTGGTTGCCGGCGGCGACGTGGACCGCCAATAGACCGCCCCCGGAAGCTAGTACCGTCATGTTTTTCCACCACGGAAAAAACTCGAGGCACTTCTCTTCTCCTCCGCCCCCGATAGAGAGCTCGTACATTGGACTTTCTGAATAGTACATTCTGAACAGCTGTGTGAATTGCATGCACTTCTTATTCTTCTTCTTGAGTTCGTTGAATCTCTGCTTGAAATCGGGGCTGTTGATCAAGCTCGACCATCTCTTGCAGACCGTGCCGAGTCGGATTGCCGTCTTGCAATCCGGGAGCCGAACTAATATCTCCGGAACAATGTCTTCGCAGAGCACGGCCATGCCTGATTTCGAAACATGTTCACAATTTTTTAAGGATAGAATTGTCTATACATTCTATGAGATAAATATGATTTGAAAATATACTATTTAGTGACTTCATACAAGAAAAAAATATAGAAAAGAAGTAGACGAAATACCTGTTTTAAAGGGACGGAGTCAGAAAATCTCTATAGGGTATTTGAAAAAAAAAATTAGGGGTGCTAACTAAAAAAAATTTCATGTTAAAAATGCAAAATAAAAAAAAATGGGTCAAAAGTGTAAATTTTTAGGGTAAAAAAATGTAAAATATTTTTAAAATGGACAAAAAATATAAAAAATTTTTTGAGGTGGGGGGCTGGAGCCCACCCTAAGACTTAGCTGTTCAACGGATTGAGGAACGAATAACCCTCTTCAGACTTCTATGCCGGACAACTCAAAATTCGCTAACTAAAATATTTGGCCGCGTCTAGAAGCTGAGATGTTTAAGCGTGTGACTTTCTGATTCAGAAGAAGTAACTAAATCTATTTAGTCTATTTATAACCTCCGCTTGGCTTAAGGATATAATTGTCTATACATTCTATGAGATTAATATGATTTCGAAACATGTTATTTAGTGAGTTCGTAGCAGAAAAAGAGAAAACGTACTCGAATTACCTTTTTTAAACGGACTCACATCGACGAACAAATGGTATTAAGTTAATTTTTGAATTCGGAGCAAAACTGTGACAAACTTCTATCGGAAAACTCAAAGTTCGGCGGCGTCGCGGGTAGAAATACTCAGCCTTTATGTTTGTGTTCGTATGTAATTATTCAATAAGTCAATATAATATAATTTTTGCCTAAAACTATTACGGTTTTCTGCATGGTTTACATTGCATAAATTCCATTAATGTGTATTTGTGTTTATATATAATTTATTTAATGAAGTATATGCCTTTAATTTTTTTTTTTTTTCGTTGACAATATATACACCTTTATTTGAGGGAGACACTTTCTTATTTTTGTAATTTATCGTGTTAAAATCTGTATTAATTTATTAAAAAAAAAAGTCTAGGGTATTAATCAAGTGTTTAAATCTTTTAAGATTTTGAGGAGGGAGAGTGAGAGAGAGAAGAAGAAGAGTTGTTCATTGCGTTAAACCCAAAACCCAACGAACATCAGAAATCAGAAGTGAACATGTCGGAGGCCGAACTTCGCGATTGCGAGTTCCGGCTCATTCACTGCGGCCTCCTTTCGCCGTCGCCGTCGCCGTCGCCGGCTTCTAATTCCTCTGCCTTGGCGTCCATCGAGTCCGGCCGCTACACCGAAGCCCTCGCCGCCTGCTTGGAAGCCATGTCCACCGATTCCGACGATGTCGAGACCTTACTCCGGCGAGTGGACTCCTTTCTCGCCGCCGGAGGAGACGAGTCCAGAGTCGCCACGGTGATGTGCGCCGCCGTGGCGGCGTTCCTCGCCTTCGTCCAGTCCAACATCACAGGTCCGGCTCTGGAACTGGAAACGGAACTAACGCCTCTCGATCGTCTCATCTCCGACGCTTCAGCCGCCGGACACCTCATGTCCTCCGGCTCCGACCTCGTCGCCACCTTCTCTCATCTCCAGGTCAACTCCTAACAAAATTTCTCATTACTCAGCTCTCTTTTCCTCTGACCTGAGTTTCTATTTTATTTTGAATCTTTGAAATTATAGTACTTAGTGTTAGCCAAGATGTTGCTGATGAGGATCAGAGAAATGCGAACCCGCGGCTTCAAGACCGCGACGTGGTGGCTCGCGAGAGTCGTCCTCGCTCAGCAGAGGCTTCTCGAGGATCGATCCTCGTCTCTCTTCGATCTTTTGCAAGCCCTGACTCGGGACACCTTACAGTGTTTCGGCACGATCGAGGCCATCGCTGCTTATTGGGGTCCCGCTCTGGACATCACCGACTCGGCAGAGCTGCTCGCATTGCTTCATCTCGAGGCTGGGATCATGGAGTACACCTACTCTCGGGTCGATTCTTGCAGGTCTGTAAGTGTGTGTGTATACATACATATATATATATATATATACATATATATATATATATATATATATATATATATATATATATATATATATTTGGATGCGATGCACATGATCCCCACAAGATCTGCGAGATTCGGAGGCGTCCCAGCACGTTCCCCATCCTCGATCTGCAGTGGATGCGGCGGAATCCGTGGAGAGGAAGCTTAATGTAGCGCACCCATTGTTCGAACGGGTCGTGGGCCAGCAATACTCTCGCCCTCCGACATCCATCCATACAGTAGAGAGCGGTGCCGCTCTGTACCCAATCCATGCTGAAATAGTCGGCCTCCTCGCAGCCGGGGAGAGGCAGAGAGGAGTCGATCGGTCCACGCTCTGGACTCCGAACAGAACACCCTTGTGCTAAACTGCTCGTTGAGAATGCTCGTTATGTGGACCAACTTGAAGTGAGTGTTGTCGGGATTGCATGCCAGCCCTAGAAAGTCGCAGCCGTCGAGGTCGTGGTCGCCCCGGGGAAGGAGACTCCATTGCTTCGTCAGCGGATTGCAGATGAACAGTTGGTTGCCGGCGGCGACGTGGACCGCCAATAGACCGCCCCCGGAAGCTAGTACCGTCATGTTTTTCCACCACGGAAAAAACTCGAGGCACTTCTCTTCTCCTCCGCCCCCGATAGAGAGCTCGTACATTGGACTTTCTGAATAGTACATTCTGAACAGCTGTGTGAATTGCATGCACTTCTTATTCTTCTTCTTGAGTTCGTTGAATCTCTGCTTGAAATCGGGGCTGTTGATCAAGCTCGACCATCTCTTGCAGACCGTGCTGAGTAGGATTGCCGTCTTGCAATCCGGGAGCCGAACTAATATCTCCGGAACAATGTCTTCGCAGAGCACGGCCATGCCTGATTTCGAAACATGTTCACAATTTTTTAAGGATAGAATTGTCTATACATTCTATGAGATAAATATGATTTGAAAACATATTATTTAGTGACTTCATACAAGAAAAAAATATAGAAAAAGAAGTAGACGAAATACCTGTTTCAACGGATCGACGAACGAATAACCCTCTTCAGACTTCTATGACAGACAACTCTAGCTAAAATATTTGGCGGTGTCGAGAAGCTGGGATGTTTAAGCATGTGACTTTCTGATTCAGAAGAAGTAACTATATCTATTTAGTCTATTTATAACCTCCGCTTTACTTAAGGATAAAATTGCCTCTACATTCTATGAGATTAATATGATTTCGAAACATGTTGTTTAGTGAATTCGTAGCAGAAAAAGAGAAAACGTACTCGAAATACCTTTTTTTCAAACCAGAAATGCTTTACAGACTCACTAGTTTGAGCTATCCACTCAAGTGTTGACACGTGGACACATTTGTCCACGTGTTAATACTTGAGTGGATAGTTCAAAGTAGTGAGTTGTGCCAAATAGCATTGCTCACTTAATGATCACAAAAGTAAAGTTAGGGATCTTTTTTCGTTTGGTTTGTGAAGTTTAAAAAAAAATTAATTTTAAAAATTTGAAAATTCGTTTGAAGATTTACTGACATTTTGTCTTTTTATTTACATAAATAAATTTTCAAACGATTCTGAAAAATTCTTTGAAGATTTATTGACATCATTGTCAATAAATTATATGCATGTCAATAAATCTTCAACATACCAAATACTTTGAAGATTTATTGACATCCAAAAAATTTATTGTCATCGATATCAATAAATCTTCAAAGAATTTCTCATAATCGTTTGAAGATTTATTGACATTGACGTCAATAAAAAGACAAAATGTCAATAAATCTTTAAACGAATTTTCAGATTCTTAAAACCATTTTTTTTTTCAAATTTTCCAAATTATTAGGTATATACAAGGTATTAGAGGGAGTGAAATCATGAAACACGTTGATATGGACATACAACGCTCTCTCTCATTCTCTTTGCCTCCACGTCAGTTCCTCTTCTTCTCCATCATGATTTCTTCTTCTTCTTCTTCTTCTTCTTCTTCTCTACTCAAAATGACAAAGAAACGCTAAAACCAAACCCAAACTTTAAAGTTAAAGTCATGACAAATAAATCTAAATAATCGCTGGTAAATAGAGAAAGACTCGAAACAAGATTGATTTTAGATGCGTAATTGTTGATTTTCGTTAGATTTGCTTGAATATTTTTTCTATTCATCTTTCTTCCCCGACGAGGAAATCTGTTCATCTTTATAACAATTGTCGTTCAAAAAGCTTAACTGCGACATAACAACGATAGTAAATATACGTAAATAAAAGGGTAATTTAACATAAACCTTTGCGAAAACGGCATAAATATTCAAAGAATAAAGAACCCCACCTGATTCAATCAAAGAAAATCCAACCATCGTGTGAATTGGTGCAATTTTCAGAAGTTTGAATGAAAAAAATGAGCGCTTTAAATAAAATAAGAATAAACAACTATTAAGGAAATATAACTAATAAGGAAACAATATATATTTCAGTTGCTAAAAATAAGGATCCGAAATTAACCACCAAATTTTGTTAAAACTGAATTTAGAGATATTTGAAAATATTCAAAATTCAAATATTTTTGGATTTAAATGCTAAAAGGATACGCTCTGGAATTAAAAAAAAAAATCTGATTGGTCCACGTCATTCGATTGGCTATTTACTTAATGGCCCCGTTTGGCATAAATTTGTTTTTAAAAAAAGTGCTTATATCAAAAACTGTTTTTTTTTAAATTGACAGGTGTTTTGTAAACTATTTATGAAACAGTTGTTGCTGATAACAAAAGTTGATTTAGCGTTTGATAAAATAAATATATTATAGTAAAAAGACTAAAATAAACATGTTCTTAAAAATTAAATAATAATTATTAATATGTTTATTTATATGCATATATATGATTAATATTTTTTTTCTAAAAAAAAATCAAAGAGAAAAAAAAAAAGATAACGTAACAAGACATATTACTATTGGACTCCAACGGCCAACGGCATTTCAATAAAATGCACAAATAATTTTTTTTAACAAGTTTTACTCTTAGATAGAAAAAAGATGAGGCGATGAGAAAAAATTACGTATTATGGTACAAAAATTCTCACAATTTACGAAGGGAGATAAAATTTAAAATATCATACTATTGACTTAGAAACATTTTGTGATATTATGGTAATTTTTTATAGCAAACTTAAAAACTTTATCCAAAAGCTAAGAATATAGCGTTTTATCTCATGTACAAAATATAAAACCGCTTTTGAAGTTTTTTTTTGTAAAAATAGTTTTGTCAAAGAAACATATTGTTAGTGTCCCTCATCAACTTCCTTTTGTTGCCATACTACTTCGTTGTGTATGTATTCTTCTAATTTATTCTATTTATATTGATAACACCGATTTATTTGTATTTATTTAATGACATAAAATAATGAGCGGTTCATATTTTTTCGTAGTTTAAAAGTTATACCATAATTTTTTTAATAATTACTGTAAAATTTTAGTTTCAAATAATTAATTAAAAATATTTACTATGAGGTTAAGTAATATAAAATAATTAATTTAAAGTATTATTTAATGATGATGTTAAGCTTTTGATTTACAAATAAAATAATAAGATGGAAATCATAATGAATTTTTAGACTATCTGTATTTTTCAATAAAGGAAATAGAATAGCTATAATTATAAAATAGGAGCAATTTTTAAAAAATTAACTACATTTAGTGAATTAACTTGTGTCACTAAAGTTCAACCAAATAACTAAAAAATATAACTCAAAACAATAAAGGAATATTTTATAACTAATCTAAAACATGCGTCACTTTTCATGTTTCACTAATATTTTCAAAACATTTCATTAGTAACCATTTCTCTTTTTTGGGACAAAAATACTCTCATATTTCCGAAATTTAGTTAATAATTATTGAAATCCGACCACCAATTATTGAATCTTATCAACAATTGTGCAATTTGGTTAACTGTTACTGAAATCTGATTAACTATTATTGAAATTTGGCCAATAGTTATTAAAATATGATTAAACAACTATTGAAATATGATTAACTGTTGTTAAAATCTGGAACTATTAAAATCTGATTAACAGTTATTGAAATTTGGTTAACTGTTATTGAAAACGGTTATTTATGAAAATTAGAAGGTTCATCTGCTAATGTTGAAAGTTAGTTTTTTTTTTTTTAAAACGAAAAATGGTTATTTTTACCTATTTCCACTATAAAATAAAAATGACATTTGCGGCTGAAGTCACAACTTCAGCCATTCCTTGCATTTGTGTCACTTATTTGCTAATATTGCATTCGTATCACTTATTTGCATTTGTGTCACCTATAGAAAGTCTTAATTACCCTTTTATGATAAAATCAATCTCTCTCAAACTCCCCGGTCAGATCCGACAAGAAGAAGCTCGCCAACTCTTTCTCCTCTCCCTCATCTTCCTCCGCCACCGCAAAGAAGAGGCTGGTTCCGGCGGAGACCACCGGCGACAGCGACGAGAACGCCAGGCCGTCGGGGTTGTGGTCGACGGCGAGGTTCGGGAGGCAGATCGAGAAGGAATCAGGAGTTTGGAGAAGAGGATTCTTCGATCGTCGTCATCGGCGAGGAAGAGGCTGGTTCCGGCGGAGACCACCGGCGACGGCGACGAGAATGCGAGGCCGTCGGGGCTGTGGTCGACGGCGAGGCTCGGGAGGCAGATCGAGAAGGAATCGGGTGTTTGGAGAAGAGGATTCTCCAATCGTCGTCGTCGGCGAGGAATAGGCTGGTTCCGGCGGAGACCACCAGTGACGGCGATGAGAATGCGAGGCCGTCGGGACTGTGGTCGACGGCGAGGCTCGGGAGGCAGATCGAGAATGAATCGAGAGTTTAGAGAATAAGATTCTCCGATCGGCGTCGTTGGCGAGGAAGAGCCTGGTTTCGGCGGAGATCATCGGCGACGGCGACGAGAACGCGAGGCCGTCGGGCTGTGGTCGACGGCAAGGCTCGGGAGCCAGATCGTGAAGGAATCGGGGAAGAAGAGGACGAAGGAATCTGTGTTGATGTATTTGTATTTGTGAAGGAGTATACTTTTTTTTTAAAATATTTGACTGCGAGTCTACTTTTTTGTAATTTGTTCTGTGAGTCTATTTTTTTTCGAAATATTTGACTGCGAGTCTACTCTTTGTAATTTCTTCTGTGAGTCTACTTTTTTTTTCGAAATATTTGACTGTGAGTCTACTTTGAAATCTGCGTAAGGGTATTTTTGTCCTATTTTTTTTTTATCAAAGTGACATCTATGCAACACCTTTTTTCGTCGTGACTCATTTGCAATTTGAAGCCGAGTTTGTGACTTTGATGCAAATATCTCTAAAAAAAGTGGGTCTGATAAGTAAAAAGAAGCCCAAATTATATAGATAAAATATTTAGTAACCCAACATATTAGCGTTCAATCGGTTTCTTTCTCAACTAAAAAAAAAAAACCCTCATTAAAGAAGAAAGAGAAGTAAAAAATAATAGGCAAAATCGTATTTCAAATTCACAAACATCTCGAACAAGCAATATGACTCGCGCGTTGCTGCGGAATAATTAATATATTCCAGTCGGGAGGAAGAATTATATAGAGATATGTTCATAAATATTTAGGTTTGAAAATAATATATTTAAAGTTTTTTTTGAGATATTTTTATCTTTTTGATAAAAAAAATCAATACGAATGAACACTATTTGTGTTTAAGAGTTCAATCTCTTATTTTTCTTAAAATAAAATAAAAATAAAAACATTGTGCAATCTGTTCATTGAACAATATTTTTGTAAGTAAAGAGTATTCTTCTAATATATATATATATATATATATATAATATAATGTGTTAAAACTTAATGTCAATTTGTTAATCGTAAAAAATTACATGGGGTACATAAAAAAATATTATTACAATATAAAAGTGTATATATTTTAATTCTTTTCTAATTTTTGCCTAAAATTAGTACGGTTTTCTGCATGGTTTACATTGCATAAATTCCATTAATATGTGTTTGTGTGTAAATATATTTTATTTAATGAAGTATATACCTTTATTTGTAGGCTAGGGAGACACTTTCTTATTTTTGTAATTTATCATCTTAAAATCTGTATTAATTTATTTTTTTCTAAAAAAAAGTCTAGGGTATTAATGTTTAAATCTTTTAAGATTTTGAGGAGGGAGAGTGAGAGAGAGAGAGAAGAAGAAGAGTTGTTCATGGCGTTAAACCCAAAACCCAACGAACATCAGAAATCAGAAGTGAACATGTCGGAGGCCGAACTTCGCGATTGCGAGTTCCGGCTCATTCGCTGCGGCCTCCTTTCGCCGTCGCCGTCGCCGTCGCCGTCGCCGGCTTCTAATTCCTCTGCCTTGTCGTCCATCGAGTACGGCCGCTACACCGAAGCCCTCGCCGCCTGCTTGGAAGCCATGTCCACCGATTCCGACGATGTCGAGACCTTACTCCGGCGAGTGGACTCCTTTCTCGCCGCCGGAGGAGACGAGTCCAGAGTCGCCACGGTGATGTGCGCCGCCGTGGCGGCGTTCCTCGCCTTCGTCCAGTCCAACATCACAGGTCCGGCTCTGGAACCGGAAACGGAACTAACGCCTCTCGATCGTCTCATCTCCGACGCTTCCGCCGCCGGACACCTCATGTCCTCCGGTTCCGACCTCGTCGCCACCTTCTCTCATCTCCAGGTCAATGCCTGACAAAATTTCTCACAACTCAGCTCTCTTTTCCTCTGACCTGAGTTTCAATTTTATTTTGAATCTTTGAAATTATAGTACTTAGTGTTATCCAAGATGTTGCTGATGAGGATAAGAGAAATGCGAACCCGCGGCTTCAAGACCGCGACGTGGTGGCTCGCGAGAGTCGTCCTCGCTCAACAGAGGCTTCTCGAGGATCGATCCTCGTCTCTCTTCGACCTTTTGCAAGCCCTGACCCGGGACACCTTACAGTGTTTCGGCACGATCGAGGCCATCGCTGCTTATTGGGGTCCCGCTCTGGACATCACCGACTCGGCAGAGCTGCTCGCATTGCTTCATCTCGAGGCTGGGATCATGGAGTACACCTACTCTCGGGTCGATTCTTGCAGGTCTGTAAGTGTGTGTATATATATATATGGATGCGATGCACATGAGTTTATGCCATTTTTCAGCTGTTCTAATATATTCCGAGCTCTGTTGGTTGTTTCAGGTTACATTTCGAATCGGCTGAAGCTGCGGCTGGCCTTGAGCTCTCTGTTACCGGAGTTCTTGGCTTTCGTACATCGCATCAGGTTGTTTTTCAGAATGTGTAGTATTTGATTTTGTCTTTCTGTCTCGACTCTTAGGTTTATTTTATTCAGAATTTTTTTTCTTCTGAAGGATAGGTGGATCCAAAGGCTCAGATGGTACTTGTTGCTAACAGAAACTCGGTGAACAGTCATGGAACTTGCCAACCAGACAGCAACGATCCCGAGAAACGGGGCTCAAATGGCTGCGATCAAGATGGAACCTTTGCGGAGTCTGACATTTTGGTAACCCCGAAGTTGGTAGAGAATGATAACGGGAGTGAGATGGGAGAAGGAGGGGCTCAAGTTGGAGCCTCTGCTGCCCCGTTTAGTGCGATCCATCAGGCTATAATTCTGGCTAAATGTCTTTTAATTGAGAAAAGCACTGCACATGATGAGATGCAAAGTGAGTTCCTTGAAGCTTTATTCGTGTCCTTGACTAAATATGTTTGTGTCCCCGTGTGTGGCTTATGATCACTCTAATGTCACTGCGAATGGTGAATGCCATTTGCTCTGGGGTTTATTTATATCTCATATGTTTCGGAGTACATGTTCTTTCTAGGTTTAAATAGATTGATTATTTTTTTATTTTTTTTTTTTTTTTTTTTTTTTTAATGTGGTCCTTTCCATCTGTAAGTACTCAAAGTTTGAGGTTGGTGTGTTGAGAAGGTATTATGTTGTATTCGCAATAGAAAGGAAAATAAAAAAAATGATGTCACTTCATTTCTTCCTCAGCTTGTGCTGAATCCTTTTTTGTCTTTTAGTAATGCTTTACCCCTAAAGGAATGGATTTGATGTTGTTTTTGCTGTATAGAAATATTATATGGTATATTATATGGTATATGCAAGTTAATTTCTCTGATATATTAGCAATAATGCTCATCTTTGTGGTTTCTCGGCATTTGTTTCAGGATGGGATATGGCGCCGTATATAGAGGCGATTGATGCTCAAAAGTCATCATGCTTCACAGTAAGTTAAAGATATTATTCCGTTGCCAAAGCTAACAACATTTTGGTGGTCTATTCCTAATAACTTCTTGTTCTGAATTTCTAGAGGTAAATTTGCTGACAATCTGATGAAGATTATTGAAGATTAGAGGTGCAGAGACTTGATTTGAATTCTTATACTAAACTGTCAACATCGCTAATATTCCGAGTAGGATTCCCATATTAATTCACTCAATTCAGATGCCCAGAATAATCTCTATTTTCATAAACGTATAGCCCTTCCCAAAATCTTAGATTGTGGTGTTTTGTTCTATTTATATGTTTGTAATCCTGCTAGCCCAAAAATATATTTTGTATTAATTAAGTTTCTAATGATTTTATCAGATTCGGTGTTTTTGTGACTTGTTACGCATTCGATGGGAGTCGAACCGCAGTCGCACCAAGGAGCGTGCTTTAGTAATGATGGAGAAATTGGTAAGTCAACAATCTGTATTTTATTTTTATTTTTATTTTATTGTAATAAATTTGGAGCTGTAAGATTTTGATGGGATTATGTTTAACAATATTAAACTTTGTATATATTCATAAAGATGTAATAGTCTAGCGTAAAAGATAACCACACATATTTTCATAATATTATATCTAATGATATAACTTGTTACTTGTTTCTTAATATATATATATATATATATATATATATATATATATATAACTAGTTACTATACAAGTGCGGTTCTGTAGACATCTGGTTTTCTTATTTTCTCAGGAACATTACAGATGGTTTGCATTACGGGTCTAACGAGAAACTAAAAATATTCTTCGTTGTCTCAGGTGAAGGGGATGTATGAACCTTCTCCAGGAGTGGAAAAAAGGATTCTATTTAGTAGTGGAGTTTGCATCCCACCAATTGCTTTATTGCGGAAGTATGTTGAATTTTTTTATTTGTTTTGTTATACATATATTTCTTCATTGTGATTTCCTGCTGATAGTTGTGATTCTCTTTTTTTTATTCCATATTAGAGAGTATGGTGAATTGTTGGTAAGCTGTGGTTTAATAGGGGAGGCAGTCAGGATTTTTGAGGACTTGGAGTTGTGGGACAACCTTATACTATGCTATCGGTATGGAAATACTTCATGCATCCTTAAAGTCGATTATTGAGTGGGTCATTTTTTTCCTGAACTTGTTATGAGTGAATGTTTTATGAGATGTGTAAAATTTCATTTTCAGGTTAATGGAGAAGAAAGCAGCTGCGGTTGAACTCATAAAGGCTCGATTGTCTGTTGTTCCTAATGACCCTAGGCTATGGTATGTGTCTGCCGTTGTAGATTTATCTTCTTTTTTTTTTTTTTTCTTTTTCTCTCAAAAGGGCTCCATAAAAACTGAAAACCAGATATAAAAAATAGTTGGTGGGATTTTATTCTTTCCCTGGCTCTATAAGTAGTTTCATTTGCTGATGTATTTACTCATAATGCTAGTTTTGACATTGAATTTTCGTTGGTCATAATAGTTGAATGCAGTTAAATTTTTTATTTTTATTTTATAAACTTTATTTTACTATCAAGCGATGCATCACTTAATGATAATATTTATTTTTATAATAACATTTTTTATTGAATGAGACTTCTTCATGACTCAAACCCTACTTTTTTTTTGGTGGATGAATGTGCATACTGCTGGGCTACAAAATAGTTCTATTTATATTTTTAGCATGGATTGTGGATATAAAGCCAAAAAAAAAAAAAGATTCCCGTTAAAGGTATATGTAGTGTGTTATTATATTTCTTCGATAACTTCAATAATAAAGTTCACCCAGAGACAAATTTCAACTGCATCCTTAATCGACATTCAATGGTGGACAATACTACGTCTATTCGGCATTTGTACGGTTAACGGTCTTTCTTATCTTGAGTCTAACTCGAGCCGTGTCATTAGGATATATTTTAAAAATGTTTAAAGGCTTAATTTATCGACATCTTCTTGTATAGTTTCATAATGTGTAGATGCACGAAAATGTTAGTTAAGTTTCCAACATTTTTCATCCCCAAAAACAGAAGGATGCATGTACACAGTATAACTTTTGACTTTGTAGGTGTTCATTGGGGGATGTTACGAATAATGATACTTGCTATGAAAAAGCTTTAGAAGTTTCAAACAATAGATCAGCCCGAGCCAAGGTAGTGTGGCTTCTTTAAGCTTTAGAAGTTCCATCTACATTGTGTCTATTTGCCCTTAAATATGATTCTCTTTTTTAGCGGTCTCTTGCGCGTAGTGCATATAATCGAGGGGAGTACGAGGCATCAAAAGCTCTTTGGTATGCTTTTTAAGGCTATGAATGTCTTCCTTGACAAGATTTTGTATGTTTCTCAGCCGATACAGATGGCAATATTGATCCATAGTGTTGTTATATTGCGTTAATCTTAGGGAATCTGCAATGGCTATGAATTCCTTATATCCAGATGGCTGGTTTGCATTAGGAGCTGCCGCATTAAAGGTAACACAAGGGATCTATATTCTGTTACAGTTATCGGCTTGTGTTTGATGTTTACTTATTAAACATCATCTACCCAGAATTGAAGCTCTATAGCTATTGTCTTTCATTCCGTACTTGATACTGGAAAACTATGCAGGCCAAGGATCTTGATAAAGCACTAGATGGCTTTACTCGTGCTGTTCAACTTGATCCAGACAACGGAGAGGCGTGGAATAATATTGCTTGTTTGTAAGTTCTCTATTTAATTTCTGGACTGTTTTTTACAAGTTTTAATAAACTTTCCGTATCTTTTAAAAATTTTCAACATACTTCCTGATTCTGTCTTTCATATTAGTTCGTCTTCACAATACTCTTTATCAACTTTGCAGGCATATGATGAGAAAAAAGAGCAAAGAGTCATTCATTGCATTTAAGGAGGCCCTGAAGTTTAAGTTCTGTTTCTTCTCGTTGACGTTTTCCTAAACAATAATAGCTGCAGTGCTGTCAATTGGAAGTTTTACTGGTTTTTTTTTTTTTTTTTTTTTTTTTGGTGATAGACGCAACAGCTGGCAACTATGGGAGAACTTTTCTCAAGTTGCTGTGGATGCGGGAAATATCAGCCAGGTTTATGTTCTTATTTATCCTATCTTTTGTTTGTTATTGGCATAAACTGATTTTGAATCGATCATTATAGCTTTGTTGGATACTAGAGCCTATCCACACATCCTCTAAAAACAGAACACTCTTATCCCCTACATCCCAACTAACCTTTATCTCTCCCGAGATAGCCTTTTAATCCACGGATAGCTTAGATAATTATGCTCCACAAGGCGTCAGTTTCTGGTGGGAAACGCTTTGGCACTCTGCAAGGAGGCTTATTGCAATCTTCGAAGGATCTTTTTCTTTGGCCCTTATAGGCTCGCGGGGATGATAATTTTTTGCTGTGTCTCGCCAGGGAAACTGCTCTTTCCTTAAATTCGTACTAGTTGGAAAAAAATAGTCTCCAAAATTTCCCCGAGTCCCCTCGTAGTACTGACTCTCAAACTGCTGAAATGGAAGAGCACCTAAAGAAAGATGAGTTCCTTTGTAAACTGTATTCGAACAACCGGCCCATGGTCCAGGGCTCTATTCCTTACTTGCCAAGAAATATACTTAGTTTCCTCTTCCAAAAAGAAAAGAAAAAAAATAGTTATATTTCAACAAGGTCTAGGGTTCGGTTTCTTGAGGCAGTCTAATGGTGCATAAAATTGATGACGTTCCGTGACAAAGATTGTGGGTGGGGGCCTGAATTTCAGAACCAAAAAAAAAAAAAAAATGCTAGAGGACTTCTTATGAAGCGCTCAGTGATTGGTCGTCCACAAACAGAGATGTTATTGGGCTCTGAAAATTGCAAAACCTTGAGATTTCCTTTGCACTAGGCTTTTAGACTATTAACACAATTTGAAGACTGTGTTTGTGTGCCTTACTGTAGCATTCTTGTTGGTTTCTAAATCTTCGACTCTCTTCCATTTTGTTGATTTTGTAGGCGCTAGAAGCTGTTAGAATGGTTTTGGAGTTGACAAGTAATAAAAGAACTGACCCTCATGTCCTAGACAGAATTGTAACAGAGGTGGAGAAAAGGGTTTTAGCTAGTCAATCTACAACTTCGACGATGATTGAAGATGATACCGATCATGAGCTTCGTGAAGACTCTTCGGAGTATAATACACGCGAAACTGATCAGCTGGTGCATATCCTTGGAAAAGTTCTACAGCTGGTACCTCTTCATTGGTCTCTTTCTTTGGGTTTATGTGGTGTTGAACACTTGCAGTGAGATTCTTATAACACGTAATAATAGTTATATTTAAATAAATATAATGAAAAAAAAAATATAGACGTGGTCTACATGCTGATTTTATTGTACTAGTTGGCTGCATTTGAATATTGAGGAGATATGTGTGTCCTATGTCTTCATTTCAACTTTCTCTTCAGTATTTTCTTTTCAATGAACATGTTTAATTATCTTATCAACAAGTATGGTAGAAAACAAAACTTTTAAATTTGACAAGGTTAAAGCATTGGACATGTCAATAATTTTTTTTTTTTTTTTTTTTTTAGTGTAACATCTTTTAGACCTAATTAAACAGATAAATGGCATATGAATATTTTTTTGGAAGCAACATAAATTCAAAGTTTTGATCTAAATTCATTCCGTGTTTGTTTTCCAATGTAGGCAGTTCGAAGCAGCAACGGAGGAGATATATGGGGTTTATATGCGCGGTGGCACAAACTTAAAGGGGATCTCACAATGTGCTCAGAAGCGCTTCTAAAGCAAGTCAGATCATATCAGGTATATCTTTTGTTATCATCTGGTACAGTCTCTTATCTTTTGTTCATTGTGTCTCATTCTCCTGAAACTCGTGATTACAACCTTAGGGATCCGATACATGGAAAGAGAGTGCACTGTTTAAAAGATTTGCTCGTGCTTCTCTGGAATTGTGCAATGTTTATGTTGAAATTTCTTTATCTACTGGTAGCCGTAAAGAACTTTTCTCGGCTGAGATGCATCTGAAGAATACTATTAAGCAGGCAAGATCCTCTTTTTTTTTTACACAAATAAAAACATCTTGTATGGGCTTATACGGATCTGTCGATTGGGCAGTATCGCCATGCTCTCAAATTGTTTGCCATATCTTGCCTGTTTTTAAGAAACATAAAAGGAAAGGAAGTTATTCATCCTCGGAAGAAAACCTAACAAGAATAAAATCATTTAATCTTAGGCTGAAAGATTTATGGACACAGAAGAAGTCATTCATCTTCAATCTTGCCTCGATGATGTGCGGATGAAAATCCAGTCCCCTGCAGTTTCTTGTTAGTAATGACCCAGGTTAGGCTTGCTTTTAGCTGTCTTACTCTGATGCAATTTCCAGGTTATTCCAATGCCTTGGCATGACAAAACTTGATAAGCTAATTGGTAATTATTTTACAAAAATGCTGGGTTTTTCTTTTATGAATGAAAGGGCAGGTTTGGCGTGCACTGCTTGATTAGTCCTGATATTTATTTGTTGGTGGTGAAATCCAAGACGAACGTATAAAAACACCTTATAACTTAGGCCAATCATCTTATGTGTAACTTATTTATTTAATTTTTTTTTTTGGGTGTAACTTAAGTGTATAAATTATTAAATAATCGTTGTACTACAAATTTTTTTTATTTTTCGTCTAGCTTCTAGTACGAGAGATTTTGCCTCATGTACGGGATATTACATCACATAATTGTTGGACTACAAATTTTGTTTATTTTTCGTCTAGCTATTGGTACGAGACATTTTGCCTCATGTACGGGATTAATGCTTCGCCATTTTTCGTCTAGCTATTAGTATGAGACATTTTGCCTCATGTACGGAATTAATGCATCACCCTTGGTGCATAAATTACGAGTTTCTATTTTTCATACTGAGTTCTGTGTAAAAATTAATGATCATAGCATATGCTATGTAAACCTCTTATTTTTTTTTAAGATACAACTAGTATATAGATAATAGTAATAGTTACACCCAAAGTGTGATGGATTAAAGACTTAGGGTCAATTTTGCGCTAACAAACTCGCAAGCCCTTACCAGAGAATCAAAACCTGGTCATGAGAAACTAACACTCTAGACTTGTAGAGGTCTTGCAAATAGTTCATTTTGTAAATATGGTGAAGAAGATATTAAACTAGGAGATTACAAACTAGACTTATATACAGAGATTACAATCAACTAGACTTATGTGGTTTTGGTCCTCTAGTGTTGGACATGGTTTTTTAGAAGAGTTTTTTTTTATCCTTTCGTTAACTTCCCGTGTCTACTTGATCTCCTAAAAAATTACAAAAAAATATTTATGTGCTCCCAAGTTTAATTGGAGACTTGGTTTACTTTCACAAGAAATCCGGTTTCTTTCCGAAGATCCAAAGTATATTTGCTATGTGAAACATATATATTCCCTTTATGTTCTCAGAAAATTACATTCCTAACAGTAAAAAGTTTACTTGCCTTTAGTAATTTCACCAGACTCCATGTGTTGTTCAATATGAGGGCACACATATCTTCTACAACTGTCCTTTTCCATTTAGGATCAAGCATAACATCGTCAGTAGTCTTGGGAACGGTTAATACTACCGAGACTCGAGATAAATGGTAGGACTGATGGAGCTAACTTTAGATACAATATAAGTTTGGAAATTCGATGATAAGTACACGATCTAACACCATTTTCAGAGAGGCATTGGTAAATCTAGGAGAACGAGTGTTCAAATTACCTGACTCATAATTTGAAAAATATCGATCACCGGTGCAACTTCATGAAATGAAGTACGTTCATACGTTCTCTATCTTTATGAGGATGCAAGGATGCTATGTTCTAGAGTAGGCACACAATTCTTTGTGTGTCGAATCTGATACCATTGATTTTCCAATGGTGGTGCATGACTAGGAGGAATTAATTATTGTGAAGGAATTAATCCGATACTATGGTGAATTAATTGTTGTCGGCTAACATCTAGAAATTCCAGAGGAAGTGTGTCTCATGAGAAACTCGCTTCATCTTGTATCTTCTCCTGAAGCGAAGCCATGGATATATATATATATATATATATATATATATATATATATATATATATATATATATATATATAATACAGTTTGTTTTCGAAAGTAACATCACATGAGAGATATTCTAAATGACGACTCGAGAAGCAAGTTTGTTCTGATTTTGATCACAAAGGTGAACAAAAGCTTGGCAACCAAAAGTTTTGAGAGGTAACATCCAAAGGTATTTGAAATTGGAGAGTTCGTCCAGATAGGATATTGTTGATATATATGATATTAAGTAGCTTCCCCCCCAAAAGCTTGGGAACATGCACTGCAAAATAAGAGAGCTTGAGCTACTTCTAAAACATGAAAGATTTTTTTTCTTCCTTAGCACCGCTTTGTTATAGAGCATCCAAAAGCCTTTGATGTATAATTATTTTATATCAAGTGAGAATTTTTTTAGAACAGAATTTCATTACTCTTTACCATTATTAGTGTATGCGATTCGAATTTTTGTTGGTAATTGTGTTTTTACTATTTTGCGGAAATTTTGAAATACTTAAGCTATTTTGGATTTGTCATGAAAGCGGTACACCCAAGAAACCCGAGCGGTCATGGTCATCGATGAAGGTAAGGAGTCAATTTTTCCCGCGTGATGTATTGAAGACAATAGGTAATAAGGCATATGTACAGGAGGGTAAGAGATTCAAGTATGCTCGGACAATAGCAAATTTGACAATCAAATACATGAGGATCAATAACGTAGAGGATATATAGAAGCATGCGCATTAGATACAAAAATAGGATGAGCGCAAAGATAATACTATATCATTATTGTTAATTTGAAGCGAAAATAGGAGAAACATGAGACACCAAACAAATCTGACCCGTAGAGAAAACCTCCTTAAAAATAATAGAGATTAATTGTGATGAACCTAACACTTTCAATCGTGCTCCAAATCCTCAATCCCAAAATTGAGAAAGAGGAGAAATTAACATGAGACACCATACACATTTCTGAATCATATAGAGAGCCTCCTAAAAAAATAGCACGGCCAATTTTCTAGTTGCTCAATCCCAAAATTGACACGAGAAATGAAAGAAGCAAAAAAAATTGTTATCATACTAGCAAAGATAAGATTTCATTATTATAAGGAAGGGGCATGAATGACATATTTAAGAATATGATGTTGAGATAATTTGGTGTTACAAAATTCAACAACATGAGCGAGAGAATGATCAACGATTTTGTCGCTGCGTGAGAGCTAGCTTGGAAGGCATGTACAAGGGACTTTCTAGGTTGCATTTTTGTGTTTTCCATATAGCATCCAACATTTGTTGTGTAAAAAGATTGCGATTGAAACCGGCTAGGAAATCAAAGACTAGTTCGTTTTAATTTGGCAATGTACCTTAACGTTACACTCAGCACATAAGAGATCATCTTCAAGAAATAAATTGAATTCTTGCCATAATTAAGTCTTGCAATTCGGAGAATTCTGTACAACTAGATTGGATCCTTGCTTGAGGTCTACAAGCTTTGATTGGAAGGTATTATCATTTGATCTTCGGGTCCTTTGTTGAGTTCATCAGCCATATCAACACGGAGCTTTCGGCCATCCAAGTTGTGTAATAAAGGTCGGTGGAGGATCACGAGGAAAGAAGTTCTCCGGTAAGATACCCAAGTTTTCCTCGGCCACAAATGACTATCTTCAAGGATTTTTATTGAGTTTATGAGAAGTGATATTTTGTTTATCTAAATGTATGTTTCAATATTGTCATTCTTTCTTTTTCTTTAATATTGAGTGAGTCACACTTATAACAAGAATTTGAAACCAATATCAAAATAAAAATCAGTTTTTCAATTTTACATATATTCACAATTGTTTAAGGTGAATTCGTCGACAAATACCACTATTTTTTTTTACAGTCTTACGTGTATTTTGGGGTTTTAATAAAATATTAAATGAAATAATTCGTGATATATCATAAAAAAAAGTATTAAAAACTAGGTATGTGTTTGAAATGTGTAGTTTTTGTAGTTGTATATATATATGAACTGAATTGCTAAATGCAATAATAATAATAATAATAATAAAAGATTCTACGACTAAAGTGCAAGTAACTAGCAAAAAGGTCACCAAATCAATTTTTCACATCGAGTAAGTCAGTTAGTGTTTTTGGTTCATCAGCGTACGTATTTCTTCTGTAAAAGAAATTTTAATATATCTATCCAAACAGATATATTGCTAGCATAGCATATATTATATATTTAGTATACTGCTGAAATAAGTAGTAATTATGTGTATTCGAAGTAGGTGAATTAGTATAAGAAAATTAGTGTTGAAAACATGAGCGTAATTTTTTTTTGAGGAGACTGCCCAAAATAAATATTTGCATACAAAGAAAAAAAAAATGGAAAAGAGAGAAGAAAAAAAAAGGTGCAACTAACAACAAAATTACGAAATCACCGGAATATCATTATTCGATAAAGCAATAAGTGATTTCAGTTCGCTGCATTTATTCAATAAATTTAATATATCTTTAACCAAATACTATGCTAATACTTATAGACAGGAATATGAACTAAGAACACAAAAGAGAGAGAGAGAGAGAGAGAGAGAGAGAGAGAGAGAGCTCTTAGGATAATTAAGTTGCCAAAATCAATTGGTTCAGCAACAAGTATAATGAAGAAAGAAAAAAAAAGAAAAAAAAAACATATTAGATATATTATATATGCTAAGAGTTTCAGACATTCGGTCTTCTGACATAAATATGATATGGATATCTGAGTCTGACTAGCTACCAATTTTCACACTCATTAACTTCATCGAGAATGTAAGAACTGAGAGTCATATATCACTCTAATAATAATAATCATATATTAATTAAACTAGAAATTGAATCTCAATCGGAACTAGTTAATTAGAGATAATCCCTACGCCAAGAAAGTCGATGAACGCCACGTCTTTTTGTTCTTCCACAACAGAATCAGCCATTCCCAAAAACTTGACCGATCTCACCAAGTTGTTATCGCTGCTCGTTATCGCTCGACGATCGTCAGAGGCAGATTTCCCAAACCCTGGGTTAACGGCGTTATAACGGTTTAGGGTTTCACGGGCCACAAAACTCCTGCGACCATCGTTGTTGTAATAACGGCCGTGACGATCGCCGTTAAGATCTCCCGACGAGCTTGGCGGCCAAAGCATCTCTATTTTCCGGTGGAGCTTTGGAAACCCTAATTTCGGAGAAGAGACAGAATTAGGAGGGTAACTAGAAGAAGAAGAAGAGTGAGTCGTGAAGCGCTCTCTTTTCCTTCGAGCCATAACGACGTGGTAGTGATTCTTGACGGCGTTATCGGTTCTGCCGTTAAAGTACTTTGCAATGCAAGCCCATTTGTTTCCGTAGATCCGATGAGCAGAAAGAAGCTTCTCTTCTTCTTCGTCACTGAATGGCTTCTTATTGATGTTTGGGTCAAGTTGGTTGAACCATCTCAATCTGCAACTTTTCCCTTCACAAAAAAAAAAAAAATTATGCACAACAAATTTCATCAAACTCATAAAAATAAAAAACTTGATGATAATAGAAAAATAATCAAAATTGAAAGTATACCTGATCTTCCATACAGATGTTCTGCTATGAAATTCCAGTTCTGAGGACCGTATCGCTCGACGAGTTCTCGGAGTTTCTCATCTTCGGCGGGCCGCCAGTGGCCTCGGTAACAATTTTTCCGACCCACCTCGCTGCTGCTACAGCTCGAAGATTTTCCCATTAATTTTTTTTTTCCGGCCCTGATCCCCTAAAAAAACTAGATTGAAGGAGCAAAATGAATAGTAGGCAAGGAGAGAATAAAGTACATCGAACGCTATATATATAGGCAGTAATTAATAAATTAATAATGAGGTTATAAACCTAGCTAGGGCATATGGATGGCATGTCACTTTTCTTGTATTCAATAGGGTTTTGCTATAAATACTTCACTAGTCTATATCCTAAGTATGTATAAAATTCTCAATGTATATATATAGTTGTTTTCTCTGTCAAATAGGTGCAACTTTTTTTTTACTTTCATTATAACCTTATTGAGACTTTGATGAGATGGGATGTCATTGATTGATAATAAAAAATTATACTTTAATTAGTTATCTAAATCAACGATATACAGCTATGTAGAGTCGTGTGGTTAGTTGAGTGTACGCATATACTATTTTGGCCTCGATCCCTAAAAACGTATTATTTAATTTACATTGAAACAGAAGTTCATTATTACATTGTGTGAATTTCTGGGCGTTAATGATAGTAGGTTGTTTACAATTACCACTTTCGGAAGAATGGAAAAAATAAACCATTTTGTTTGTTGTGTATGAATTGTGATGAGGTAAATCCAAACGTACTAAAAGAATTAATTCATTTCCTCAAAATATGTACATTTAGTGTTTTTTTTTTTCTTTCAAGTCTTGATCTGGGCATAGTTCTTGTTAGTTTTGGATGTATTTTGTTGCGTTGTGATTTATGATGGTCTATACAAATATAGTAACGTCCATTTATTTATGCGAGATGGAAGTTGGTAAAAAAAAATCGATTGTTGTAAAAACTATAATATATATATGATTTGTTTTTATCAGAGACTATAAAGTATGATTACTTTGTCGTTAATTAATTTATGCGAAATGCAAGCTTACGCGTGTGTATAATTATACATGCACAATCACAGAAACCTACATGTTTGAAAAAAAAACTTGAAACTAAATTAATATCAGCTGTTAATTAATATATGTGGGAAAAAATGCTTCTAAAACTCCAAGAATTGCAGTATTAACTAACGTAATTTGACCACTTCTAACAGAATGTCTATTTGGTCCCGTGATTTTATATGACCATTTCTAACATTCAAGTGTATAATTTTGTTTGAAAATGTTTTACCTCACGAAATGAAACTACCGACCTCTTAACTAAACTAAGTATTATACTTTAATATTAGGTTAATTTAATATTAGTTGTCGTTATACGTATGTGAAGCCATCTTCTCTCCCTCACGCCACACCCAAAGCTAGGAAGTATTTTATTCTGTCAGAGAGATTTGTATTACTAAGTTCTGTTGTTTCATTTTTTATATTATTATTTAAAAATGATTGTTTTCATTACAAAATAAATTTTACAAAAATACTTTAGTGAATTGCTGATGTTCTTTTTGTCTAAATAGTGGATACAAAATTCTCTCTCTCTCTCTCTCTCTCTCTCTCTCTCTCTCTCTCGATTTTACACGGAAGGAAGACGGACACGAGAATTTGCACCATTTTGAGTGTCCAAATACGGGCACGACTTGTCGAGTCCAATTCGATTAGACAAAGCACCTTCAAGCTTATATGTCGCGTCTAAAGTCGCACATAAATTTTTTGGCACGACATTTGAACTTTTGGGGACGAGAAAAACCGGGCCTAAATATCCTATTTGTCGTGGTTTAATTCAGCCTCTCCATTGTTCATTTATATCGTCGTCAGAAATAATAGAACCAAGTTTTATTCTTACATTTATATATAGTTATATACTCAATTAATCAATAAATAGATTTTACAACAATATCTTCACACACACACACACACACACACATATATATATATATATATATATATATATATATATATATATATATATATAAAAGAAGTTTGTGTATTGGGGATTTTATTTTGGTCTAAAGATTAAATAAAAAAATTATATATAGCGGATTGGGGCGCCATCAAATACATACTGAAAACTAGAATAACATTCAAAAGCCGAAGGTTGAATAATGGATCGGAACAAAAACTCTAATTGTATAAAGTAAAAAAAGAAAAAAAAAATTCAAACTATTTAAATATTTTACAAGCTCCTCAAATAAACTAAACCACCCACCACGTATTCAAACTAGAGTTGATGTTGGTGGAACTATGGACCTTAGATTTTTAGTTGTTGAAGTATCAAGAAGTTTCATCTTAAAATTAAAATTAATTGGCAAGTAATCCATCACTTTATAAACACCTCAAAAATACATTCTCATATGATAGGGTGTAATATATTCTAACTCTAGCTCATTCCATGAATCCAAAAAGCTTAAATTAATTATCACAAACCTGCAACTCGCTATATCTTCTGAAATGTCACGACGATGCAATCGATGAACGAAGAGTAACTTCATCTACCTGCATAATTATCTCTTGTAATTTCTATTTCTTCTTACTACAACTCGATACCAAGTAACATAGTCATCATCTATAAACATTCCGAAAATCCTTATTTAAATACATATGACTAGAGTAAATAATTTACTAAAATCAATGTGGCTAATATTTTAAGGAACGTGCCAAACTATGGTATAAAAAAAATCACACACCCAACAACTTGCTTTCGTGACACTATCTACGTTCCAAGGTCTTCCTCTTTTGAGAGAGGTAATGTGTTTGTGAAAGTTGTGCCTCGTCATCATGACACCTCAGCACTTGGAACTGCCTCTTATTGGAGCGAGCTGGAGCGAGCTGAGCGATCTGGAGCGAGCTGGAGCGAGCTGCGGAGTTGTTCTAAAGTTTGTTAGGCTATTATGATGTATCTAGTCTTGTTTGTAACCAGAGCAGTGTGTATATAAACACTAGCCTGGATAGTTGTGTGAGTACTAGTTCATTGTTGTATTGAGAGAAAAAAGAATCCGAGAGAGAGTGTTTGAGATTGAGAAGAGGGTTTAATCTCTGGGAAATACTTGAGTGAAACCTGTTGTGAGACGTGTTCAAGGGTGCTGGGATTGTAGCTTTGAAGGTCAAGATCAAGGGTTTGATCGGATTGCTTTGTAACTCGTTTGAAGATAGTGGATCATCGAAATAGGACTCTCTCGAGGCCTGACTGGATTATGATTCGATTTGAATCTGAACCAGGATAAAAATCGGCGTGTCTTTCTCTTCTTCTTTCTCTATTTCTTTCAGTTTCTGTTCTTCGCGCTTAATTTCGTCGATAACTTCCTGTGCAAGTTATTTCTGGTTTTTGGTTTTGATCTGCGTTTCTTGTTGAAAGTCTGTAGAATTGTGTTTTTCCGCGTTCAATTATTAAAAAATTGGTATCAGAGCCATTTGTCTTTAAATAGTACAGGTGTTCGATCGAGTTCCCTTTCATCACTTTCGACCTAATTGAAGTTCATCCCCATTTTCCCTGAATCCCTGATCAAGATCCAAGGCGATGGCGAATTTCAAGTCAGAGATCGAAAAGTTTGACGGAAAGAATGACTTCAACCTATGGCGCATCAAAATGGAGGCTCATCTCGGAAACCTAGGGCTCGATGAAGCTCTGAAAGGCGAATCGAAGATGTCAACAGATCTCACCCCAGAAAGAAAGACAGAGATCCTAAAGAAGGCCAAGAACACAATCATCTTGAGTCTTAGCGATCAAATCCTGAGAAAGTTGGTGAAAGAAAAGTCTACAGCAGGAATGTGGCTCAAGCTAGAGGCACTGTACATGACGAAATCTTTACCAACAAGGATTCACTTGAAGCAGAAGTTCTACAGTTTCAAGATGGATGATCAGAAATCTATTGATGACAACATAGATGACTTTACAAAGCTCATCAATGATCTGGAGAATCTCGATGTTGAGATTGATGATGAAGACCAGGCTATATTCTTTTTAAACTCTCTTCCTAAGCCTTATGAACAGATGTGTGATACTTTGAAATATGGCAGAGAAACACTAACCTTAGATGAAGTGATTTCTGCAGTATACTCCAAAGAACAAGACTTGAAGGCAAATCCCAAAAACACCAGATCCGAGGGATTGAATGTTCGAGGAAGGCCAGAAAAGAAAGAGAAGGGAAAAAGATCCAAGACCAGGTCTAAGTCAAAGTCCAAAGATGAAAAAGATGCCAGTGTGTGTTGGCACTGCAACAAGACATGGCATTGGAGACGGCAATGCCCTGAGAGAAAGAAAGATGGACAGAGCTCAAAAGACTCAGCAAATGTGTCAAGCGACCTCAATGATGCAGAAGTCTTGACTGTGTCATATGAAGATCCCAAGAATCAATGGATTTTGGATTCTGGGTGCAGTTTTCACATGACACCAAGAAAGGATTGGTTACTTGATTTTAAATCAAGTGACGGTAAAGTGTTGATGGGTAATAATCACTGCTGTAATGTATATGGAACAGGTAACGTGAAGATCAAGCTTCCAGATGGATCATGCAAGATCATCAGGGAAGTCAGATACATTCCAGATCTCAAGAGAAACCTGCTTTCTCTAGGGGTCTTTGACTCTCAAGGCTACTCTTACAAGGCTCAAAAAGGTGTGATCAAGATATGTAAGGGAATCTTGACTGTTCTAAAAGGTTACCTGGAAAATGGCCTCTATGTACTGAAAGGTGAGACCATCTATGGAGAAGCTGACACAGCACAACAAGACATCAACAATGCTGTGACATGGCACCGGAGGCTAGGGCATATGAGCCAAAGAGGAGTGCAAGAACTCACCAAACAAGACCTCATCAAAGTCAAAGATCTGAAAGATCTTGAGTTTTGTGAGAACTGCATCCTAGGCAAGGCTCACAGACTGAAGTTCCCAAAAGCAGTCCACAACACAAAGTCAATCCTTGACTATGTCCATTCTGACTTGTGGGGCTCACCACAAGTGACGGTATCACTTTCTAAATCTCAGTACTTCATTACTTTTGTTGATGATTTCTCAAGAAAAACCTGGATATATTTCCTGAAAACAAAAGATGAAGCTTTTCAAAAATTTGTTTCTTGGAAAACCTTAATTGAAAATCAAACTGAGAAGAAAGTGAAAAAGGCTAAGAACTGATAATGGTCTTGAATTTTGTAACACCGAGTTTAACAAATTCTGTGAAGATCATGGTATAGCCAGGAAACACACATGTGCTTACACACCTCAGCAAAATGGTGTGGCTGAAAGGTTCAACAGAGCAATCATGGAAAAAGTGAGATGTATGATTGCTGACTCTGGATTATCTCAAAGTTCTGGGCAGAGGCTGCTGCTACAGCTTGTTACTTGATCAATAGGTCACCAAATTCATCCTTAGACTTCAAAGTCCCTGAACAGGTATGGTCTAATCATAAACCTGATTACAGTCATCTGAAACCTTTTGGCTGTATGGTCTATGTGCATGCTAGTCAAGGAAAGTTGAATCCTAGGGCTATAAGAGGTGTGTTCCTAGGATATCCTGATGGTGTAAAAGGATATAGGATTTGGTTGATAGAGGAAAAGAAAATAGTCATCAGTAGAGATGTGATCTTTAATGAGTCTGTTTTCTATAAAGCTAATCCCTGTGATCAGACAAGCTTAAGGCTTGATCAGATGAATAGATCCACATAACAGGTTCAGGTGGAGCTGAGAGATGTTGCAAGCACACATGATCAAGGTGGAGCTTATCCAGATCAAGGTGGAGCTGAAGATGATCAACCTGAAGATGAAGATCAAGCAGCAACAGAAAACCAACAAGAGGATCATCAAACAGATGAGAATGTTGGTGAAGACCTTGAAGACTACATGCTCACAAGGGACAGACCCAGAAGAGTGATCAACAAGCCAGCTAGATTTGCTCAAGCTGATCTGATAGCTTTTGCTTTGAATGCTGCTAAGTTGATTGAAGAAGAACCAAGGAGCTACTCAGAGGCTCAGAAAAGCACAAAATGGAAGATGTGGCACCAGACCATGACTGAAGAAATGGAATCCCTGGACAAGAACAACACCTGGATACTTGTCTCAATCCCTAAAAACAAAAGAGTTGTTGGATGCAAGTGGGTTTTCAAATTGAAACCAGGTATACCAGGAGTTGAGAAACAAGATATAAAGCCAGACTTGTGGCCAAGGGCTATTCTCAGATTGAAGGCATTGATTACCATGAAGTTTTCTCACCAGTAGTCAAGCACACCTCAATCAGAGTAATCCTAGCTGCAGTGGCCATGTATGACCTGGAACTGGAACAACTAGATGTCAAGACTGCTTTCATGCATGGCACACTAGATGAAGAGGTCTATATGGAGCTCTCAGAGCATGATTCGAGTGGGAAGTGATTTACAGATACGGAATCCAGCCTTCCTGAAAGAAGGTTAATGTTCACTCACCTAAGGGTTGATTCCAGAACCGATAGATTGCTAGCACTTTCGAAGTAAGTAACGTTCGAAAGAATCTTTCGCTGGGGAAGCAACAATGCTTAGGGCTGATATGTATCAAGAAAAGTATAACGGAAAAATTGACTTCTCTTGACACGGGTTGAACCTGGAGGATCTTGATCACGAACTGACTATATCAGTGGACACTCGTCAAGATGAGTAAATATAATTCTAGTATAAAGGAGAGTTCAGTCTTGGCTTACAAGGTGGAGTATTTGACCAAGATTAGACGAATCGATGGACAAAAGAGAAATGACTATTTCGTCTTTTTCATCGGATTTGTTAAGCTCCTATTACTAGGTCCATAGTCCCCGATTCGGCTCTGATAAAGGCGGATAAGAACTTTCGTATAATAATGTTTATCATTATTAATCTCACTTGCTGTAATTGTGATTGACAGCATTAATTCTGGAAAACGGGTATTCGCAGAATTAAATAAATATTTATGGTAGAATTGTTTATTTATTGTTTGATCAAGTAAATAAACAATTATTAATTATTTGTTTATTGTTGGACCAAGTAAATAAATAATTAATTGGGTTTTAAGCAATTGGGCCTTGCACAAAATATGAAAATCGGATTTGGGAATTTTTGGCACTAGGGTTTGCGCAAATTCCCCCTTGGCCGTGTGCCTAAAATTCGAATTTTATAATATTGGTATTTACCAATATTTTCTCTTTAGTTGTTTAAATAAAGGAGAGAGAAAAATATAAGATATTGTCCTATATTTTCTCCTTATTTAAAGGAAAGTATTTAAGAGAATATTTAGGAGAATAATATATTCTCCTTTATTATCTCACTAAATAAATCATTCTCTATTTAAATAAAAGAATAATATCCCATAGATATTGATCTGATGGATGAGAGAAAAAGTAGGATTCACTTGTTGAGATCCAAGGGCCTAGATTAAATCCTCTAGTGTGAACACAATAAAAGAAAATAAAATATTCTGGAAGATTCCATGAATATCTCCTTTTTACTACTATAAATAGGGGTTCATGAGAAGGCAAAAAAGAAGCAATTATTTTAAGAAATTTTTGGTGAAAATTTCGTGCTCTCTAGCCTACCTTGGCCGAGCACTTCTGCCTCTCTTCCCCTCGGAAATTCGTTTCCATTCTTAGTAAAATAAGAGCGAGATCTCGAAACACCTAGTTTCGTGATCTAGTGAGATAAAGACTGTGCCCACTCATCTTTCTTATTCCTCTCGGAGATTACGTTTCGGAAGACTAAGGTGTCATCCTCGAGTCCTTCATCAAGACGACGCAAGGAGTACGCGATTAGATTGGAGCGTTCTGTAGCTGAAATGAAAATCAATGTAAGTACTCGTTTACTCTTATATCGGTTGCTTGACTTATATGCTCTCGTGAATTAAATTAATTAAACATAACTAGATCTTGTTAATTATAACCATAATTTGATTAGCTTATGATCAGCGTAATCAATTATTTTTCCGCATTAATATGGTTATATGGTGGAATAATCTCAAACGAGTCGCATCGGAGCGATCGTTCTTCGTTCTTGTAATTAATTTAAATATGGTTTGAATGAAATTATATGTGGATGTGAATTTCATGCAATTCAATATATGATATGTGAATTGTGATTCGTGGTTTGATCGTAGAATATTTTATTCTCGCTTTTCTAGATTTTTTGTAAACCCGATATTCAAAGGGTATAGGTTTTATGTAATTATTATTATTATTGTTGTAATCCGATGGTGCGACGTTCTTGATCACGACGATCGGCGAGAGACGGACACAAAACGAAGAAGCATGACGGACGAAGAAAGCCTCCACGACTACGCCACAAGAAAACTTGTCACAAAATTTTGTGACAAGTCTCGGCGGTCCTCTTCGTGCCGGGCCGCGCCCTCGTGGCGGCGGCGGTCCGGTGCAGCCTCAAGTCTAATCTTGACCTAGGTCAAGATTAGAGGATTCGTCCGGGCCTCAGCCCGGAAACCCTAGTGGGCCCACGGGCCCACTCAATATAAAAAAAAATTACCGAAAAAAAAAATTAAGTTTTTAAATGTTTTATTTAATTAATTGTATGGGCTGAGCCCTAATGATTTTTATTTAAAACATTACAAAGTAAATGATTATGATATCGATTTATTTTAAATGGGACATTAGAATGGGCCCTTACTTAATTAATTTTTCGATAAAAAATTAGAAAAATTAAATAATTTGGTATTGATTTATTTTTCTAAGGGACATAAGAATGGACCCAATTGAATCCATGGGCCAATATGATTGGGCTCATCTTGATTTACTTTATAGAATCAAATAGGAAACGATCAATCCGAATCAAACCATTCTTGCATGCTCTTGCTTGTTTATTTAATTACTATGCCATGCTTGTATGCTATAACTTAGATCATGTATCGTATGTTAATGGTTGTCATGGGCTTTCATTCATTAATATTGTCTTATTGGATTAGGATAGCTAATTAATGAATGAGTTGAACGGATCGGAGAGCTTTGTCACCAAGCCGATAAGAGGCTAAGCTGAGAGGTACTTAAGAAGACCTAGTGTCTCACCTTCTCTACTGGGAGCTTTTCCGTGATGGAATACTTTTAGGATAATCAAGACTAGATGTCACGAATTCCTAAGCACTAAGTGTTGAAGTTTAGAGAGAGAGAGTCGAATCTGGAGAGAAGATAAATAAAGAGAGAATCGGAGAAGAGAGAGAGTGTTCCGAGACTTTGAATATTTCTTATATTTGATATTAATTTGTATCACCTATTTATACATATGGTGGGTACAAGAGAGAGTGTAATAAATACATGTGTAATACCTACTTCTAGGAAAGAGAGAATAATAAATATACATAGAGAGCAAGACATAGGAAATAACATGAGAAATAAATGCGACAATTTCCCATGTGGAATGAGTTCCAAGGAGAGGACTTCCGAGGCAAGCTCGACGCGGAAGGGCGAGCTGACGAGCTCTACGCGGAAGGGCGAGCTGACGAGCTTGATTTCAACACTCCCCCTCAAGCTTGACTGTATATGTTGATGAGGTCAAGCCTGCTACATAGCTCGGAAAAGGTTGCTCGCGGAAGGGCTTTGGTGAGAATGTCGGCGAGCTGATGACCTGACGGAATGTATTCCATATCGATTATTTTTTCTTCAATCTTTTCACTGATGAAGTATCGGTCGATCTCGATATGTTTTGTTCTGTCATGATGGACTGGATTTTTGGCTATGCTGAGAGCAGCTTGATTATCGCAAAAGAGCTTGATTGGACCTTCGATGATGATCTTGAGGTCGTCGAGAACTCTCTTCAGCCAGATGCCTTCACATACTCCACTTGCTAAGGACATGAGCTCGGCTTCAGCACTACTTCTTGAGACAACGGACTGCTTCTTGCTTCTCCAGGTAACAAGATTTCCCCAGACGTATGTGCACATGCCTGATGTTGATCGTCTGTCTGGAACAGATCTGGCCCAGTCTGCATCTGTGAATACTTCGACACCTCGACTTCGTCTTTTCTTGAAGGAGAGACCAGTCCCTGGGGCAGATTTGAGGTATTGGAGAATCCTCATGACTGCGTCCATGTGAGTTTCTGAGGGATTACTCATGAATCGACTTACCATACTCACTGCGAATCCAATATCTGAGAGTGTTCCGAGACTTTGAATATTTCTTATATTTGATATTAATTTGTATCACCTATTTATACATATGGTGGGTACAAGAGAGAGTGTAATAAATACATGTGTAATACCTACTTCTAGGAAAGAGAGAATAATAAATATACACAGAGAGCAAGACATAGGAAATAACATGAGAAATAAATGTGACAATTTCCCATGTGGAATGAGTTCCAAGGAGAGGACTTCCGAGGCAAGCTCGACGCGGAAGGGCGAGCTGGCGAGCTCGACGCGGAAGGGCGAGCTGACGAGCTTGATTTCAACACTAAGCTATATCGAAACATCTGTTTTTAAGGGTAGCTTAGAAACACTCGAGTTTTTAATATGACTTAGTTAACTCGAGTGGATCACCTAGATTAAAGTTAATGCTAGGAAAATTAAAATACTGAAAGTATATTGAGTCGTAGTTCTCCAACATTGACACAACACCGTGAGGATGAAAGATCCCCTCGTGACCGTCGGTTTTCTAAACATGGTGGTCAGTTCCATTCGGAATGGCTTTTCTGATTCCAATACCAAGGTTATGTCTCTGACGATAGATGGGAAGGTTGATCTCTGCGTGTACTAGTTACGCTAGTGCGTATGAGCTAGATTTCTTTCACTGAAATGTTGGGTTGACTCATGCATGAACCAACCGGTGGTTGCTCATGTTGCCAAAGATTCCTATAAAATTGGTAGTTAGTGAGCATAGTTATGAAGGTGCATGTACTATGATTGCTCACTAATCTGAGATGGTTCTCATTTTCACTAGGTGCACTCCGTTACGTCACCAGAGTGAAACGGACTGTGGCTATTAGTCGAATTACTTTGGAATATAAAAACTGGGTTCTTTTGATTAGTATTTTATCCCGTGCATGTTTGCATTATAGTTTTTATTTCCTAAATTATATTGATAGTTGTTTCTTTTCATATTGTTAATAAATGTACTTTTATGTTTTTAGTAATCATGTCGAACCCTATTATGGCCCTGTTGTCGAAAGACGTCCTGACTGGAGATAACTTCCCTAAGTGGAAGTCGAATCTCAACATTGTGCTTGTGAGTGAAAGCATTCGCTTTATCCTCACTGAAGACGGACCTCATCTTCCTGCTCATGGTGCCTCCAAGAACTTGAGGGAGGACTATGACAAGTGGACTACTGCCAATAACAAGGCGGTGGCCTACATGCTCGCAAGCATATATGATGCGTTGCGAACTAAGATGGAAGGGAAGGAGACCGCTGTGGAGATCCTTGACTCGTTGCAACAAATGTTTGGGATGCAAAGCGAGCAAGCCCGCATTAAGCTCACCCGTAAGTGCACTAGCACTAGGATGATTGCGGGAACTCCGGTGAGGGATCATGTCATGAATATGACTAACTACTTCACCGAAGCTGAACTCCATGGGGCACAGATGGATGAGGTTACTCAGGTGGGAATAATCCTGAATTCCCTTTCAAGTGACTTCATACAGTTTACGTCCAACTACATTATGAACAAGTTGACGTATGGACTGTCTCAGCTGTTGAATGAACTACAGACTTTCGAGTCTATCACTCGACATGGGAAGAACAAAGGGTCAGCTCTCTATGCTAACAAGAGTTCTTCGCCTAAAACCAAGAAGATGTTGACTTCTGGTGCTGAGTCATCTAAGGCACGTCCGAATACTTCAAAGGGGAAAAGTCCCGCTAAGAAGGAAAGGAAGAACTTCAAGAGAAGTGGAAAATGAAAAGATAAGAAGCGTGAAAGCATTGGTAAATGTCACCACTGCAACACTGATGGCCATTGGAAGAGGCATTGTCCTTTGTACTTGGCTGAGCTTGAGAAAAACAAGAAGAATGCTGGTATGGTACCTTAAAAATCATGATTAAAGATATCCTAAAAATGTTTTGAGGATAATTATTCATGAGCATACTTATTTTCTTGTTGCAGAGCAGATCTGATGGAGCACACATGTGTAGACGAGCTTGCTGAGCAATGTCGGATTCAAGCCCGAATTGTAGAGAAGCTCATGCTCCGTTTGAATATCTAATTTCCCGCTAGTTTTATTACTTTCATTTTTGGATTTATTTTTTGAACATGGGATGTGTCATTTAATAATCCGAGGTTTTCTGGATTGTAGCCTTTATGGCTATTCCAGAAAGGATGAATCTTTCTTTCTTTATGTTTTATTACATTATTTATGAACACATGGTTGCGTCTTTAAATATTTCCTTCTATTGAATGCCTTGATTGCTTTTATGATATTTGAATATGCATGAATGCTTATGTCCTTATGAAAAAGATATAGAATATGAAGGTCACGTTTATTCCGTTCATATGCTATATAGAAGCACAATAAATAAATATAAATATTTTCTAAGTTATTATCTCTGTTAGAATTTAATTAGCTTTTATTACTTCATTAAATTCTTATGTTGAATATGTTTTATTGTTTAAGAACTATTTAGAGCTTTGAAAGCGTCTAAATAAATATTACCATTATTCGACAACGACTTGTGCGAATAATAAGTAATAAAGGAGACACAACTAAAAGTTAGTGTTGATGATGAATTAAATTAGTGGGAGCTTCCTTAATTGGAACCTAGTCACTAATATTCACATTGATTGAGTGGGAGCATCCATGAATGGAACCTAGTCACTCTAGATTTATTGATTGAGTGGGAGCATCCTTAATTGGAACCTAGCCAGTCTAAAATTCAATAATCGAGTAGGAGCATCCTTAGCTGGAACCTAGCTACTCTTATTCATTGACATAGTGGGAGCATCCATAAATGGAACCTAGCCACTAAATAACCAATATTATTGAGTGGGAGCATCCTTAATTGGATTCTAGTCACTATTGTTCAATAAAAGAGTGGGAGCTTTCTTTAATGAAATCTAGCCACTTGTTGTTCAATAAATAGCAACATCCTTCACATGATTAAACTCATCATTGAAGATGGCATCCTTAACCGGAATTTATATGCTATTATTCAATAATTAAAGTGAAAGAGTAATCAATGATTACCTTGCCACATAAATCAATGAATTGAAAGGAAGGATAATTTTGAATTATCTTGTCGTTAAAATCAATAACCTAGTGGGAGCATCCTAGAATGGATCCTTGTCACTCTCATCAACAATAAACTTTCCTTAAATGGAAAGACATGATCTTGAGATATCACTCTCGATCATACTAACTTGTCTGAAAGTTATTAGCGCATATTTAATAGATCTACCTGTTAAGCTATTAGCTTAAAGGAATAGAGAGATCTATAAAAGGATTAATGAAATGGTTTAAGCTTTATAAGCTATAAGGTAAGGGATTGAGTCCTTAAGGAGAGACATTATCATCAATGATACTCTTCTTTCTGATACCACGAACCACTTCTTTAGGGATCTTCAAAATTGAAGATGAACAGTCCTTTGAGGATGAAGTTCTAATAACATAAAGACATGGATCGAAGTAGTTACACTACTAAACCTTTTGAAATATGAAAGGTAGATCCTAAGTACTTAACAAACTAGTCATGATTGTACATGGATGTTTGTTATAATCGATATTTTGAGAATGATCGATAAGTGTAGCTCCTAAACAAGTGTCATAAATAAAGTCATTACTATTATAGTTCTAGACCTCATTATGACACAAGTAAATTGACTGAGCTAACTGTTTCTAAAATTAAATTCAGAAACGACATGCTCGTTCCATTATGTCTCAAACATACTTATTGATATAAGGTATGAGCTCAAAGTTGAGGCTATTGACATTGTCTTTAAAAAGGACTAATAATTAGACCTTAGACAATGTCGTATTTCCGAGAATAACTACATGTGTTGTAAACACTGTAATTTCTGGAAATAGTGAGATACTTAGTTATTTAAATATAGTAAATCCTTAAAGTCCTGTGTATATATTGAATATGAACACGACAAACAAGGATGAACTACAAATAACCAAGTAATGGAAATAGGTCAATAAAGTTCTTATTTAAACACGTTCAATAAATCACACTATAGTAAGTGGTGATGAGATCAAACCATGCAATGGTGCAACCTGTTTTGGCACCAAAGGGATGTACACCTTGATAGGGAGACTTGTTATCTTTAGATATAAAGTCTGGTGTATAATCTAAAGGTATGCGAAGTGTTAATTTGTTCTAAGTAAATTTATTTACTATGGACAATTTGACTTGACCTTAAATGGTAAGTCAAAGATCACTTGCAAAAATGCATGAACTAGAATAATGGGACATATGTCAGATCGACATAAATGATAGAGTATAGATAAAATGGGAATCCATATGATGGGAATCTCAATCCTGGGTCAAAGTCTAAACCGTCTATAATGATGGCAAAGAATTAAATTGACTGAAGGAAACTTATCTTCTCTGGTCAAAGTGGGAGATTGTAGGGAATATTGCCCACTTGAAGATAATGAATAAATGATTACTAAATTCGATAATAAGATTACTTTATTAGCATTATATGATTAGTGGGTTGAGTTCTAAACAATTAGAATCAATAACAACTATCTTCCATAGCCTCCGTATCTAACTGAGTCACGTGCTGGGCACCTGAGTTCGGGCGGTGAGCTAAAACGAGGTCGATGACTGATATACGCCTGGAAAGATATATCTAAAGTCATATATGTGGAATACATAGTGAAGGCTGATCACTATGTGGGAGCATTCTACACTTGTGGTAAGTGTACGACCTGGACAGGTCTTGGTGTAGATGTGTCGTTTAAGGACCGTTACGACACACTAACCGAGGCCACTATGATGGTCACAGTGAGACTTGATCTAAATCCTGAAGTGATCATGGACACTGAGTTATGTTACTGAGCACTTTGACTCATTCGCTAAAAGGCTATTCATGCTAATCACAGCTTATGTCTTGGGAGTTTTCTCATAGCATGATTCGAGTGGGAAGTGATTTACAGATACGGAATCCAGCCTTCCTAAAAGAAGGTTAATGTTCACTCACCTAAGGGTTGATTCCAGAACCAATAGATTGCTAGCACTTTCGAAGTAAGTAACGTTCGAAAGAATCTTTCGCTGGGGAAGCAACAATGCTTAGGGCTGATATGTATCAAGAAAAGTATAACGGAAAAATTGACTTCTCTTGACACGGGTTGAACCTGGAGGATCTTGATCACGAACTGACTATATCAGTGGACACTCGTCACGATGAGTAAATATAATTCTAGTATAAAGGAGAGTTCAGTCTTGGCTTACAAGGTGGAGTATTTGACCAAGATTAGACGAATCGATGGACAAAAGAGAAATGACTATTTCGTCTTTTTCATCGGATTTGTTAAGCTCCTATTACTAGGTCCATAGTCCCCGATTCGGCTCTGATAAAGGCGGATAAGAACTTTCGTATAATAATGTTTATCATTATTAATCTCACTTGCTGTAATTGTGATTGACAACATTAATTCTGGAAAACGGGTATTCGCATAATTAAATAAATATTTATGGTAGAATTGTTTATTTATTGTTTGATCAAGTAAATAAACAATTATTAATTATTTGTTTATTGTTGGACCAAGTAAATAAATAATTAATTGGGTTTTAAGCAATTGGGCCTTGCACAAAATATGAAAATCGGATTTGGAATTTTTGGCACTAGGGTTTGCGCAAATTCCCCCTTGGCCGTGTGCCTAAAATTCGAATTTTATAATATTGGTATTTACCAATATTTTCTCTTTAGTTGTTTAAATAAAGGAGAGAGAAAAATATAAGATATTGTCCTATATTTTCTCCTTATTTAAAGGAAAGTATTTAAGAGAATATTTAGGAGAATAATATATTCTCCTTTATTATCTCACTAAATAAATTATTCTCTATTTAAATAAAAGAATAATATCCCATAGATATTGATCTGATGGATGAGAGAAAAAGTAGGATTCACTTGTTGAGATCCAAGAGCCTAGATTAAATCCTCTAGTGTGAACACAATAAAAGGAAATAAAATATTCTGGAAGATTCCATGAATATCTCCTTTTTACTACTATAAATAGGGGTTCATGAGAAGGCAAAAAAGAAGCAATTATTTTAAGAAATTTTTGGTGAAAATTTCGTGCTCTCTAGCCTACCTTGGCTGAGCACTTCTGCCTCTCTTCCCCTCTGAAATTCGTTTCCATTCTTAGTAAAATAAAAGCGAGATCTCGAAACACCTAGTTTCGTGATCTAGTGAGATAAAGACTGTGCCCACTCATCTTTCTTATTCGTCTCGGAGATTACGTTTCGGAAGACTAAGGTGTCATCCTCGAGTCCTTCATCAAGACGACGCAAGGAGTACGCGATTAGATTGGAGCGTTCTGTAGCTGAACCGAAAATCAATGTAAGTACTCGTTTACTCTTATATCGGTTGCTTGACTTATATGCTCTCGTGAATTAAATTAATTAAACATAACTAGATCTTGTTAATTATAACCATAATTTAATTAGCTTATGATCAGCGTAATTAATTATTTTTCCGCATTAATATGGTTATATGGTGGAATAATCTCAAACGAGTCGCATCGGAGCGATCGTTCGTGTCCGATGCGAGCTCGATCCACCGACAGGAGCAACCTGAGGGCTTTGTCCAGGGAAATCCAAAGAAGAAGGTTTGCCTTCTGAAAAAGTCCTTGTATGGTCTTAAACAATCACCTAGACAATGGTATCTAAGGTTTGATGAGTTTATGATCAAACAAGGATTTCAAAGAAGCAAGTATGATAGCTGTGTCTATCTCACACAGCTAAAGAATGGAGTCTACATGTATCTTCTCATCTATGTGGATGACATGCTTATAGCCTGTAAAGATAAAGTGGAGGTGCAGAAAATGAAGACTCAACTCAACACAGAGTTTGATATGAAAGACCTTGGAGCAGCTTCAAGAATTCTTGGCATGGACATTGTCAGGAACAGGAATAACAGGTCTTTGACTCTATCTCAGCAGGGCTATCTACAGAAGGTTGTGAATCTCTTTAGTCAAAGTGACTCAAAGGTATCAAGACTACCTATTGGCGCTCACTTCAAACTAAGAGCTGCTCACACACATGAAGAAAATACAGAGAAAATGCATATGAGAAATGTACCATACTCAAGCTGTTTGGCAGTTGCATGTATGCCATGAGCAGCACCAGACCAGACATAGCCTATGGTGTAAATCTCATCAGCAGGTTTATGAGCAAACCTACTCGTTTACACTGGCAAGTAGCAAAATGTCTGGTCAAATACCTGAAAGGAAGTCTGAATCTGAAGATGATTTTCAGAGCAGAAAAAGATGAAAGCTGCAAGGTCATTGGGTACTGTGACTCAGATTATGCAGGAGATTTAGACAAGAGAAGATCCTTGACAGGGTATGTTTTCACAGTTGGAGGAAACACTGTGAGTTGGAAATCTACACTTCAGCATGTTGTAGCTTTGTCCACCACAGAAGCTGAATACATTGCTCTCACTGAAGCAATCAAAGAAGCTTTGTGGTTAAAAGGGTTCACAAAAGAACTTGGTCTGACAGATGAAGAAACAGTGGTCAATTGTGATTCTCAAAGTGCCATTCACTTTTCCAAGAACAGTGAGTTCCATGAGAGAACCAAACACATTGATGTGAGGCTGCACTTCATCAAGGATGTCATTAACGAGAAGCTGATACAGGTGAAGAAGATTGATACTGAGGTAAACCCTGCTGATATGTTTACCAACGTAATACCATTTGGCAAGTTTGAAGAAGCTCTGAGCTTGCTAAGGATGGTCAAAGAGGAGTGACCATGGAAATAGGCCTCGAGATGAAAGAGAAACTTTGGTGGTCCACACTGATGAAGTTTTCAAGAGCTGCAAGTGAAGAAGGGTGATGACTCAGCAAGGTGGATATTTGTGAAAGCTGTGCCTCGTCATCATGACACCTCAGCACTTGGAACTGCCTCTTATTGGAGCGAGCTGGAGCGAGCTGAGCGATCTGGAGCGAGCTGCGGAGTTGTTCTAAAGTTTGTTAGGCTGTTATGATGTATCTAGTCTTGTTTGTAACCAGAGCAGTGTGTATATAAACACTAGCCTGGATAGTTGTGTGAGTACTAGTTCATTGTTGTATTGAGAGAAAAAAGAATCCGAGAGAGAGTGTTTGAGATTGAGAAGAGGGCTTAATCTCTGGGAAATACTTGAGTGAAACCTGTTGTGAGACGTGTTCAAGGGTGTTGGGATTGTAGCTTTGAAGGTGAAGATCAAGGGTTTGATCGGATTGCTTTGTAACTCGTTTGAAGATAGTGGATCATCGAAATATGACTCTCTCGAGGCCTGACTGGATTAGGATTCGATTTGAATCTGAACCAAGATAAAAATCGGTGTGTCTTTCTCTTCTTCTTTCTCTATTTCTTTCAGTTTCTGTTCTTCGCGCTTAATTTCGTCGATAACTTCCTGTGCAAGTTATTTCTGGTTTTTGGTTTTGATCTGCGTTTCTTGTTGAAAGTCTGTAGAATTGTGTTTTTCCGCGTTCAATTCTTAACATTGTTAATTGTAAAACTATATAACGTAAAAAAAATATTTAAGCACGGTTTTATTGCATGCAACAATATTTTATTGTCTTGGTGTCAATTCTTATATATTATATTTTTGAAGAATAACTCCGCAAAATACATATATGGCTGTTTATTATATATATATATATATATATATATATATATATATGTATATATATTATAGAATTTAGGCTAGTGTTTTATGAGGGAATACTCGATGATTATTCTCATTCATTAACAGTACTTAAATACACGAATTAGAAGAGTAAAAATAGCTGAACTAACAACAACCTTATCAGCTATAAACGAGGAACCGATAACAACTTATTTCCTAAGCTAACTCTGCTAACAACCCCTAAATACAAGGAAGCTTGACCAACACGTCAACTCCTAATACCCGGAATTCAAAATAGCTCGCTCCGGCTCGCTCAACTCCTCAGTGAGCTTTGCTCCAGCTCGCTCAACTCCTCAGCTCGCTCCAGCTCGCTCAGCTCGCTAGCTTGTACGGCTTTGTATGCTGAAGCTAGTCTTTTCCCGGAATTCTACACTCCCCCTCAAGCTCGCTGGTGGATGTCAAACAAGGCGAGCTTGGAACAATTGTTGGTGAAGAGTTGACGTGGCAATGGCTTGGTAAATATGTCAGCAGCTTGATCTGCAGAACTCACATATAGCAGGGAGATCACCTTTTCTTCAATCTTCTCACTCAGAAAATGGCGATCAATTTCGACATGTTTTGTTTTGTCATGCTGAACATGGTCTTTAGCCATACTTATTGCTGACTTGTTGTCGCACAATATCTTCACTGGGCCATCTATCTTGATCTTCAAGTCCTCGAGCAGCTTCTTTAGCCACATTCCTTCACACACTCCATGAGCTAAAGATCTCAGCTCTGACTCAGCACTACTTCTGGCTACAACTGACTGCTTCTTGCTCCTCCAAGTGACCAGGTTTCCCCAGACAAATGAGCACATGCCTGAGGTTGATCTGGAGTCAATCTTTGAGCCTGCCCAGTCTGCATCGCTGAAGACTTGAATCTCACGGCTTGATTGTTTCTTGAACATCAATCCCATTCCTGGTGTGGACTTGAGGTATCTGAGGATTCTCATTACAGCTTCCATGTGAATCTCTGAGGGGTCATTCATGAAGCGGCTTACCAGGCTTACTAAGAAACTTATATCTGGTCTTGTGTGAGCCAGATAGATAAGCTTCCCAACAAGTCTTTGGTATTGACCCTTATCCACTCTCTTCTCAGTGCTGCTCTTCAGTAGCTTCACAGTTGAATCCATTGGAGTCTCAGCAGGTTTGCACCCCAGCATACCTGTGTCTTTGAGCAGATCCAGTGTGTACTTCCTCTGAGACACTGAGATTCCAATCTTGGACCTTGCTACTTCCATGCCGAGGAAATACCTCAACTCTCCAAGATCTTTGACTTCAAACTCAGTAGCCAGAACACGTTTGACCTTCATGATCTCTTCATCATCATCACCTGTGAGGATTATATCATCCACATAAACACTGAGGATGGTACATTTTCCCTGAGCTGAATGCTTGGTGAACAAGGTGTGATATGCATGGCTTTGGCTGAACTGGCAGCTCTTGAGGACTCTTGTGAAGCGCCCAAACCAGGCTCGTGGACTCTGTTTGAGTCCATAGATGGACTTATGGAGGTGACAGACCTTGCTTTCATGATCACCTTCAAATCCCGGGGGCAAGTCCATGAACACTTCTTCCTCAAGTGTGCCATTAAGGAAGGCATTTTTGACATCTAATTGGTACAATGGACAATCCAAGTTTGATGCAATGGACATAATGGCCCTGATTGTATTTAGTTTAGCCACAGGTACAAATGTCTCTTGGTAGTCAATTCCATAGGACTGAGTATATCCTTTGGCTACAAGTCGAGCTTTGTACCTTTCAATTGAGCCATCTGACTTGTATTTGACCGTGAACAGCCATCGACACCCCACTGTTCTCTTTCCTCTTGGCAGTTCCTCAATGCTCCAGGTCTTGTTTTTCTCTAGGGCTTCTATCTCCTCCATTGCAGCTTTTCTCCATTCAGGGATTGACATTGCTTCCTGAATTGTATCTGGTGTGGTGACTTGATCCAGTTGAGTCAGGAAGGCTTGATACTTGCTGGAGAGATTCCCATAGTAGATGAAGTCTTCGATCTGGTATGGACCACATGCTCGTGATGGCTTTCTCAAGGCAATGGGAAAATCAAGACCTGTTTCACTGTCAATTGTACTATTTACAGGTATTTCAGGACTAATGTTACCTTGATTTGATTCATCTGTGATGTTGATTAAGGATCGATCAGGTGATGTCTCATAGGAGTGCTGAAGTGTGTGTGTCTCTTGTGGCATCTGATCTTGGTGAGATTCATCTATGAGGTGAGGCTCTTGTTGTGGATCTGGTATGGTGTCTATGATGTTAATGGTAGTAGGCATGGATTGAGTGTGGTGGATTGGTGTGCTTGAGGTTTCTATGAGTCCTTCAGAGGAGTCATAGTATGGTGTGGTCTCATGGAAGGTAACATCATAGGAAATATAGGTTTTCTTGTTTTGAGGTGAGTAGCACTTGTATCCCCTTTTGAGTGGAAGAATAACCAATGAAGATACATTTGATGGACCTAGGATCCAATTTGCTGTGATCATATGTGTGTATAAAGACAGAGCATCTAAAGACTTTAGGTGAGATGGTGGATATGAGCCTAGTTGTTGGAAAGGATTCTCTCAGTTTCTCACATGGGGATTTGAATCCTAGGACTCTTGAGGGCATCCTATTGATGAGGTATGTGGCAGTTAGAATGGCTTCTCCCCAGAGGTATTTTGGTACATGTGAGGTAAACATAAGGGATCTAGCTACTTCTAATAGGTGTCTGTTTTTCCTTTCTGCAATGCCATTTTGTTGAGGTGTTTGGACACACGAGCTAAGGTGAATGATGCCCTGAGATTGAAAGTAAGTGTTGAGTTATGCATTGAAATAATCTTTGGCATTATCTGAATGTATAATCTGTATGTCTGTGGTGAACTGGTTTTTTATCATTTTGTGAAACTGGATGATGATTGAGCTAGCCTCAGATTTGTCTTTCATAAGGTATACCCAACTTATTCTAGTGTGGTCATCAATGAGGGTTAGGAACCATCTAGCACCATTTAGATTTTTCACTCTTGAGGGACCCCAAATGTCACTATGTAAAACAGAAAAAGGTTTTGATGGGACATATTGCTTAGGGTTATAAGAGTTACGAGTATGCTTTGATAGTTGACACACATCACACTGAAACAAATTTGTATGTTTATTGATGAATAATTTGGGAAACATTTTCTTGAGGTACATGAAATTAGGGTGGCCTAAACGATAGTGATGCAACATAATATCTCTATCTGCCTGAGAGAAGGCTGACTTATTTTTGAGGATTGAAGCTGAGGCAATTTTGCTGGTCTCGGAGCTTGTCTTGATGAGGTAGAGTCCACCACACATTTCAGCACTGCCAATCGTCATCCCTGATTTCTTTTCCTGAATTTCACAAGACACATCATCAAAGATAGTTAGGCAACATGAGTCCTTATTTACCTTATAAACAGATAGTAAATTGCAGTGTAACTTAGGTACATGTAATACAGAACTCAGTGTGAGTTGATTGGTGATTTTTACTGAACCAATCCCAGCTACCAAGGCCTTTGATCCATCGGCTATTGTGACATACAAATTCTCATTACTTGGTGTATAATTGGTGAATAGATGGAAACTGCTTGACATGTGATCTGATGCCCCAGAATCCATGATCCACACAATTGAGAGATTAGTAATCACATGGTATGCTGTTAAGGCTTGAATAGCCTCATGTATTATACCTCTTTGAGCCATCAGTCCAGTTGTAGGCGAGTCACCTTGTTGGCTGGTTTTTCTTATGAGGCATGTGAGCATCTCAAGCTGCTCAGGACTGAAGGGGCTTGAGGATGCTGAATTGGCTTGTGTCTCCTGGTCTCTTGAGTACCTTGAAGGCTTCCAGTTTGCAGGTTTTTAATGAATCTCCCAGCATGTCTCACGTGTGTGTCCTGGCTTCTTGCAGTGCTCACAGTAGGGTCTTCCTTTCTTGGTCTTGTTGTAGGGTGCCTTAGCAGCCAGGGCATGAGACTCTTCGTGAGCTATCAAGACAGAGACATCATGAGGACTTGGAGAGGATTGGAGTGCAGTCATCATGAGCTTTCTACGGCTTTCTTCATGTCTGACCATTGAAAATGCTTCACGAAGTGTTGGCAGTGGCTCGATGCTCAAGATTCTCCCTCTGACCTCGTCTAGCTCCTTGGTGAGACCTGATAAGAGCTTGAATACACGCTTGGTTTCCAAGATCTTTGCATAGAGCAGCGAGTCTTCAGGGCAGTTCCACCTGTGTTGATCGTATACATCGATTCTTTGCCATAATATTGTCAGTGTGCTATAATATTGAGTAACAGAAGCATCTCCATGTTTTGAGTCATGAAGAAGGTTTTATGTCTCAAATAGCTCCGATGTGTTTTCTGAATATGAAAAGGTGATACGAGCAGCTTCCCAAATTTCAGATGCAGTAGAGTAAAGCAAGAAATTTTCACCTATCTCAGGCATCATAGAATTAACAAGCCATGACATGACCATGCTATTCTCAGCCTTCCAAATTTTGAATTTTGGATCATCTTTCTTCGGGGCTTTGGCTTCTCCGGTGAGGTGATCGTCTTTGCTGCGACCACAGATGAACATTTGGACAGACTGAGACCATTGAAGGTAGTTTTGGCCATTGAGCTTGTGACTGGTGATGGTGTAAGGGTTTTGATCGGCCATGGAGGTGTTTAGGGAAGGGGTTTCGGATGAGGAAGCTAGGGCGTGTGATTGACCATATTTAGTCATTTTCTGGATCGAGGTTAACACTGCTCTGATACCATATAGAATTTAGGCTAGTGTTTTATGAGGGAATACTCGATGATTATTCTCATTCATTAACAGTACTTAAATACACGAATTAGAAGAGTAAAAATAGCTGAACTAACAACAACCTTATCAGCTATAAACGAGGAACCGATAACAACTTATTTCCTAAGCTAACTCTGCTAACAACCCCTAAATACAAGGAAGCTTGACCAACACGTCAACTCCTAATACCCGGAATTCAAAACAGCTCGCTCCAGCTCGCTCAACTCCTCAGCGAGCTTTGCTCCAGCTCGCTCAACTCCTTAGCTCGCTCCAGCTCGCTCAGCTCGCTAGCTTGTACGGCTTTGTATGCTGAAGCTAGTCTTTTCCCGGAATTCTACATATTTAATTAAGATATTCACTCGTAGAATGTGAGAATATTTGGTTATATATATAACCAAATATTCTCACATTCTACGAGTGAATATCTTAATTAAATAGTTTTTTGTTTGGTTGCTCGTTCCTTCTGGGTGATTGTTTCCTGGTAGTAAATAATAATCTGCTCTGCGAGAGGGAGTTTCTTGATTACCTTTATATGTTTAGTTGCCCGTTCCGTGACCATGTGGGTGATTCTATCCTTAAATAACATAATTAGTGAATGATTATCTACTCAAACACTAGTACAAAAATACAACAGAATCAAAGTGCTTGTGGTCGTATCCAATATACGGAATAAGAATTTGGCATATAATCATATGTAATTTCATATACTTGTGGATCAATTGAGCTATATATGTGTAATATAATCGGAATATACGTGAAAACTATTCCTCATTTATATCAAAAAAAAAAAAAAAAAAACATTTTCCATCATAACTGTTTTATACTATGTATGTACGCTTTAATGTCATTAACACATCTTCTTAATAAATACGAGGGTTTGAATCTATTTTATTATTTATACGAAAATAATATATATATATATATATATATATATATATTATCAAGATCAACACATGCCTCAGATGGCTCTGCTTATTTAGCTACATATATATAGGATCAACACATGCCTCATATGACTATTAATTACTATCTAGCTACCTAGAGAACATTTTATAGCTAATTCCATGGATAATTACGCTAGATTTTACAGAGCTCCACATAAATTAACTATATAATAACCCCTTTTACTCTATTTATAATATTTTATTTCGTTATTATAATATGAGTCTACACCATCAAAACTTATTATGGTTAGTGGTAGCAAGTTTAGTCTAGTGATAATTTTACACATACCATCACTAACTTATTATGGTTACTACAAATACTGTTTTCAGGTGCGGCAGACATTCGGGTGCGACTTTTCGCACCCAAAAGTCGCACCAAATAATCATTCAGGTGCGACTTATCGCACCCATAAGTCAAACAACTCGCCGAAAATTTTCGCTGATTTTTTTTACTTTGGGTGCGACTTTTCGCACCCAAAAGTCTCTCAGAACTATTGGGTGCGACTATGTCGCACCCATAGGCTGAAAATATTTTTAGCTGCCAACTTCCCCCGCTTTTGGTAAAAATGTGTTATTGGGTGCGACTTAGTCGCACCCAAAAGAGTCATTGGGTGCAAGAAAGTCGCACCCAAATTCAAAGGGTTATATAAATTAAAGTGCTCGGTTTTCATTTCACCCGAACCAAACTTTAAACACTTCTCTCTCCGATTTCTCTCCTAAAAAGTCTCCGACCACCACCATACTCCGAGCTCCGTCGCCGCCGCCACTCCGAGCTTCGTCGCCGCCGCCACTCCGAGCTTCGTCGGCTCCCTCTCACTCTGTACTCCGTCGTCACGCTGTCATTCTTCTTTTCCCATTCTTCTTCCTTTCTTCTCCCACCACGCTGTCAGCCGTGAGTCACGAGGACGCCGAACCAGGAGCGACCACCGGGGAAGGAGTGAGAGAGCGCCGGAAAATCTAATTCCACAAAAACAAGGTGAGGATTCTTGACCTCGAGTTGATTTTGGATTTTTGAGCTCCGAAATTCAAATTTGGGGGTTTCGGATTTAAAAGATGATTTTTGTAAAATTGATTGGTTTTGGTTGCTCATTGAACTCGATTAGTGATGGTTATAGCTTGAATTTGTGGATTGAGTTCGGATTTCTTTGGTTTGGTAGTGATTTGGCCGAAATTTGATGAACTAGGGTTTGAAGATTCGAATTTTGGGGCTTTTGATTTCTGCGTGACCAGCCCTTCCGTGACCAGCACCGAGCCTCCGTTGCAGCCCGTCCGACCAGCCCCTCCGCTGCTGCCTCTTCGACCAGCTCCTCCGACCTGTCCTGAGCCTCCGACCAGCCCCTCTGCTTCATTAGGTATTTTTCATAATTTGATTAGTATTTTGATTAGTAGTTTAGTTTATAATTAGTTAGTTAGTTTGTAATTGATTTGTAATGAATTAGTTAATTAGTTTGTAATTAATTTATTAAATGAAATTTGTTCTAATTAATTTTAGGTTTTTTAGTTTAATACATACATGTTTAGGTTGTTTAGTTTTGATTAGTTTAGGTTAATTTAAAATTGTCAAATTGAAATTGTAATTAGTTTAATAATATGTTTAACTTGTTTAGTTTTAATTTGTTAAGGTTAATTGAAATTGTCAAATTGAAATTGTAATTAGTTTAATAATATGTTTAGGTTGTTTAGTTTTGATTAGTTTATGTTAATTAATTGAAATTGTCAAATTGAAATTGTATTTAGTTTAATAATATGTTTAAGTTGTTTAGTTTTGATTAGTTTAGGTTAATTGAAATTGTCAAATTGAAATTGCAATTAATTTAATAATATGTTTAGGTTGTTTAGTTTTGATTAGTTTAGGTTAATTGAAATTGTTAAATTGAAATTGTAATTAGTTTAATAATATGTGTTAAATTGTTAATCATGAAATTAAAATTAGTTAAGTTATTGTATAAATGAGTTGAGAATATTGTATTTTTGTTGTAAACGAGCCACGGAGGTTCTGTTTAGGGTTTAGTTGATTATTAGGATAGTTTTGGATGATTTGTATATGCTTTTAAATGAGTTTGCAGGTTTTTGGTTTGTTAGTATTATAGGGGAAACTCTGCCGAAATTTAGATTGAGTTTCTAGCCTATTATTCTCAAAATCCTAATTTTTTCAATTCGACTTTAAATAACATAAAATTCATAATCTAATCTTCATTCATTGATCTTCGTCCCGTAGCAATAAGTAATCGACTTCATTCGTCTTCGTCACTTAGCAACAACTCTTAATAATTGTTCTTTTTCCCTTTCGTTTAGCGAAATCAATGTCCAATCCAAGTAGAGATTGGATCACCGAGAACAATCGGTTGTCCTTGCAGTATAAAATCGGAGTTAATGAATTTATCCGCGCTGCAAGAAGATTTCCGAACGATAATTACGAATATCGATGTCCTTGCAAGCCTTGCAACAACGTGAGATGGCACGACATTGGGGTTGTAAGGCATCATCTGCTAAACAAAGGGTTTACCCCGGGCTACACAGAATTGTATCATCATGGCGAGGTCGTGCGTTCCGTCGGTCATCTTGAAGAAGTCCCCATCGGAGAAACAGCACAGAGAGGAGTAGGAGGAATACATGCTGCTGTGGAGGATATAAGAGATCACGAGGATTTCGATGGTGTTACGGAGCCGGCTCCGAGCGAGGTGCGTGCGGAGGAGCAAGTGGAAGACTTGTTCACCGAGTTGGAAGCGGAATTATACCCTGGATGCAAGGAGTTTTCGTCGTTGTCATTCTTGGTTCAGTTGATGCACCTTAAAATCACGAACCATTGGACGAACAAGTCGTTCACAGAACTGCTGCAGCTTTTGAGGAAGTCTCATCCAGCCGGTAATCGAATACCAGAGAAGCACTACGAGGCAAAAGCAAAGCTAAAGCATTTCGGCATGGGATACGAGGTGATCGACGCGTGCATTAATGACTGTGTCCTATTCCGAAAACATCTCGCGAACGTCGACGTGTGCCCGATATGTAACGAGAGTAGATGGAAGCCAACTGGTAAGAAGATACCGCAAAAGATATTGCGATATTTTCCCTTGAAAGATCGATTGAAGCGACTGTACGCATCTCGACACACGGCGCTTCATATGCAGTGGCACAAAAGAGATCGCGTCAGGGAAGGTGGCGTTTTACGACATCCTGCGGATGGTACAGCGTGGAAGAATTTGGACGAGAGATACCCAGGTTTTGTTGCAGAGCCTCGGAACGTGAGGCTTGGGCTAGCTGCGGATGGATTCAACCCGTTTGGGGATATGAACCTATCATACAGCATGTGGCCTGTAGTATTTACGGCGTACAACTTGCCGCCTTGGTTGTGCATGAAGAAAGAGTACCTGATGCTCACGCTTCTGATCCCGGGGCCCCATTCACCAGGAAAATATATGGACGTTTTTTTGCAGCATGTGGTTGAAGAGCTGAAAGAACTGTGGGAGAATGGAGTCCGCGTTCGTGATGGAGCCAAAGATGAAGTGTTTCGGTTGCGTGCCGCGTTACTTTGGACGATAAACGATTTTCCGGCTAGATCGTATTTATCGGGATGGAGCGGCCAGGGGTATCTCGCTTGCCCTACGTGCAACTTTGACACGCCGTCCCTAAAAGTCAGAAACAGGATCGTCTACTACGACCATCGTCGGTTCTTAAAAAGGCGTCACCGATTGAGGAAAAGCAACGATCACTACAAAGATAAGCACGAGAAACGAAATAAATCCGAGAAGTTGACTTCGCAAGACATACTCGCTCAGTTGGCTGGTGTTTCTTGCACGACTACTGGCAAACACGCTGCCTCTGTAGGCAAAAAACGAAAGCGAGCTGAGTGCGAACTGAATTGGACCAAGAAAAGCATCTTTTACGAGTTGCCGTACTGGTCTGAGTCGCAGTTTGAATAATGACAAAATTAATTATTTGCAGAAAAAGTCTAATCGCAACAAGGAGAATTCGAAGAAGAAGAAGAAGACGAGGTCGACTCAAGGATCTCTTTCTTTCTTGGCTCATCGTCATTTGAACGTAAGTTATTCTAATTTTGAAATACTTAATTTGAAATAAATTCAATACTTATATTTTCATAACAATTGCAGAGTAAGGATGATGGGACTTTGGGCTTCGCGTTAACGACGTGGGAGCAAAAACACCATAATAGAAAAGGTGAATGGACGACAGATTGGGCGAGACGAGCACATGTAAGTCATATGTGATAATTAAGATTACGTTACTTACATAATAATTAATTTTTAATAATTTTTTTTATGTGTAAAGGCGCGGATAGTTACTCTACTAGCGGATCTTTAGCGACAAGCAGAAGAACAAGGCGTAGTCTTTAACCAAGACGATGCAGAGGAGCACGCAATGCTGGAAATTCTCGGGAACCGTCAAGATTGGTACGTTGGAATAGGTCCAACGGTCCCGAGATCAACTTGGGCTATTGCTCAGGCTCAGGACGAAAGCTCGTCGTCAGGCTCAGGCTCGTCGCGGCGCCGCGTTCCAGATCCAGTAGTTGGCGAGCTCCAAGCTCAGGTGGCGGCACAACAACTCGCTATGGATGAGATGAGGCGAACCAACCAACAGCAGATGGAGGAGATGCAGCGACAAATGTTCGCGTTCACGCAGCAGTTTTCGCCCTTGCCTCAGATGTCGTCCGGCACGATGCCACAGATGCCTCAGATGTCGCCCGGCACGATGCCACAGATGCATCAGACGACGCCGTCGCCTATGCATCAGACAACGCCGCCATCAGTTTCAATGGAAGATGCTCAGACGACGCCGCCAGCTTCAGTAGATTTTCAGCGAGAGCGTACGAGCGGCAGTGAGCGTACGAGCGGCAGTGGACGAGGAGGTAGCAGCAGTTCTGGAGCAAGATTTGGCGGAAGAGGGAGTAAAATGTTCAAGGAGTGGTTTACAAACCGAAGAAAAGGAAAGGGAAAAGAATGAACATTTTTTTTAATTATTTGTCGTACATTATAATAATTATTGTAATCGAACAACTAATGGTTAGTTTTTATTATTATTATGAATATTAATTAATGAATTTTCTAATTAATAAACTATTTAGTACATATTATTTGATTACAATTATTGAATTCATAAGCATAATAAATAAATAAAAAAATTAAAAAAAAAAACTAATGTAGGCCAACGGGTGCGACTGGTCGCACCCAAAAATTTGGCGGGTAGGCCAACGGGTGCGACTGGTCGCACCCATAAATTTAGAGGGTAGGCCAACGGGTGCGACCAGTCGCACCCAAAAATTTGGCGGGTAGGTCAACGGGTGCGACCAGGTTTGGCGGGTAGGCCTTTGGGTGCGAATAGTCGTACCCAATGGCCTTCCCGCGGACTTTTTCGCACATTTTTTCTGACTTATGGGTGCGAATATAGGTGCGAAAAACCGCACCTAAAAGTCGCACCTAAAAGTCATGACCTTCGGGTGCGACTTTTCGGGTGCGAAAAAGTCGCACCTAAAGGTATCATTGGGTGGGAAAATTGACTTTCAGGTGCGAAAACAGTCGCACCCAATGCTGTTTTTTGTACTAGTGCTACTCAAACACTAGTACAAAAATACAACAGAATCAAAGTGCTTGTGGTCGTATACAATATACGGAATAAGAATTTGGCATATAATCATATGTAATTTCATATACTTGTGGATCAATTGAGCTATATATGTGTAATATAATCGGAATATACGTGAAAACTATTCCTCATTTATATCAAAAAAAAAAAAAAAAAAAAAAAAAACATTTTCCATCATAACTGTTTTATACTATGTATGTACGCTTTAATGTCATTAACACATCTTCTTAATAAATACGAGGGTTTGAATCTATTTTATTATTTATACGAAAATAATATATATATATATATATATATATATATATATATATATATATATATATATATATATATTATCAAGATATGCCTCAGATGGCTCTGCTTATTTAGCTACATATATATAGGATCAACACATGCCTCATATGACTATTAATTACTATCTAGCTACCTAGAGAACATTTTATAGCTAATTCCATGGATAATTACGCTAGATTTTACAGAGCTCCACATAAATTAACTATATAATAACCCCTTTTACTCTATTTATAATATTTTATTTCGTTATTATAATATGAGTCTACACCATCAAAACTTATTATGGTTAGTGGTAGCAAGTTTAGTCTAGTGATAATTTTACACATACCTCGATTGATTGAGAGGTCCTGAGTTCAAGTCTCATAGACGGCAAAAAATGCATGCCCCTTAAAATTTATCTTAAATTATGTAATCTTGATCAATAGTGCCACTTGCACTTGTACTGCAAAATATATATATGCACTACTACAAAATATGCTTTAAACGACACTATAATTTTTAACGGCGTTTGATGAAAAAAGCGCAGTCTAAAGTGTTTTTTTTTTAACCGACGAACATGAACGATCCACGTGGAGCTCGAGGAGGAGCACCGTAGTATATAATAGATGGCGCTTAATTATAAGCGCAGTCTTTACTTTCCGACCAATTATAAACAGCCACATGGATGGGGTTGCAGAGACTTTAGACGGCGCTTATATATAATCACCGTCTAAAGTTTGGTCCAATCAGAGCACGACACATGTCCTGTTTGTGTCAGAGACTTTAGACGGCGCTTATATATAAACGCCGTCTAAAGTGTGATCCAATCAGAGCACGACATGTGTCCTGCTTGGGTCAGAAACTTTATATTTGAATTATTTGGTACAGTTATTCCCTTCATTCTTCTTCTTTGTTCTTCCTCTCCGCGCGATTTAGAACCCTAAAACCTCCATTAAAGCGATGCGACCACAAGGTGCTTTCTAAGCCTCTCTCCATCGCCGTTGACCATGTTCTTGCTCGCCGGCCGTCACCAATAACCTAGATTTGGTTGTTCTCGTGGTCTTTGCGCTCGGCCGGGTTAGTGTTCATTTTTTTCTCTTTCAAATATTATCAATTTTTTTTAATTTCTTGTTTGTGTAGGTGATATTGTGGATTGCAAATCAATTTAAGTGTCGGATTCTCGTTTCTAAGCCTCTAGCATTACCTCCGACCTCAATTTAGGGTTTGTATTTTTTTTTTTCTATTTTGTGTATTTATATGTTCAAAATTTTAGGGGTTTTTGCATATTAAGTTATTTAATTGATTTTATATCGTTTTTTAAAATTGGTTAGTGCTTTTGGAGCGTGTTCATACTTTCCGACCCCGTTCTTGCTCGGCCGACTATCTCGAGGTAAATCTTCTTCGATTTTTAAATTTTTCATAAATTTCCCAAGTTTGTATTCAACGGAAAAGCCAGATTGACTTTGATGAAAGAAGATGTCGAGCAATTCATGGGCTTGAGGGAGATCGAAGTAAGCTGCATTCTAGTTCTTAAACGGTACGCTTATATCATCTTTAAAACATATTAAATATGAAAACGTTCATTGTTATTTTAGTTGATGTGTTTTTGTTTTACTTTCTTACATGTATTAGACTTTGCGTGATCATCTACCATATGTGGACGGATTGCGAAAAATTTGCCTTTAGCAATCCGATTGATGTTTCTCCGTCCATAACTCAAATAGACGAGCCTATAGAGCGACCACGACGCCTATATAAGGGAATGCAAGAATTGTTTTCCGATCAATTATTACTCGCACCTTATAATTATAGAGTAAGTAATTAGATTTTAAATACTTTTTTTATGTATCCCTGTTATATTTATCTTGACATGCATACGAATTTTTTTAATAGTTTTCATTGGGTGCTCCTGGTGGTTGATGTTAGCAAGCGCACGGCGTACTATCTTGATCCCATGAATTCAAAAAGGGTGCCGGCTCATTTGAAACGATAGTGGACTTGTAAGTATTGAAATTTAAGGTTATGAACTTAAAGTTAATAGTTATGATAATTTTTTAAATAACTTTTATTTATGCATATAGATCTGAGCGTTCGATAACTTTGTCGGTAACAAAAAGTTTTCGTGGAAAATTCCAAAGGTATGTGCATGATTAAACTAGTATATCAATTATTATATACTTTAGTTTAACTTTTTTATAGGTACCGAGACAATCTTCGAGCAATGAATATGGGTATTTCATTTCAATGATGATGAAAAACATCATTGAAACTCAAAATTTTCAAAAAAAAGTTTACAAGAGGTATGTACACATTCAAATATAATAATTCAATATTTAATATACATATGTTTACGATTACTAATAAATTGTTTCATACATTATTAGTTTGAAAAGTTGAAGACTTATACAGATGAGACAATAGAGGCGTATCGAGAAGAATGGTACCATATGGTGTTATACGGTATGAACACGCAATCCAAAACATCAAATGTAGGTCGATAGTTAGTATGGCTTAGGTACACGTTTATTCGATTTGAGAACATTGAAGTTTATTTTGGTATGTTTTGATTCAGATATTTTGTCCAACTATTATTATGAATTGTAGAATTTTATTTTGGAATTATTGATGGATTATTAGAAATGAATCTGTAATGGTATGCCTAATTAGGTTCGGATCTATATTGGTATACATGAATCTGTGCAGGAAATATTGGTTATATTTGAATTTGTATTTTTTTTTTTTAAACATTAAACGGCCGGCGCTTATATATAAGTGCCGTTAAAACCTCCTGCCCCAAGGGCGTGACACGTGACAAAAGAAAAAGTATACACGGCGCTTATATATAAGCGCCGTTAAAACCTCTTGCCCCAAAATCCTACGTGTCTCATACGCGGCACAATTATAGACTGTGCTTTTTTAAGGCGCCGTCTAATAGTTTTAATGTCATGCGATTCAACGGCGCCTAAAAAACGCAGTCTTTTATATTTAATGGGGTTTATAAAACACCTTCTATCACTCGTTTTGTAGTAGTGATGTAATCTTGGACAATAGCACCACTTAAAAAAATGATTATAGTTATAATCTTTGCTGATTTTTTACCTTTCCAAAATAACCACCATTCAAGCAACTCCTATTTTCTATTCCCTTGATTTTCTAAGCACTCCCATGAATGAGCTAATCCATCATTTTCAGCTATTTGTGTTGTTGACATTTACCAGCACTATTAGGAATTCAAAGAAGAAGAAAAAAATCTACGTACGTACAAACACATCATAACACACTATAACCCTTTTAATATGTCACGTTTGTTGTAATTGTAGCAGCATCACCACATTTGGACATGTAAGGTCAAGGTTTTAGCTTTTCTTGCAAATTTTCAATTTCCAAACATCTCCCTTTTAAAGTGCTTTTAATGCGATTTGTTACATTGCAGTTGCTTATAATTGTGTGCCAGCTAGCAATCTTATATATTTAATCTCCAACACTACTCTTAGATGCTAATTTGAGTAACTAATAAATTGTGTGCCCATTTCACATATTGTTAGTGGAATAACGTACTAAAAATTGGCCTAGGACAATGTTGATCCAAGGCAAATATTCTTAAAAAAGATTACATAATTTGAAGTTTGAACTCCTAGTAGCAAAATTAGTAACAAAAGAAAAATATCATCAGGGATCTCATGTGATTTACTGCTATTGATATGTATGAATATATATATATATATATATATATATATATATATATATATATATATATATATGTATATGGTCTAAACATGGTCATAAGCATAATAATCGGTTTCATTGTCAATACTACTTTAATTGTTTCAGGAGATATTCATACAAAAGAACTAACTTCATTTTGCTATCGCATATACAACTACACATAATAATTCTGAATATATATATGGTGCCTTGGTAAGACAAAATCAGTTGGTGGGTCTTTTTTAAAAATGGATGTCTTTTTCAATTTGTTTAGTCACATTCGGTAAGAACTAACAAGCAATATGCCCTCAAATACCTATTATTTGTACCTTGAGCGGTTAGTATATACAAAAGCTTACTTGAATTTGAGACACACGTGTGAAAATGACACTCGAACTAACTTCACATACTGAGGTTAAAATGAATTTTTTTTTTTTAATGCAAGTCTTATTGAATTTTCCTGTGAATTTAAAAAAATATATTAATTTTCTATTGGCCATGGGAGGCTCGAGTACATTTTAACTAATGGGGTAAAAATAATATTTATAAAAACCTAGCTATTGTTGAAAACTTCCTGCCAAAAATAAAATATACACAGTTGTGAACTATATCTAATTTGTGAAGAGTTTATGAAGAATTCACATGGTTGTCACACAGTTATTTAGTGCTTATGTTTGGTAGCTGTTGATAATTATTGTTTAGTGCAGAAACAGGACGAATTAAGGAAAGGTTGTCCAAATCTGGTAGGGGCTAATAGAGGTACGTAGTTAATTAAGCCAGACAGAAAATGCGATTTGGGTCATAAATTAAGGACTGGACCACAATATTCATTTCACCAATGTCTGTCCTCGATCTTGTTATATTACACAGGAATTTTTTCAGGTCAAATATTTATATGTATTACTGAGAATTTTTTTTTCAAAATGAAGAGTTTGGAATATCGATAAATACGACGATAAGATTGACTATAATGGGAATTTTCCCTCACATTTTTGTTTCAAATAAATTAGTGCGTTCTTAGCTTAATTAGTTATTGGGAATTCGGTTTAATATTATTAAAAAATATATTGATGTTTGTTCTAATCAGACTTATTATTTTAATACTTATTTAAATATAAACCCTACGTAATAGATCAAATATATACATGAGTTTAGGTTTAATATATACTTGGAACAAACTATTTGGATTTAGAATAAATTTTCTATGATGAGCCTAAGCGTTATTCACGTAATCAAACAGCCAAATATGTTAAACGATAAACATTCAATAAAACACTAAATTTATGGTTAATGAAGTCACGCCTCTTGAAGCGTTTATGTTGGACTCTTCCATGACAATTTTCTATCTCACAATCATTGCCGAGATTTTTCTTAAAGGGAAAAAACGAAAAATATTCAAAATATTAGTTTTAATGTAGTCTTATTGGTTGATTCGTGTATCACATAATCTTCATTTTCCATTTTTCCAATCCAACCGTGGAGAATACTTCCGGGATTGAGTTTTCCCTTCTCGTCATAAATATCTCGAATGAGGCGACCTATAAGAAACTTTAACATCGGGGGCAAGTTTCCTTGCACATATCTGCAAATAAGACAATATTCACCAACTCACTTTATCATCACCTGTTTAATATGATGTAATATCATTGCTCCCATGATTTCATGCTTGGACTTCCATTATTCCTAGGTTGATATATTTTCTTTAAACATCACCTGATTGGAGTTGGCATTTGATAGATTCGTTCGATATCTGTTTGTGATTTCATCATTAAAATTTTGATGGCTAAAAACTAGTGGTGAGTATGAAATCAAGCGCAATAATTTCGTAATTCCACCTTGATCTTGGTATACTCCTTGAATATTTCTCATATCTTTTTTGTCGTTTTTCCTCGGCGTAGATGAGCCAAGAGTTGTCATGAGAAGAGTGACAACCTTGTTCACTACAACATTTAGTACATTTAGCCACGGGAAACGTCACCTATAAATGAATGGAAGTCACCACTATATATAAGCCCGACGCTAAAAGAGTTAACCGCGACTAATTGATACTAATGTTTAGTGATGTGTGTAGACATAATTAGACGCGTCTATAATATGACCCGCTTTATGCCATGACTAAAAAAGACATGTAATGGACTCATAACGTAATTCTGATACATACATGCATTGCTTACTGAATTATGAATAAAGTATAAATTATTCATTTTTCTAAGTATGCATTTATAATTTGTTAGTCTAAGTCATGATACAACTCATGAAGAGTCAAGTATAGATTTGCATGAAATTTATTCTAATTTTGTTTACAATAGTCATTGATGATAAAAAAAGATCAAAGGACAGTTAAATACTAGTTAGGAGCAGTATAGATGTCTAGTCTGTTGTTCTTACATATTCTAAAATTCTTAGATGGCTTTACAAGTCGTATAGATACCAACTCCTACGAACTTTTAAAGTCGTTAAAATATTGACTTAAAAATGCCTATATAAAATATTTTGAATCACTTTAAAAATGACTTAATGTTTACATTTTGTTTAAAGACCTTGAAATTTTGGCTATAGATAATAATTGAAGTCTATAAAGTGACTTTCTATAACATATATTAAATAATAATATTTTAGAAAGGTCCTCAAATATCTTTCGGAGTTATTTTATAAATGTCATCAAAATATTTGTTTTAATTAAGTCATTTTATATACGTCTTAAAAAATGTGGAATATAATAAATATATATATATATATATATATATATATATATTAACAAATATACTGTATAAATATTCTTTAAGGTGACTTTATAACATGGACAAACTACTTTCATTTTTGCTGTGACTTTTATTTTCTTCTAGGATAAATATTTTAAACGCATAATTAATTTCTACTTTTTTTTTATTGTTTACCGTTTAATTTAAAATAATGGGAAAATTCACAATTTGGAAAGAAAAAAAAAATTATCTATGAAATGTTTGAAAATTACATCTTTTGGGGAACTATGACATTTAAGTAAAAGTTTGTGGAATTTGTTTTTCTTTCAACGTTGGAACTTTTTTTCTTAATTGTTTACCGTTGAATTTAAAATAATGGGAAAATTCAAGAATTGGAAAGAAAAAAAATTATCCATGAAATGTTTGAAAATTACATATTTGGGGAACTATGATATTAAAGTAAAAGTTTGTGGAATCCCATTTGTTTTTTCTTTCAACGTTGGGCCGGCCCCTTTTAAAGACCACTGCCTTGGACGGATACAATGTTGAGTCTAAATGGGCTTCCATGCAAGTCTTGTATAGAAGAGTGGAAATAGCCTTCAATAACTGTTTTTTGTAATTTGTTTCAAAATTAGGCGTTGAACCATTTATTTTTCATAAATAACTGTTTTAATTTTTGAAGTATCCATTTTTCTTTTAATAATTGTCAACCAAATTTCAATAATTGTTTACCATATTTCAATAACTGTTAATCAGATTTTAATAGTTGTTAACCAGATTTCAATATACTAATATTTTGGACCAGATTTCAATAACTGTTAACTACATTTCAATAGATGTTAACCAGATTTCAAAAATTGTTAAACAAATTTCAATAACTATTGATCAAATTTGAAACAGAATGATATTTTTGTCCGAAAAAAAAATGGTTCTTGTCGAAATGTTTTAAAATAATGAGGGAGATATAAAAAAAAGTGACGCACGTTTTAAACTAATTATGTGATTTTCTTTATAAAAAAATACTATTGTAGAGTTAAACCATTTTCCAACTTTAAGTCTCGTATGCTTTTTTCATTGCTTATGGTAGCCGTTTTTTGAAATATATATCGAAAATAGCCTACTTAATTTTTTTTACTACTAAAGTAATTGTTTTTAGATATTTTTCTTGATGTTTACCGTCTTTCTAGGTGTACTATTTTGGCTCTACTCAACTTTAATTACTGTTTACAATATAAATTAAAAAGAATATAATTATTTTTCTATTAAAAAGGCTATTTATGAAAATAGCTGTTATTTTTAAATACTACACTTAAAAACAGTTTTTTTTTTTTTTTTAATTTCCCCTTTGGACAAAGTAAGCTTTTGTTTCTTTCTCATTTGTTGTTTTCTGAAAATTTACAAAAAGCACTTTCCCCCAGATAATTAACGGAACACCAAAACATATCTCAAACTTCTCGTGTCCACCGTACGGGTGATGGAAACTAACTGATCACCGGAGATATTTGTGTTGCTTCGTCGGCACTTTTTTTACTCTTATTTTTTTTTAAAAGGGCATATAGTGTGGCTCTTTGTCAGCATAGCAAGAGACATTGAGTAAGCTTGTGCGTGCAATAAGACTTCTTGTCGTCACTTTTTTTTTTTAATCAAACAAATGTTCCAACTTCCAACAGACGAGTATATATTCAAGTCCACTCTTTCTTCTTCTTCTTCTTCTAATTCTTTTTTTTTCCTCCTTTATTATTTCTAGAAGTCAACTCTGTCAAATAAAACGTTCAGTTAGTACTCTACAATTAGCCTCCCTTAGGAGAAAAAAAGTGTTACAAGATAAAGGAAATGAAAGACCAAGTCTCTCTTTTTCCATATCTACACGATGGAATGTTAGCATCGACATTGGTTCTATACCTGAAAGAAAGAAGAATCCAGAGCAGAAAGGAAACAGAGTGGGTCAAAAGAAGAAGTTAATTGATAATCAAGTAAAAATGACAGAGGCTCAATATACAAAAGCGGTGGTTGGTCCGTGATTAACGAGTAAGAAAAAAAAAAAAAAGAATGATAAATAAATTAGCAGTAGTATCATTAACAATTTAACAGCAGAGATCAGAAGTTGTGGTGCAAGAACAAGTCGTGGTTGGGCGAACCGGCGGGGCAAATCTCCTCCTCCTTGGAGACACCTTCTTGTTCTTCAACGTCGTGATCGTGATCGTGATCGTGATCGTTTTCGTGGTCGACGGAGGAGGACTTTCTCCGGCGAGAAGAAGGCAGGCTCGGGTACGTGATCCGGTCCGAGGACTGCTTGTTGTTGTGCAGCCTGGTCGAGCCGAGCACGATCTCGGTCGGCAGAATCGGCTGCTCGATGAGCAACGCGAGCGCTCGCTCGAGCGCGGTGGTCACCTTGTCCATCGACGGCCGTTCCTTCCCTCTCATCCTCACGCACTTGCACGCCACGTTGGCCATCCTCCTCAGCGCCTCCTCCGCCGCCGCCGCCGCCGCGGTGGGGCCCGGGTCGAGCACGGCTGCCGCGTCGCCGGCTTTCACGAGCGGCACCGCCCACTCGACGATGTTCACGGCCCGCTCGCCCTCCATGTGAATGGCCTTCCTCCCGCTGAGAATCTCGAGGAGGAGTACCCCGAAGCTGTACACGTCCGACTTCGTGGTCAGGTAATGGAGGCGATAGTACTCGGGGTCGAGGTACCCGAGCGTCCCCGCGGGGAGCTCGGGCAGCGGGGAACAGCTGTCGGCGGGGCCCAGGAGCGAGAGCCCGAAATCGGCCACGCGAGCGTTGTGGTCCTCGTCGATGAGGATGTTGGAGGATTTGATGTCGCGGTGGATGACCGGCGGGCACGCGTAGCCGTGGAGGTACTCGATCCCCCGGGCGGCTTGGACGGCGATGGTGGCTCGCCGGACCCAATCCAACGGGACTTTGCCGGCGGCGGCCCCGTGGAGGTGCTGGTGGAGAGACCCGTTGGCCATGTACTCGTACACGAGGAGGCGCTCGTCGCCTTGCTCGCAGAACCCGAGGAGGTTGAGGAGGTGAGCGTGGTTGAGCCTCGAGAGGAGGTCGAGCTCGGTCTGGAACTCCTTCCACCGCTTCACGGCCCGCTTCACCGCCACCACCGTCCCGTCGTCCAGAACCCCGCGGAACACGTCCGAGAAGCTCCCCTTCCCGACCAGAGACTCGTCGGAGAAGCTCGACGTCGCGCGCTCGAGCTCCTCGTACGCGAACAGCCTCGCCCGCCTCCCGCCCCGCGTCGTCCTCGCGGACGACGACGACAGCGTCGGCGGGTCGAGGCCGCCGCCGCCGCCGCGGCCGCCCGGGAGGTTCCTCTCGCAGCGGCAGCCTCGCACCACCCGCCACCGGACGTAGAGCGAGACGGCGGCCACGAGGACCGCGGCGAAGGCGATCTCGGCCGCGATCACCGCCACCTGCACGGACCAGAAGCGCTGCGCCGACGAGGCGGAGCACGTCGCGGCGCAGTCTCGGGAGGCGCAGGCCGAGCAATTGTAGGTGCAGAGGCGGTCCGAGCCCGCCGAGCATTCCGACTCCAAGTAAGTGTCGGCGGGGCAGTCGGCGGTGGTGCAAGGAATGCAGACTCGGCAGGAGGAGGAGGAGAGACGTCGCTGCTCGTAATAGCCCGGGGCGCAGGGGGCGGTCCGGCAGAGGTCGGTGGCGGAGGCGGCGATGGGGAGGGAGGCGGGGAAGCCGGAGCCCCAGCAGACGGGGAGGAGAGTCCGGTCGGCCATGATGGCGCAGGTGAAGTAGTTGCCGGCGGCGATCTCGTAGGCTCGGAGGGCGGAGGGGACGGCGGTGGCGGGCTTGACGACGAGGCCCCAGCAGAGGACGGCTCGGTCGGAGAGGCGGATGCCGCAGGCGTGGAATTTGCCGCCGGCGAGGGAGAGCATGGGGTCGGGGGGAGGGGCGTCGACGCTGGAGGAGACGAAGTCGGCGTCGGAGTCGAGGGAGCGGCCCCAGCAGACGGGGCGGGAGTCGGGGGAGTCGAGGACGCCGCAGACGTGGTAGCCGCCGGCGGAGATGGTCTGGAAAGAGAGGGAGCGGGGGGCCAGGGCGGCGACGCGGCTGCTGGAGTCGTCGCCCCAGCAGAAGGCGGTGCGGTTGCCGGAGAAGAGGGCGCAGGTGAAGTCGGAGCCGGAGGAGAGGGAGTGGATCGGGGAGTCGAAGGAGAACGTCCTCGTCATGTTGTAGCCCCAGCAGTCGACGACGGAGAGGGATCGCCGGCGGCCGGTGGAGGGTTGCCGGAGGGCGCAGAGGTGGTAGTCGCCGGCGGTGATCTCGAGGTACTGGTTGGATTCGGAGAGGAGGCCCATGGGGACGTAGGCGGAGGCGCCCCAGCAGAAGGGGAGGGCGGAGGGGCGGCGGAGGAGGCCGCAGACGAAGCCGTCGCCGGCGGCGAGGGCCAGGAAGCGGAGGCGCGGCGGAGTGGAGAGAGTGATGGCGGAGTTGGAGCCGTAGCAGGCGGCGATGTGGGTTCCGTCGGTGTTTCTGAGGCCGCAGAAGACGGAGCCCTTGTCGCCGTACGAGACGGCGATCGAGGACATCGAGCCCAGACCCGCCGCCGCGTCCAGAAGGACCGCCACCGCCGTTACCCACAGGAGTGACGTCACCATCATCGGAGACCAGGCGCAACAAGAGCAAGAGCAAGAAGAACTAGCATTGTTTAGAGAGAGAGAGAGAAAGGGAATTGAAGTGATTCATCTGATATAATTAAATGCGATGAAACTGCATTGTGTGAAAATGGGCCGAGTGCAGTTGAATGCATTTAATGCCTTGCTTTTAATGTCATTTCCTTCTTTCTTTCTTTTTTTTCCAACCCCGCATTCGAATTTTGATCGTATAATTATCATCATCATCAACTTGATCTCTCAATTCTCACACTACTAGTACTACCACTATACACACTTCACCTCATCATCATTTTATTGCTCTCTCTCTCTCTCTCTCTCTCTCTCTCTCTCTCTCTCTCTCTATTCTTGCTTTGCTTTGCTTAGCTTATTTGCATGCATGATTGCTTTCTCGTTTCACTTTTATTTTATGTGGATTTTTTTTTTTTCCTTTTTATTGATATTTTATAGAAAAGGACCAACTTATTTTCGTAAGAGGATATATTAATTAAAATTGATTATGTATCAGATTTCTTTTTTTTCATTTATTTCCGTAAAAAATAATTTTGATCGCTTTTATTATAATTGTAGATTCAAATATCATAAATATTGCTTTTTCGTTATTATATTCATTGTCTTATATACTTGTCTATTATTATACTAAATTTGGTGGTGTGCAACTGGTTATGAGTTATGCGTACGTAGTTATATTTTTTATGTAATTTAAAACAAGAAGTAATTACTTCGAGGTCTGTTCTGTATTTGTGCAGAAGAAAAAAAAAACAAAAATTCTGTAAACACACTAGGCCATTAGACATACATACTAACATTGTGAAAAATAATGGATACTGTCTATTTATGAAATTAAATACGGAATTGTAATATTAAATACGCTGAATATTAATTAAATACGCTGTTTATCTCGATTTGGTTTTCATAATCAACATTAAAAACACTCGTGTAGATAATGATTATCTATTAACTCCTATAATTCTGATTGCTTAAAAGTTTAATCCATCTCCAAAATCCTAATGCATGCTTTTATTCATTGACAGTGTCCTGTGATTTAACGAAGAAACAGTTATACAGGCCTATACAAAGCGAAGAGTGAAGAGTGACTTATGTCGTAATTTTTTCACTTATTATTCGTTCTTAAATAAATAAATCAACTGAAACTTAAGTAGCTTTTAAAATACGCATATTTTAGTTTAGCTTAGTGGTCGGTGCTTTAATAAATGAAACCTTCGTCAACGACTCAACATGCATGTAATCTACATCTAAAAAATGGTGCTCTTTTTTTAACTTCCAAACTTCTGGATCAAACCCTACTTCCTTGTTTTACGCTCACTAACGAGTATAATTGGTCTTAGATAACTAAAATCAGAAATCACTTCAAGCACTTTTCAAGAATATTTCAAGCCTTATTCCGATCCCTATTTAAGCCTACGAGCTTCAAATTCAATATCAAGTTATGTAAAAAAGAGAGACATGGGCCATAGTAATCAGGAGTTCAGGACCATTCCATAAATGTTGTATTTTAATCTCTCTCTCTCTCTCTCTCTCTCTCTCTCTCTCTCTCTCTCTCTCTCTCTCTCTCTCTCTCTCTCTCTCTCTCTCTCTCTCTCGCCTCATCTCTATATCGTTGATTTAGTGTATACACGTGTTCAGTGAATGTGTAATAGTATGGGTTTCCAAATTTCCAGTTAGATAGAGGCAGTGTAGCAAAATGCCAAAATGAAATTATGAAATTTGGATATAACCTATGTTTGACAATTTTTAGGGATATAGTCAAATGACTTATGTGACAATAATTAAGGTCTAATTTGCTCTTATTTATTAACAAATTCGTCACTTTCTCTCTCTTATTTTTTTTCAAATATTTTTTTTTTTGCATCAAAACTTCAAAAATTCATATCTTTCTCATACGAACTCGAAATTGAGTGATTCCAAATCCTACGGATTCGTGACGCCAAGATCTTCAAAAATAGATCCATTGTGTTTGATGAAAAATCATTTTTAATACCATGGGTGTAGAAAAATCATGTTATTACCTTAAATATGGAAATAATTGAAATTTATAAAAAAAAAAATGGAAATGTAAATATAATACATTAAACATAATTTTTCATCAAACACAATGGGTCTATTTTTGTAGATCTCGACGCCACGAATTTGTAGGATCTGAAATCACTCAATTTCGAGTTCGTATGAGAAATATACGAATTTTTGAAGTTTTGATGCAAAAAAAATTATTTGAAAAAAATAGGAGAGAGAAAGTGACGAATTTGTTAATAAATAAGGGTAAATCAGATCTTAATTATTGACACATAAGTCATTTGGCTATATTTCTAAAAATTGTCAAACATAGGTTAGATCCAAAATCACATGTTTAAAGTGGCCTAGTTACTACAAATCTCTTAGATAAAGGACATCTTTTTTTAATTAATCAATTAACGTCATAATTAATTTCAGAAGATTTTTTTAGAAACCAAAAAAAATTATAAATCTTAACTTACAGAAATATAGAAATAAGGATCAGATATATCAATAAATTTTTTATATGATCAAATATATGGATTAAAGTTGATTTCTTTTTTAATCAAACTGTTTAGCAAAATGTTTCAAAAATAATAAATATATGGCACGGTGGTAGCTAGCTTGGTCTAGCGGTAATCTCACACACACTTCGACGGAGAGGTCATGGGTTCAAGCCCCCATGGGATGCAGAAATGCATGCCCCCTAAGATTTATTCTAAGAAGTATGTAATCTTGGCCAGTAGTGCCACCTACTATGTAATCTTGGCCGATAGTGTCACCTGCGCTTTGCACTGCTAATATATCATGTAGTGTCTCTACTCGAAAATAAATATATGGCACGTACGAATTTCAAAACTCCCCTCGACTTCTAGATATCCATCCATGCATACATGATACATACATACACAATATTTGATGTTATGCATATATAGCGAGTGTGTGTACATATATAAATTATAATACACGTGTAATTATATGACCTTATTTTTAATAATGTGTGGGGATCTATGTTTCATTGAACTTTTATTTAGTAATTTGACGATTGAGCCATATTTCAAAAAATAATTAATGGTATTTAAGATTTCAAAGTTCCCGAATTCAAGGAAACACCATGATAAACTACGAATAATATATAAGACTCTAAAACAAATTAATATTATTTAACCTAACATCCCTCCTTACGCAAACCGACATCGACATGGCTATATGCGTGTTATTACATAAAAATAATATCCAAGTTTGACTGAAATATATGCTAAAAGGGAAAAAAAAAAAAATGGAGCAATTTTTTAACCAACTTTTAGTAAATATTAAATGAAAATGAAATTACTGATTTTGCACAACTGTTGCAAAAAGTGTTGTAACAGATAGTGTGACAGTTGCTGAAATTTAGAGAACCGAAAGATAAACAATATGAGTGGAAAAATAATAAATAGACACCAGAGTTCGTAACCCGGTTCGGCTAGTCGTGCCTATGTCTGAAGGGTTTTTTCCCAATGGAAAACAATTTACTATGATAACGTGGTACAATAAAGATTTACAGTCAACAACTCTCTCGCTGGCTACCTAACCTACGTCTATCCTCTTCAACAGCAATTTAGGCTTCCCTTAAGCTCGAGATCCCCTCGATTACCACATAATATCTCTCCGAGACTTCTAAACGTATTTCTCAAAAATACGAATGAAAAACTTAACCTCATGCTTCTAATACACCCAAATATAGGCAACAAAGCAGAGGTAAAAGACACCTTAAAAGCTTGAACACAGATCGTTCTAAGCTCAACTAATCAGTTGAATAAATCTCTCAAAAGACGTTAGTGATGACGGTGTTTTTTTGACCTATTTATAGACAAAATTGGGTCAAAACGATTCTTGAAGTCGGATTTGGAGCACCAGCTCATTATATCATCAATCCACACTGAAATCCTACTTCAATTCGGAATAGAAAAATCCAAAAATGAATGGGCCGTAACTGTTGCACAACCTGTTACAACAGAAGTTGTGACGCTTCCAAAAATAATTGTAACGAGGCTCAATTTTTTTTCGAAATTATATGTCACGATTCTTAAAGTATTTTTCCAACATTAAATCTTTAATTAATGTAACAACATTAAAGATTTGAAGATTTTGGAATAATTACCCAGTTTACTAATTTACTTAGCTTTGCTTTTCTGGGTATTTTTATGGCCAAGATTTCTAAATTTCCTTTCTTCGAGTATTCAGATCACATACAATTATCTAATTGAATCTCAGAAGATTTCTACTAAAATCATTGGTGAGTTTTTTCTTTTATGATGGTGCTACCTCTGTATAATTCTTCATATGTTGTTTCATGATCGTTAAACCGTTTTTTGGATTAACATTCGCAAGACACTTGTCGGTGTGTGAGCTTGCAACGTGTCTCAATCTTAACTCATCGGATCACATGGCTGTCAGTCTCGAGAGAGTAGTGAAGATTTGGACGGACCCGAAAGTCAGTATCTCAAGAGGGTCATTGGATTTGTGATTGTGCGGTCACGTTTCCGTGGGTCTCGGGAGAATAATGAAGGTTTAGGACGAACCCAAAAGTCACTATTCTCTAGAGGATCCTTTGGATTTTGTCACCGTCCTAAATTTCGTCGGGGGTTGGTCTCTTTGAGTTCATTTAAAAAAAAGTAGAGAGAAGGTGAACTAGAGGGCACGGAGGGTTTACCCCCATCGCGCGCTCTGACGCTCAATATTAGCTCCATTTTGAAAGTGAGGAGATGAGTATATGATTATATGTTGAGTTTTTGGGAGAGGATGTGAGAAAGCTTGAGAGAATATGGTTGAGAAACCAATTTATTAGCATTTTGCCTCTCTCTCAAGTGTGTTGTCCCTTTACCTCTTGGCTTGAAGGGGTATTTATAGAAATTTTGGCCCTTGGGGTGAGTTTGTGTGTGTGACTCACGTATTTTGGGATTTTTTTGGAGCTAAAATTGGTCCAGCGGCTTGGAATCCCCTTGGTGGAACGGACTTGAGCCTGCGGAGCGACCTTAATTTGAGCCCGCGGAGCGGGCTTCGTTTGAGCCCGCGGAGCAGGGTTGATTTTAGCCCACGGAACGGAGTTGATTTTGAGCCCGCGCGCAGAGTGGAGTTGATTTTGAGCCCGCGGAGCAGTGTTGATTGAGTTCATGGAGCGGGGTGGAATTGAGTCTTTTTAAAGTAGTAGTTGGTTTTTTTTTTTTCTGTGGTGGGTTGTCGTTTTCCTTTAGACGGAAAATATTGGCATAACAACGATCATTCCGCTCAATGATTAAAAAAAAAACATTAAATAATTTAACATTGAATAGATGTATTGATTTAGCAACAAACATATGGAATAAGTCATAAAATCTTATCACTAAAAAAAATAGAGCTAGCGTGTCCAAATCTTGATTTTAGTCTGACATTTTTCTTTCTCGCTCAACTCAGCCAATGCAACAAACTCATATTCGATCGTGGATGGATTACCACAGTTTGTTCGGATGATTTCCAAGTGTGGGTGCAATAAGACTTGTTGTCGTTTTTTTTTTTTCCTTTTATAATGGCGCTAACTCTGTATAGTGGCACTAACTATGTATAGTTCTTCATATATCGTTTCATGATCGCTTTGTTTTTCACCATTAAAAAAAAATGACATTATTTGCCCGTATGTTCAAAATGATAGGTTTCTATGCATTTTTCATGTTTCTCATAATTATGCCAAACATTAACATAATATTTAACACTAAATGAATTAAGAACAAACACATAGAATAGATCACAAAATCCTACTGCTATTTTAAAAAAAAAATGGAGCAAGCATATCCAAAACTCAATTCTAGTATGGCCTTTTTTTTTGCCTGATTCATACAATGTTAAATTATAGATCGAGCCATAGCAGTTTGTATGGAAGATTTTCATGACACCACCACTGATTACATATTTACTAGTGGATTTCAAATCTTTGGATATCCTATATCCAACTCGCATTAGACACATGGCTGTCTTTCAGTGACTTTTTTTAGGCCACACAAACACACATACTTTGGCTACGGATACCACGCTTTCAAAGTTCATGGCCACCATAAAAGAAATTGGTGGCCAAATCGTTACAACCTGACAGAAAAGTTTGGGTAACACTAATATAAAGAAATACACCTAAAACATACGAGGGTATTGAAAACTATTTCATTACTTCCTATTTAGATGTACCAAGTACGGGTATCAATTTCCTTCCACCCATTATGAGCTAGGCATATATCTTATTTCTCAAACATCAATTTACATAAAATTGCTGAAAAGAATAAAAAGAATAAGCAGCCCTTGAACAATCTCTCTCTTTGGCTTTCTTGTAGTCTTTGCAGCTCCATTGTAGTAGTATATGCCAAGCCAAGAAGATCATATTGTTTGAAGAATCATTTTATTTCAGGAAGTGAGAGAGAGGATATATGTCACTCAAGCCAAGAGGAGAATCCTGTTCGTGTAATCGCTAGCTCATCATATAGAATATGCTTTGCGAAAACAGAAGCAACTAATGGTAACGGCGACATTCACTTCACGAACTCACTGCAGATCAAAGATGAACGTAATTACGAGGTACACCATCGGAAGAATAATCTATTCAGGGATATGAACGACGATGAAAATATAAAGATCGCGACCAAACAATGGGTGAGGCAAGAACATTCACAATAAAATAACTGGATAGAAATCAAAAGAATTCAAACGGAGATGTATTCAGAATTGTTTTCTTACAAAAATGAGAAAGTACAGGAATATTAGAGGGATAGTCTATGGACAATGCAAGTACTAAATGTTAATGGACTGCCTTGTAACTTGATCCGATTATTCCAATCAATCAACAAAACAGGTAATCCAAAAGATAAAAGAGCGAGGTCGAAACAAGTAATTACTTTAGTAAAATATGAATGGTCTAATCACGAATACATTTTAAATTGCATGCTTAATCGAAGTGCTAACTTGCTTTACTGTTTTCCGTTATTGGTACGTGCAAAGCAACAACCCTAACGCATAATTAAGGGGGAGAGACAGTGTATTAAATGATTGTGTAATGCGAGTGTAGTTAGACCACTATAGTAGTCGAGTAAAAAAATGTCATGCCGAACTAGGAAATGAAATGATATTTCATAAATTGATCAAAGGGAAATACCTTGGTCTGAAGCCGGGTGGATCTTCGAGGAAGGTCCTTTTTACGCTTCATACTTCGTAATATCTTCACGTTAGGTTGATATGGGCTGCTTTCAAGTCCACCTTCTTCCACACGTTTCTTTCTCTTCTGCTTCCCTCCATTACCATTACTATCCAATTGATCCGAGTTTAAGGAGATCTTCTCAGATGCCTTAACGAGTTCTGAACATCTGAAAAGTGCGAAGCCAGTATTAAATTTTATTTATAATGAGTTTTATTACTGCATGAAACCGGCCAAAACTTTTTCTGGAAAAAAAACCACATGCATAATATCGAAAAATAAATAAATAAATGAAAAGAAATAAAAAGTAGAAAGACAGCATTTCAAAGAGAAAATTACTCTGAACTCTTTCTCTCATTCAGACTGTTGCTCCTCTCCTGAAAATGGTCAGAAGTTAGTACAAGTCCAAATAACACATAATATGAGACCCCCCAGAGACCATTAATGCAATTCTATGAGTAATGTCTTTTCATCGAAAGAATCATACTCGAACCAAAGATCTGAACCAATGAGATATATAATGTGTAAAAAACTAGGAACTTAATGTTATGGATAATCCAAAAGTTATCTTAATAAATAACGAATTTTCTCGCAAAGTTGATTGAAATCTATAAACACATAACCAAAAATAAAGAGTAAACTACATTCAATAAAGATCTATGGTAGTACCAAACGTTGGACCCTTCAAGCAAAACCTAAGTATTATGATTGAATAGACACAAAATAACTAGATAAAAGTATGGTCTGTTTCTGTAACAGTGTATACATATAAAGAGAAATGCAGGCATACCTGTTCTTCCACAGAAATAGGCATATGTTCCAACTCGCTTAGATTGGCTACCCCGTTTTTTTCACTTCCTTTTTCGCCGTTTTTGTCAGACTCGCCCATGAGTCCATTCTCAAGATGCGAACCTGAAGTATCTTTGTTACAGCTTGCGACTTCCGATGACTGCATTTCGATAGAATTACTAACTGTGCATCTGAGATGTACTATTGGAGGATTTTGAAGACCAGAATCATTCTCTCGAATCGTATTTGGACACCGATTCAAATTGGAAGTTGAGTGGTCCAATACGGTATCGATCGGTGGGCAACCAGACATAGAGTCGACAGCGGGATCGCAGATGGGTTCGCTATCATTGCGAGTATCAGCAACATTGAAATCAAGAGCCACAGTGCATTGCGGTTCGCAGTGTGAATTGCAATTAGGACAGGATGGCAATTTTTTCTCGTTTGACTTCTCCGAAACATCTGTAAGATGAACGCTACATGTCTGTATCGAATGAGGATCTGAAATCCTTTGAACCTTCGGTGATTGGTCAAGCACTGACCGGTCGATTTTATCCGCTTCTGAACATGGAGACGTGTGGCTATCCGCAGTTCCATCCCTGATTTCTCCCGAATTTATGTTCTTGAAGGAACTCATTTCTCTTTCACTGCCTTTGAGAGACTCAATGTCATCGTGTAGACTCCGAGACTTGCTATGCTGGACATTCTCAAATATGTGAACATCGCGTTTAAATTTTTTAGTCCAGTCTGAAGGGCTCGAAGTCAAATCAACACAGAGATTAAGCCCGTCTTCTGATCTCACGTAAAACTGAAAGGGTTTCGAACGTAATTTTGCAGAACAGTCACTCGGGGAAGCAAAAGCATCATGTGGTGGACATGAATCATCATCCGTGTCTCCACGGTCAGTTTCAGGCCTCGAATCCACCATATCAGCAGAGCTTTTCCTTTCGACATTCCTATCATTCACATGACCCTCTTTGCATTTAGCATGTGATGCCTTCTGGAGAATACAGACCGAACTGTTAAAACCCTCCTGAATAGTAATTACATATATTTCTTATCAGAAAACATTCTTAGCACATTTTTGAAAAATTTCATTCATAAACTTGCATTCTCAAGCAGAAACAAAGCAACCACCGAACTGATTTCATCCCATGGTGATTAACTTGTCTAACAATTCAAATCCCAATACAATACTAATTAATAATTTCCCGAAGATTGTAAGCATGGAGAGAAAGTAGCAGCAAGTCACGTAAAATCATGCTCCCATAGAGACAAAGAAAGAAAGAGAGCCATAAACAAGAATACAACTACATCTGTTTATCTTTTATTTCCTTTCCTCAAAAGTTTCCAGAACTTCAGTCTCGTGTTTCTTTAACCAATCAAATCTAACCTCAATGCATAGCATTACAAACCTTGCATACGAAATCTAGCAATTCATAAACACACTTTAATCCCATGTGTGGAACACATAGGTTTTGGTTAGAAGCCGAGAACCTATGAAAATTTTGTAAGGTTTACGAGTTAGAAATTTCTGGAATTATGACTACTCTGCTCAACCTTCAACTCCTATGAAATCTTGGTACCAACTTAGGGTCCGTGTATAATTCAATATGTACAGAGCAAAACAGTCCAAAAGCTGTGTCTACTGTCTATTCAGAAAGAGTTTTGAGTCCAAAAATGGGTTTCTAGAGAAGAAAAAGGACCTCTAAGAAGGCAAGCAATGAATTCTTCAACTGGGAGTGTGACTTGTTGGCCGGCAAACCATAGAGCTTGCACATATTCTGCAATTCTTTCCTTGATAACTTGTCATGAAAACCCTTTTTCGCCTTAATCACCATTATCAGAGCTCTGAAACCACACATCCAAACACCACGAATATCAAGATTGGTCGGAATAATAAAAACGCCATTAAGATAAAATTAACGCCATTCAATCTTTGTCACTATCAACGGTGACCTTGGATTAAAAGAGAGTAAATAAAGAAAAACAATTCCAAGTTCTTGGCATCAAATCTTTGCTAACGTCAAATTAATTTTCTATAAAAAAATTTAAAAAAATTAAAAAAAAAAAAGCAGAAAACTAAAATCATCTCTAAGCTCTACCATGGCTAATTATTCAAATTAATCATCGCGAAGAGGAGAGGAACAAATTGTTGTGAAATGCTAAGGAAAGAACAAGGAAGCTTACATTATTTTCTTTGCTGTCCAGAAAGTGAGGAAAACGCGAGACTCTGAAATCTGGGTCTCTGTTTCCAAACGGATGAATAAAGAGATGAAGGGTCAGTTTCGTAATTACTTGGTTTATCCGTTGCCCTTTTCAGGAAAGATGTAAGAGAGGGAAATTAAGTATCGCCTAAATTCGGACCATGTTTATCACATTGTCACATTAGATAAACATGAAGACGCCACTGATTGGTGCATGTTATTTAATTAACCTATGGTAATTCGCAACACTGATTCGTTTCCTTAAGAAACGTTCTAGTGACAAGTTATGTTCCTAGTTAAGATATTGCTATATATAAATAAATATAATTATGTCTAAAAGTAAAAGTTAATCTGCCAGAACTAAATCCATAAAATCAAGGATTCTCTGAAATTAATAATAAAAAAAATAAAAAAAAACTGTAATGTCTACTAATCAACATAACACATAGGACTCATGGCGAATACAGCTCAGACTATGGCTAAATTTGTCTTTTTGAGAATAATGGATATTTGGAAGGAGGGTCCATCCCTTTCAGTACATTAGTTTGAAACTTTGAATACATTTGTTTCAATTTTTTTTTTTTAAATAAACTCCAGCTGATTTTTTTTTTAACTGTTACTATTTTATAGTGAATTCTAATCAAGCAATAATTTATCTTCAATAAAAACTCTATTTTTATTTTTATTTCAAATGAAATTTTATATATATAAAGGCATTGTAGCTAAATAGTGATTTTGAAAGAACGTTTACTTAATAATTGAAAATTGTGTCTTAGTACAACGTTCATCACATATGGTCCAACAACTTCAACCTTCTCAAACGGTGATAGAGTACGTGTGTAACAAGGCAGCGGCGAAAGTAGCGTGTGGCGCAAGACAGAGCTACTACAGAATACCTACACCTCTCTGACGTGTACTAGAGGTCACTCATGTGTACTAGAGTCTACATTAGTTGGTTAGACCTCCAGTCGTGTGATGTCATGTGGCACCGGCTGTTAGTTTGTTATGAAGTTAGTTACGCTTACTTGATTGTACAAATATCTTCTGTAACCATCAAATTCAGTAATGAGAATATTCTTTTCACTATCTCATCATTCTTTCTCTCTCTAGATCTCAATATGAGATTCTATCAAACGGTGGAAGAATCATAACGTAAAAAATAAAATCTTGTCCATTTTTTCACAAGATGTTCTCACCAGAGTGTCTCAATAGACCAGCATTCTACCAAATCATCTTAATCATTACTGATCGACGATCACAACTACACTTGAAATTAGTCAACATCTTTACATGCATACAACTTCGTGAGCAACCTCGACTCTTAAGGTCACTTTCGGATATAATTTAATACCTTGTTAAAAAAATCAATTCTAAAATATGTGAACTGAAGTTGTAATTTCGACTATTATTATTTTTACAAATGCTTATTGTTAATTTCATTTTCGCTCTTAGTGGTTGAGCTCGCCGTCATGATCGAGATTCCCTTTCCGAAGCTGGAGTTAAGGCTTTGATACCATAAAAGAGGTTTGAAGAAGAGAGATAGCGAGAAATGAATTGTATAGAATCAAGCTTAATGTTTACAATGAAGACTCAGACTATATATAGTCTCAGAGTCAAGACACATGCTAAGACCTGCAATTAAATAGAAAGCGAGTAAAGTGCCACGTTGGCATTACAGTCTAATTCATTTTCATAACAACCTTTTTCCTCTAATGGACTAGGTGTTAATGCAATTTATGGGATAACATTCAAGAGACACGTCGGGGTGCAAGCTTGCGACATGTCTCGATCTTGTGTTGTCGAGGTTACGTTTCCTCGGGTCTCGAAAGAGTGGTGAATGCTTGCTTCCTCTTGAGAGTCATTCGCATTGGGGATTATGTTCTTCTTGCCTTCTTCGTCGTTCGCGTCAGATTTTTCGTCTTATCTTCGTTCTCTTCTCTTGGGTTCTTCGTCTTCTCTTTTGCTTCATATCTTGGTTTTGATTCATTCTTCTTTTATCTTTGTCTTCGTCTTCGTCTTTTTCTCGATCTTTTTCCGTCTTTTGAGGGCTTTGGGAGCTTTGGGAGCTTTTTGTGGTTCTTTTTTCTTTTTCTCTTGAAATTGGATGTTTGGAAACAAGTTTTTTGCTTTTGTGTTGGATTTTGAGAGAGAGAGAGAGAGAGAGAGAGGAGTTGTAATATATTTTCTCTTCTTAGAATGTGTTCTTTTGAATTGGTTCCATTTTTCTTCTTGGGTGAGATGAGTATTTACAGAGCATGGTGGACGAGGCCAAACAAGGACGAGGCAAAACTAGACCAAACAAAGTCGAACGAGGCCAAACGAGACCTAACGAGATCGAATGAGGATTAGGCTAAACGATATCGTTTTTGCTCTTGATGTTATCATTTTTAATGCTATTAAAAATACGTCATAATACTAGAGAGTGGTGTTCTCGCGCTTGTCATAGGAGAAATGGGTAAAACATTTGAATTTGATGTTACTATCACAAGTTTGGGAGAGAAGGCTCAAGTTTAAGAGTGAGAGTGAGTTTGTGATTGTGATTGTGATTTGGAAATTAGGGTTGCTGAATATAGACTTAGATGATGTATTGGGTGGCTAGATTATTAATTTTGGGATATTTAGTTTTAGTGTAGGTGGGTTGGTGCAACTATAGGCCCAAGCCCAACTGGTCCAGTGCTCTACATATTCATATCATGATGCACACAAATTCTTTTTTAAAAAATATAATAGAAAAAATAATATTCCATTTTATTATAATTTTGTGTTTCATATTCATTGTTGTATCCAAACACTTTTGTGACTTTCCTTTACCTTGTACTCTACCGCGGGTTGTAATAGTGATTTGTGTATATATTTAGCATTTTGTGATGAATTTCCTTTTTTTGTTTGTATGTGTATTTGTGTCAATCGGTATGAAGATAGATCTTTTAGTCTAAGTTGATAATATACATTATCGGAGCTTTCGTACGATTGTAGTCTTACACAAACAACAAACCCATAAAACTATCTACATCTGTACTTCAATACAGATAATATAGTTTACCACGATGTGTAACGAATTTAAATTCGAAATGCCATTTTCGACGTCGTTTTGAATTTTTTAATCTACGAAAAATCGAAAGCTGACGAAAAATCGAACAAAAAAAATGTAAAAAATGTAAATATTATACCGTTGTCAAATGCCGTTTTCGATGAAAAACCGAATGGAAATAATATTACATGTTATATATATGTATGTATTTTTTCAATTTTTAATTGAGATTTATGTCAAGTACATTTTATAATCTTCGATATCTAATTGTTTTGCACAATATCAAATACTCATTAATTTCAATCTCAACGTATTTATACCCAATACATAAATCTAGTTGTATAAATGTGTATATATATATCTAGTTGTATAAATGTGTGTATATATATATATATATTTATAATTTATATGAGACACAATTTTACTAACTTTTTATACTAATTCTAAATTTATTGTTTTATTTTTCTTTTTATATGATTTCTATATTAAAATTATTGATTTACATATTTATTGTATGAAATATAACAAGATTATAATTTGGTCTAGTGGTAAAAACTTTTGCACCCAAGACATAGGTCTTGAGTTTAAATCTCAATTGTGCAAATTTTCTCTAACTTTTAATAAAACGACATAATTCTGAAAACGAAAAACATGCTCTTCGTCGGTTGCTTCTACTCCAACAGCGGTACTTCGCCGGAATTTAAAAGACTAAACGAATTTATTGACTATTTTATGATGCCCATTTTGATCAATTAAGCAATAACGTAAATTTAGCTAGCACACTGTCGATAATCATGAAGTAATGTGTACATGGGACCCGTGCGGACTACTTGATACTATCGAGCACGTTCAACAAATCGAGGATATATAAGAAGCTAGCAAAGAGATGGAGCCGAAGGTAGACATGCGAGCCGTAGTATGGTGATTTAAATTTTAACTCAACTGAAGAGATATCACCAACGAAGATCAGACGAGAGACCAATTGGCGGCTTCACTGGGGAAGAGAGGTTGAAGTTCTAGCCGAGCGGGCCGAAGGATTGTGCTTCCAATGTGAAGAAAAATTTGCCCCTCAGACGCAGGTGCAAAGATCATTCGCCACAGATTATCCGATTGACTGGCGAAACTAACATACGTTTGGAGGAGGACAATGAGGTCAAGAAAGCGACAAGAGATGACCAAGAAAATGTATGAAATTACCCAAATACGAGACGAGGTGGGAGACATGGGGTTACATTTTCCTACATTCTACTTGAGAGCAAGGTGGATTTCGGTGGCATAATGTCATTTAGTTCAATAATTATTAGTATTTTAACTAATAAGGGTAATTTAGGTATTTTTTAATTGACTAGGATTCGTAGTAGGATAAGAGTTTCTAAATCTAAAGAAATTCACTTACGTTAGTTTTTTTTTTTTTTTTTTATTTCAATGTTTGCATATTCAGTATTTGTCGAGCATCACCGAGAGAGTACTATATTATATGTTTATTCTATTTCTATTAGTTTTTTTTTTTTTTGAGGAAACGTGGTCGGAGCCACGGAATATCATAAAAGCCCTCACGTATGGCGGAAGAATACCGTGGTTACAAAGATACGAGTGAAAAGAAACCAACGGAAAGAAACAAAAATAAACTCAAACAAACAAGGCCCTAGGAGGCCGCGCGGGACCTCAACTCGCGATCATCGGCTTTAATGGCCTCTTCCGAACAAGGCGGGACTAAACCCAGCCAGGTCGAGGACGAGTGATGGTTAACCGCGTAGCGCGCTAGATTATGCGCAGCAACATTACAAAGACGAGAAATATGCATAATGCGAAAAACCTCAAGCTCCCTCACCTCTCTGAAGATGCGGTGCAGGATCGTCCCAAGCTCTGTCGCAGGCGTCACGCCCTCATCGATCATTCTCACCACCCCCAGGCAGTCAGACTGGATCTCCGCTCTCCTGCCACCGACACTGCGAACTAGCTCTATGCCCTGGAGGACAGCATACGCTTCCGCAAGCTGGGGGGAGAACCCCCTAGCCAGGAAAAGCGTCTGCGAGGCGATCACCTCTCCGGTGTGGTCTCGAACTATACAACCGACACCGAAGCCTCCACGGTCGCGAGCGAGTGCCGCGTCGACGTTAATCGAGAGGGTCCCGTCACTAGGGGGGTCCATCTGGGGGTCGTAGTCACCCTCGTGCTCGTCAGAGTTTCCCCAATCGTAGCCGCTCTGTACTCCTCGAGGAAGCTCACCGTCCACTGGACTAGCTGTGGCTGGCTCCAAGCTGATCTCCCGGCCAAGACATTGTTCCTGTGGTTCCAAAGTTCCCAAATAATGGTAATGAAAAGCTCATGGAAACGAACCTCAAGAGTCTCCGTCGCTCTGAGGATAGCGTCGAAAGCATCGCCGTCTCTGAAAGGCGGAAGAATGTGGCCGAAGCCCACCTCTTTCCAGACTCTCCTGCTCCACCTGCAACCCCAAAAAGTGTGGAAAACAGTCTCCCTCGCCTCCTGACAGACAGGGCAGCTGTCGTCAGAGGTGATCCTCTTCTTGGCTAAGACTGCTCTGGCCGGGATCTGGCCTAAACAGACTCGCCAACAGAAGAGTTTCACCTTAGGAGGAGCTCTCAGCTGCCAGAACTTCGTCCACCACTTCTCCATCCCCGTCGGGTCTGAAGAACTGGCGACCGGAGAACTGGCTCTCTCCATCGCGACACGGAAGCCACTCTTGACGGAGTACTCTCCGTTCTCTGTGAAATGCCAGCGTCGCACGTCAGGAATGCCCTCACCCCCACACGGGATGCTCAGGATCGCCGCAGCGTCCTCCTCCCCGAACATCGCAGTGATAAGACCAGCGTCCCAGCTACCGTCGAGTCTCATAAGCTCAGCTACCCGCATATCGGGGGGAATCCAAGGGGGGTCAATCCAGGGGGCTGGTCTGTCCCTCGGAATCCAACTGTCGCCCATGACCAACACAGACTCCCCGTCTCCGATCCTCCATCTCGAACTGGACTGAATGATCTCACGTCCCCAAAGAAGACTGCGCCATATGGAAGAGCTACACGAACCAGGGAGGGCCGTCATAATATCACCGTCGGGGAAGTAGCTCAGTCTATAAACACGTCCTACCAGGCTATCCGGTCTCCTGAGAAGCCTCCAGACACTCTTAGCCAGAAGGGTCTGGTTGGACTTCTCCAGATCTCTGAAGCCCATCCCGCCCTCTGACTTGTGTCGCGTGAGGTCCTCCCACTTACACCAGTGGATCTTCTTCGTCGCTGTTCCACCCCCCCACCAGAATCTGGCGATCGCCGAGTGAATGTCTCTAACCAAACGCAGCGGGATCTTGTGGCACGAGGCCACGTAACTGGGGATCGATTGAAGGACGGATTTAATGAGGACCTCTCTGCCAGCCTGCGAGAGGGAGAGGCCATTCCAACTCTTAATCTTGGCCCAAACGCGGTCTCTTACAAATCCAAAAAGCTCCGCCTTCTTCCGACCAGTGAACGCGGGAAGACCCAGGTATCGCTTATGGCAGTCCGTCTTCCTAACACCTAGGATCTGAGCCAGAACCTCACCCTCCTCATCGCTAACCTCCGTACCAAAACAAACATCGGACTTTTGAAAGTTCACCATCTGGCCTGAGGCCTCAGAGTAAGTCCGTAAAATGTCTGTAATCCTCTCACACTCTTCAGGTGTCGCTTTGCAAAAAACCAAGCTATCATCCGCGAAGAGAAGGTGAGACACATGAAGGTCCCGGAACCGGACTCCAGAAATCGCTCCAGAATCCTCGCTCGCACGAAAGAGGCTCGAGAGACCCTCAGAGCAGAAGAGGAAAAGGAAAGGAGAGAGAGGGTCCCCCTGGCGGAGGCCTCTGAGGGGAGTCACACTGCCTCGGATGGAGCCGTTGATGTTGAAAGCGAATCTGACTGAGGTAACGCATCTCATGATAAGGTGCACCCATCGCGTGCTGTATCCCAGTCTCAGCATCATCGACTCCAGGTAGGCCCACTCAACCCTGTCGAAGGCCTTCGCCATGTCAAGCTTGAGAGACGCACACTTTCCATTTCCGAAGCGTTTCCGCTTCATCGTGTGGAGAGCCTCGAAACCAACCATGACATTATCGAAGATCAGTCTACCACCAACGAAAGCGCTCTGGGACTCAGAGATAGCATCGTGCATAGTAGTCTTAAGACGGTTGACCAAGCATTTGGCCACTATCTTATAGATCACATTGCACAGGCTGATCGGTCTGAAGTCACTGACCCGTCTCGGGTCCTCAACTTTGGGGATAAGGGTGACCACAGTATCATTAATGGTGGTCACCTCGTCCCCGTCGTTAAGAATCCCAAGGCAGGTCTTCAAGACCGATTCGCCTACTACGTCCCAATATCTCTGGTAGAAGATCGCGGGAAAGCCGTCACTTCCCGGGGCCTTGATAGCATCCATCGAGAAAAGCGCCTTTTTCACCTCCCCTGGCTCAAAAGGGCGCTCCAACTCGGCGTTCAAAGCCTCCGAGATCCTAGGCTGTACGCCCGCAGAAACTAACTCGATTCTCTGCGTAGAAGGCCTCGCAGAAGAGAAAATGTCTTCAAAGTAACCAGAGACGATCCTCTCTATCTCAGTGTCTCCACTGTGCCAATCCCCGTGATCGTCCTCCAGTCCTCTGATAGCGTTCCTCTTCTTCCTAGCCGAAGCCTTACGGTGAAAAAGCTTCGTGTTCTTATCCCCGCACCGCATCCAGGACACTCTGCTCCTCTGTCTCCAGTACTGCTCCTCCTTCTGAACTAAGGCGTCAAGCTGTCTCTCCTCCCGTCTGAAGGACTCCATACAGAAATCCGGGCTCGAACGACCCGCGAGCTCAACGATCATCTTCTGCTTCTCAATCCTGGCTCTGATCTCACTGTTCCTTTCTCCGCCCCAGCGGGAGAGGCTCCGTCTGCACTGATAGATCGCATCAGCTAAGCTCGGACTCTGGTCGTCACTCTGGCCCATCCCCCAAGCTCTACGTATCCGCTCGTCACACTCAGGCTCACCAATCCAAGACTCCTCAAAGAAGAAACGCCCCGGCCTCCTGCTCCGTCGGCGATCTCTGAAACCCGCCGTAAGCAAAAGAAGAGGTCTATGGTCCGATCTCCAGAACCTCAAGTGTCGAACAGTGGCCGAGGGGAAGAGATCACTCCACTCGTGGCAAGCAAGGCATCTGTCCAGGCGCTCCTCTATACTTCCTCTGCGCCAGGTGAAGGGGTCTCCCTCGAAACCTAAGTCATGGATGTCGCAATCCGAAATCATCTCTCTGAAAGCAGATAGCTGGCCGGGACCTCTGTCTCTACCTCCTCTAATCTCAGAGTTGGAGGCAACTTCGTTCATGTCGCCCCCAACTAACCAAGGGCCCGTGAAAGAGCTCCGGAGGCGACGAATAAGCTCCCAGGTATGTCTCCTCTGGGTGCTCACTGGATCTCCGTAGATCCCCGCAAATCTCCAACTCTCGCCTAACTCGTTAACCAAATCTCCCTCGATGCGATATCTCGAAAACGTCCCGAGTAGGAATCTCACTGGCTCTTTCCAAAGAAACATCAAACCTCCACTCCTACCAAGACAGTCCACCGTCATACAACCATCAAAACCCAGCAACACTCTCACCCTTTCAGCCCCCTCGCGCCGTAGTCTAGTCTCCGAAAGAAAAACAAAATCGAGACTATGATCACGAACGTGAGCAAGGAGGGCTGACCTCGTCCCGGGGTTACCCAACCCCTGGACGTTCCAAATAACGCCAATCATTGCGTTCGGCGGCCCTCGCTCTCGAGGGGCGCCGCTCTCTCATCAGTAACAGCTAAGGTCGAATCTAGTGAGCTAGAAACTTCCAAAGAACGAGTAACATGAACTACATCTCTCTTCCCTAGGTCGTGTGTGGCAGAAAGTAAGTCTCTATCCCATAGATCCGTAGTAACAGAAATAGGGTCCCTATCCCCTAGGGCTAGAGTAGCTGGAAAAAAGTCTCTATGTCCTGTATCAAACTGCAAAGAATGAGAATGATGGGTGATATGTGATCTTACCGAAGGGTCCGTCGAGGCGGGGAGGGGGAAGCTCGAAGTCCTAGGAGGGAGACCCCCTGAGAGGCGCGCCATTTTCTTCGGGTGTCCCGCTCTGCCCAGATCGGTCTCTAAGTTATCATGGACACCGTGGGAATCCTCAATGGATCTCTCAGGGACACCATTTGTCTCGCCACCGGCCTCGATGAGACGCGCCATTCTCTTCACACTTCCAACTCTAAGCCGGTCGTTGGGTTTTCTTTTCCCAGCTCCTCCTTCGGCAATTCCCGTCGTTCCTAAGCTCGTGCCGCTGCCCGAAAGCCCTCTATCGCCACCACAGGGCCCCATCTCCTTTTTCCCCTCAACCTTGAAAGACCCATCAGCGATGGGCTTCTGAAAAGAAAGGCCCAAAGTCTTTTGTTGAGTGAGCCCATGATTGAATCTGGCCCCATTAGCAATCTGGACCTGGCCCACCACGGTTTGAGGAAGGGGATTTGGCGTGGGTCCCTCCTGAAAACCATTATCCTCAGCTTTTAGCGTGGACTCTCCAGTGGCAGAGGGAAAACCGAAGCCATTCCCTTAGCCTCGCGCCCCACGCCAGCAGACCTGCTCCCACCTGTATTAGCCGAAAAAACAGGGGCTTCACCAACTTTCCCCTCAACTAAGGGAAAGCCTTCCCCCAGATCCGGATTTACCCAGATTTTGTCATGCCAAAATGGTGACGAGCGAACAACTCCCACCTCCACCAACGGTCTGAATTCAGCACCTCCAGTCGTGGGCCCACAGTCAGAATCGTCCGGAGCTTCCGGTCTTGGGCTTGGCGTCAGAAGCAGCGTCGCCGGCGTGGTCGTCTTCTCCACGTTCTGAGGCTTCAACGGCGCCGTGGTCTTCTGGGTCGGCACCGATTTCGACATCAGAGGCTTCGACGGTGCCGTGGTCTTCTGGGTCGGCTCCGAATTCGGCATCTGAGGCTTCGACGACGCCGTGGACTTCTGGGTCGGCACAGATCTCGGCATCTGAGGCTTCGACGGCTCCGAGGTTGTACTCGCCGTGGTCTTCTGGGACGGCACAGATCTCTGCACCTGTGGCGTCGTCTCCGGCGTGGACGCCCCCACCTGGGTCCTCACCGAGCTTAGCGGCGGTGGCTCCATCTCCGACGACGTGGGCTCCTTCCCCGGGTTCTTCTTCGGGTCAGGCGCGTGTGGCTCTGGCGCGTGGGACTTCGTCAATGGCGGTGTCTCCAACTCCCGGTTCATCTCCGTTGTCGGTGGATGGGTCTTCGTCGCCGACGAGCTGTTCTCCTTCGGCCGCCCCCTTCTTCGTCGGGGAATGAGGTTCCCCTTACCCGACTTGGAAGAGGAGTGTTTGGTACCCGAGCTCCCCATCTCGAACTCCATCTCAGCGGCGCCACGATTCTCCGAGTTTCCCGGTTGATTGAAGTCGCCACTGTCACTCTGATTGCTTTGATTAGTTTCCATCGCAGGAGACGTAGCCATGGCTTTAGCCGGAGTAGTTTCCGGACCCGCCCAACCTTTTCCCACCGACGAGCCAGAGCCTTTAAAGACTCTAATTCCCCCGACATCGGTTCTGATGGGCGCCTCCCCCCGCAGCCACGCACCAAAATTCAGAACACCCGACTCGCCGGCAATGTTCACCTTACTCGAGCACTCCGGGAATCCGTGGCCGAGGCTACCACACGAATAGCAAAAATCAGGTAATTTTTCAAACTTGAACGCAACCCAGGTTTTTTCAGAACCAAGCATAATGTGGATCCCCTTAGACAGAGGCTTCCCGATGTCGATCGCCACTCGGACCCGAATAAAGTCGTCGTAAATCCGGTTCTCCCTGTCTTTATCAACCTTCAGGACACGTCCTAGGCGTTTTCCGATCATTTCTCCCATCGTCGCCGACCGATACTTCTCCGGAACGCCGTGCAATTGAATCCAAAACTCCACATATCTAAACTCGTCATTACCTTCTCCTCCCAGACCCGGGTCACGCAGAACCACCAAGGACTTGTCAAACGTCCAAGGCCCAAGGTCCCAGACCCGTTTCTTGTCCGAATCGAGTTCGAACCTAAAGCAAAAGCCTCCCCCGTCGTGGTCGGAAATCTACGAACCCCATATAGTTTCTATTTCTATTTCTATTAGTATAGTTTCTATTTCTATTAGTAAAATCTACGAAATCCCATTCGATTTCTATTAATATCATTAATGTTTCTTAAATTCTATTGATAGCTATTCATTTCATATGTTATTAATCTGGGTGTGGTGCTCTTACAAACCCCATATAATTTACAGTGTGTTTTGTCTCTCTCCAAGTTCTATGTTAACAATAGGCTTAGTGTGGTTGTTTTCCCATGATTAAGTAGTTTTTGAGATTTATTTTCCTAATTCTCTTTCATGAACACACACCCTCTTGTCCACCAAACTGCCTATACTTTCCTAACAAACACAATATATGAACATCTGCTTAATTTGAAGCTAAGAAAAATTCAGGTCTCACACCCACACATTCATAGAGAGAAAGAGATAGGCCAGCTCAGAATCATATGGAAACAGATATGTTTCCTAATTTCAAGGCCAGTTGTGATGAAATACTATAATTTGGTCTCTTGTGGCTATAGCCTTTTTTTTTTATTAAAAGCGTGTATGAATTAATGAAATGAATAAAGCATCCAAGTAGTAGCTTTGGTCAACTTATTGTCTGCTACAAACCGACCGTCAGTGAAACCATTGTATGTCCAATTTATTTAGAGGGACACTATACAATAGATAAGATACCAAAAAAATGAAATGCTTGTAAGTAACATTTTTGTATTTTAAAAAAATGAGATAAAGAGTACTTAAAAACGTAAATCGGACCGGACCACATACAAGTTTTTTTTTTTTTTTTTTTTTTTTTTTGTCAATTTAAAATGAATTTTCTCTAATTTGATCCGATTGTTTCAATTTTTAAACAGGTCTGAAACAATCTTACCCAATTTCAAAAGTGCAGAATGTGGTCCAAACTGTAACACATGGATTTATAATACTAATGCATATAAACCTAATAATATGGGTTGATGATGTTTTTTTTAAGCTTGGGTTGATGATGTTAATCAATATATAGAATTTATATGTTAAATTTTGATAAATTATACTAATTAAGCTATTTAAAATGTTAGAATTTCATTTTATCCAGCGTTTCATATTTTATAACCAACTAGTCATTTAAAACGTTTCGTACTTTTAAATGTTTCATAATCGGTTAGTTGGCCAAATATTCAGTCTTTTGACCAGTGGTCATATTTATTTTTGTGTTTGCGATTGAGAAATAAATTCAGATTAGATATTTTATATCAGTTAAGAGTTACTATATGAGTTATTACCATAATAAATATGAGTTATTTTCTTTTAATAGTTAAATGTGAAAATCGGCGGTAATTACACTAGGGTTATTCCTTTCAAATTTTGCTAGTTAATACAAATAGGTGGTTAATTTTTTTTTTTTAAATTAAAATGTTGGAAAAATTAAAATTTGAACATTTATTTTAATCAAAATTTCAACGTTTGAATTTGATTACTTTACTAAAGCGCCTATAATTTTTTATCCAATGTTTTTATTCTCATGTTAATGTGTTAAAAAAAAGGAATAAATCCCATTTTTACCCCTTGGGCTCGTACCTTCGTTACATTTCGCCCCCTAGACTCGAAAATATTGCATAACTCAACTCAAAACTCAGATACATGTTACAAGGTCCCACTTCCGTCAGTATTTGGACGTTAAGTTATCATGTATTGATGACGTGACATGATTTTAAACGGTATAATAGTATTTTTGGTTATTCTAAATACTTTTAATATTTAAAATTGTTTATCAAATTGTTATTATATCAGTTCGTGTCACGCCCAGGAGAAGAAACATAGGAAAAAGAAAAAAAAAATGAGGACGAGGAAGAAGAGGGGTCGGAGAAGGAAGCAAACTCATTCACTTCACGCGATTTCCAGCGTTTCTCTTATTCTCCGGCGTGAATTCTCGGCCTCCCTCATTTTCTCGCGAGTTCTCTCTTTCTTCTTCTTGATTTCGCTCAGCCCTCACCCACGCTATCTCTCCTGCTCACTCTCTCTGTCATTCTCTTCTTCTTTCCTTCTCGCTCATCTTTTTCTTCTTCTTTTTTTCTTCGGTCGTGGTTCTTTCTTCATTCTCTTCTGCGTTTTTTTTTTCTTTTTCCTATGTTTCTTCTCCGGGGCGTGACAGTTCGATTTTGATTGTTCATCAAAGCTTCGCCGTGAATCCATGGACGGAGGGAAGTGATTTTCACCTGATATCTTCCGTGATTCACACAGCTAGGTAAAAACCCATGGAAATCCCTGTTTTTCCTTCGTAAATTAGAGTTTTCTTATTTCAAATTTGGGGCTTTTGCTTCTATGTTGATTCTGCGATTTACTGTATTTACTTGAGTCTGGATTTTGCTCGAATTTGTGGAAATTGTGAGAAAGGAAATCAACTCGATGAAAATAAAGCCCCGATTCCAAAATTCAAACTAACATATAAACTCACAGACATTCGGACCAAACACTGTTGGGCTCGGGTTCTATTTGATTCCGTGAGATGGAATTGTAATATCTTCGGACGTCGACTTAGGTGGCGAGTCACGCTCAGAAGTACTTTCTCTGGAGAAGTAACAACAATCACCAACGACGCAGATCTAGTTTCTTCGGTGAATAAGAGCAGAGCTTGGATTGCTATTGGTATTGCGATTTGGGGCTTTCTTTGTGTTTTCAGATGGGAAGCTCTGGAGAGGCGAACAATAAGGTCATCAATGCTTCGGTGGGAGGGTTGGTTCAAGAGAGAAGAAAAAGAAGAAGAAATGGAGGGGACATGCCTCGGAGAAGGAGAAAGAGAAGAAGAGAAGAGAAAGAAGAGTTTTTTTTTTAAAAAATTTATTATTATAAAAATAATAAAACGAGGGTATATTGATAACTGCACATATTTTAAATCTCACGTGATTAAAAACGTGACATTTAACGTTCGAAATTAGACAGAAGTGGCAACGTGTAATAACGCTATTAGTTAAGAGATTCTCAATGCAACATTATCGAGTAGATGAGGCGAAATGTAACCGAGGTACGAGTCCATGGGGTAAAAATGAGATTTATTAAAAAAAAAGCAATATTGTTGAAAATGACTTGTACTGATTTGAGTTATTTTCTTAACGGATATTTTCTTAAACAATTGGGTCCGCACTCGATTTTTGCAAATCATTTTAAATAATTTAGAGTTTGATTTGAGAACATATCAGACTCTACACACCCCTTAGTAGGGTACTACTAACTACATCTTAAATAGAGTCGGAAACTATTCATGTTCCATTACATTTAGAAATAGTATTAATTCAAAACCAACAAAAAAGAATAATGAAAGTAGAAAAAAGGGGTATGGAAACAACCACTGATTCTAATAACTATAATTAAATTGATAATTTTTCTCAAATAACTCGATTAATAGACAAAAATTATTTAGACAAAGTAATCAATTTAATTGTAACTAATATAATCAATGACTAATTAATTATAATTAAATAAACGTTGACTATCATGCAAACTTAAAGTTTTTATATGGTTATATAACCATAAAATCATTATATATATACTTGAAGACCAAATGTTATTGACATATTGTGAAGGAAAATTTCTTCTGCTCTCTCTTTTTTTTTTTTCTTTTCCTTTTAATTGATTTTCAATACTTTAGCATATTTCTTTCCACCAAATATGGGAGACAGTGAGGAAAATGATTCGCCGAACTAGCTGGAGATAGATACTTTGCTTAATTTTTTTATTTTTATTTTTAATAAAGATAGATACTTTGCTTATAAGTCGGAAGGATTTTGAAAATTTCAAAAGGCAAGCGACTAATTTAAGTGGAAACAGCTGTGAAGTAGAAGCTAGCTAGTATATGAGTTATATACTATATAGTGTGACCCCTCAACTTTTAATTTGGATCTTCTTCTACCTTAGTGGTTTGCCATAAATTTATTTATATTAAAAGAACAAAAATAAAGAACAATAGTTTCAAATTTCAATCTTTTTCAAGCAAAATCACTCAACATTACGTGCACTTTTTTACTTTAATTTGACTCTTTTATTTCAATATGCGTGGCCCTTCAAATTTTAAACATTTTAGATAGCGACATTGATTTATTGAATTGGTATTTTAATGGCACATCGTATACATGTAGTGTAGAAGATCTTATGCAAAAACAAAGGAAATCTATACAATTTTTTGCTTCTTATCTTTTTTCTAACATCAAGAAAATAACTAACATAAGTCATCCTCTCTGTATCGGCGTAAGAGCCTTGAGTAGGTTTTTGGGTGGGACTAATTTGAAGAAAAAAAAAGTAATAGACTAATATACAGAAAAAAAAACTTTGAACTACAAAGTTAAAATTACATAACTACTTTTAAATATATAAATAATTTTCTAATTATCTCGTGTTTGAAATAATTTTTGAAATACCTCACGAATTTAAAATATTCATAAAAACATATAATTGTGTTTATACCGAATACTTACTACATTAACTTAAACTATAATTTGTTTTCGAAAATACTATTTCATCTTTATCGTCAGCGAGTTTGAAAATGATTTTATTTTTCAAAAGATTGAAATCAAGGCATAATATAAAATTTACAAAGAGAGCAGAACATTCTATACAAGAATGAGAAGCAAGTTATTACAAGAAATTTTTTTAAAAAAAAAATAGATAATTACCAGAATATTATATATATATATATATATATATATATATATATATATATATATATAGCCGGCCCTGACCTAAGGCGGGCAAGGTTTGTGCCTTGGGTCCCCAATTGGGTTGGGCAAATTAAAAAAAATTTATTTTATATTTTTGTCTATTTTTAAGAAAATTTACATTTTTTTACCTTAAAAATTTATATTTTTTGCTCATTTTCTAAAAAATTTATATTTTTTACCTTGAAAATTTAAATTTTTATTAGTATTATAGGACCCCAAAATATTGAATCACCTAGAATCCCCGATGAGTTTGGGCCGACCCTGTATATATATATGTATGCAGGTTCGGAGGTCGTTTGTGCTCCGTCCATGTATGTATCTATATCATTTTTTTTCTTTATTTCCCTTGTCTATTTGTGACTCATATATATTTAACGATCGACATAGTTAGACACAATTTTATGTTTTTTTTTTTTTTTTTTTTTTTGCTAGAAAGACACAATTTTATGATTGGCGAGGGTTGTGCCTCTTTTCATACACACATTACATGCACTGAAGAAGAAAACGAGACGCGTCGATAAAGAGGATACGCCGTAGGTAGAGTGCCACGTGTCACAATGTAGAAAAAGGAGCCGTTTGAAAGTAAATGAAAACGGTCGTCGTCATGTTCCAGATCCGTTATCAACGGTCGCTTAAAGCAAAAGAAAAAAAAAAAAAAAACAATCAACACAACCACTCCTCTCTCTCTCTCTCTCGCTCTCTCAAATATAAAAACACAAGACACACCAAACCGCAATTATAACAACGCGTTTTTGTGAGCCTGCAATCAAATAAACAACAGCAACAACAACAATAATAGTATACGCGTGGAAAAATATATTAATCCCAAGTTGTAGTATCAGCAGCACTATATATAAAGAGAGATCAGAGAGAGGAAAAGAGAGAGAGAGATCGATGGCTTTGGAGATGGATCAGAGGGAAGTGAGGCGGGTTTTCGAGATGTTCGACCGGAACGGAGACGGTCGGATAACGAAGGAGGAGCTGAGTCAGTCTCTGGAGAGGCTCGGAATGTCTGTGCCGGAAAAGGACCTCTCTCTCCTCCTCCGATCAGTCGACGCCAACGGCGACGGCTGCGTCGACGCCGACGAGTTCGCCGAGCTCTACCGCTCCATCTCCGGCGACCACCACTCTTCCTCCGACGATGCCGACGTGGACGCGGACATGAGGGAGGCTTTCAAGGTGTTCGACGCCAACGGCGACGGGTTCATCAGCGAGGACGAGCTCAGGGCGGTGCTGACCTCGCTGGGCCTCCCTCACGGCGGATCTCGGGAGGAGTGCCGGCGGATGATCGACAGAGTCGACGCCGACGGAGACGGACGTGTCAACTTCGACGAGTTTCGCCATATGATGAAACCCTCCTCTGTCCCTTCTTCTTCTTCATCTTCTTCTTCTGCTCCGTTGGTCTCTTCTACCACCACTTAGTCATGACTCTAGATTTAAATTATATTCATTGTTGATTTTTTTTTTTTTTTTTAATTGTTGTTGTGTGTGTGTGTGACTTTGAGTGTACATAGTCTTTTGTTGATTTATTTCATTTGTATTTTCTTTATTGATTATTATTATTCTTCTGATTTTTGTACTGATTAATTTTGAATGTTGATGATGGTTATTATTGCAATGCCTGGATTCGCTTTTCGGAGTAGTTCTTTAGAGAGAGAGAGAGAGTCAACGAAGAACATGTGTATAAATTTCTTCTAAAATATTTCACCCACTATTCTACAACACCTGTAAAATTACAATCAATTTCAAGCCACCATGAGAATTGAACCAAATGCTCTGTCTAACAAACCTAAATAATGCTCAAAAATATTAAATTTGTTTAGATCTCGCAAATGTGGACTTATTAATACAAGTATTGTAGAGAGTGAAAATTGAAGGACTAACCACCTTGAAATTATAAACATGTTGCTTCAATGGATCTGATAATGAATTTGAATTATAATTGATATGGTTCAAATATCAAATCTTGTTTTAATACACGTCCAAAACCCCACCGGTAGGGCCATTTTCTGCTCCAAATAAATGGGAAGCCGCCATGTAAGATTTGTTGACAAGTAAAATTAGTACAATAATTATCACACGAAGTACAACTTGGTACCGAGAACGCAGTCCCGATAATTCCAAATAGTTAGGCGAGACTTTCTCTAAGTACAGACTAATATAGTAAAAGAGAGTAAGTAAACAAGGGTGCTGAACGATATGTGAAGCTTTGGACTTTATGTTTTGTGCGTGAAAAATGAAGTGTCTTTCTTAAGGGAGCTCCTCTTCTATTTATAGACGTTTTGAGTCGAGTACGTGGGGTGATCAGTCTCACGTCCTTGACAGTTATCACACAATCGCTCCCAGAACGTGTGTTGTGGGTGGTTATTCCTCGTGTGCTCGGCATAACCATCTAGGTGAGCGTTTTGCTTTAATTGTTTTTTTATTATGTACATGTGTTTGCTTTGTCTTGACTAGTCTTTGACTTACCATCTTCTTTTCTATTCAAAGTTCTGCTTGATAGAGTTCGTTCTTGACTTATGAATGGGTCGTTCCTTAAACTTCAAGAGTTCTCGGGCCTATTTGACTCGAACTAAGTGCTAGATATCTTATGTTCTCGGACCGTCCGAGTACCTTCTTGGACTCTGCAAATCATATGAGTAACAATATTAAATAGAATTAATTACAAATTTAGCCCCTCAACTTTGTTACTTGTAACGAGTTGGTCCTCAAACTAAATAACCTGCAGCGTTGCTCCCTCATCATTGTGACTGACTCACTTTGACCCCTTCTGTTAATATTGTCGTCAATTTAAGCGGTCTTAGACCACGTGGCTTTCACGTGTTGGGCAAATTTGGAAGATGGCTTGTTTTGCCCTTCTTTATTTTGTTATATGTATGTACGGGTGAAAAGAAAAGAAACGAAATCGCGAAATGTTGGAGAAAATCCCCAAATCGAAGAGCTAGGGCTGAAGAAATAATAAGATGACGATTCATGGAATCTAGGGCTGTATTGTTTTCTTTTTGAGTGTCGAGTTGAAGGTAGATGGAATCTAGTCGTACATCGTCTTCGCGAAGAAAATCTTGCACAGAAGTCAACAACGTCGGTGAATCGACGAGCATTCGGCGACGAGCTCCGGCGTGTTTCTGCAGGCTTAATGGGGTCGAACGCACGTCATGGACGACGGAAAATCTGGATCGAAGATTTTATGGCTGCCCTGAGTATAAGGTGCGTGTTTGTTTCCAATTTACAGGTTTTCAATTTTTTACATAGCGTTTTAACATTTTTGAGATTTACCATAATAAAGCGATGCCAGGATGTGGATTTCATGAGTGGCTTGACCCCCCAATGTGCCCAAGATCAACGATGATAATTCTCGGACTGTTGAAAAGGATTAATGCATTTGAGAGGACGATGCCGGAATCAGTAGCCGAAGAATTACACGACCACCAACCCACTGTAGTAAAGGAATCAAAAGATCTCAGACAAATTAAGTTGATGATATGGCTTGTATTATTTATTGTTGTTGTACTGTTGTTCAAGTAATTGATGATGCTGGTTTTGTAATTTGAGACTTGGTATGACCTTGTAGGTAATTACTGTGTGCGAGTTTCTAGTCTTTGTTTTGGTGTTTTGATTCAGGGCTAAAACCAACAAACTGTGTATGTTGGGTGTTTTGTACGGCTGTGATGGTTGGTGTTTTGTACTGGCTAATTGAAATGTTACAGATTTGTTCAAATATAATGGAAAGACATGAGTTAATGCCATGGATAAACTGAGTTGTTCAAATATCATGGAAAGACATAATTGAAATGTTACGGATTTGCTCATGAGTTTAGCTCATGCCCTGGCTAAACTGGCACTGGAGGCTGATCCCTGGGCTTTCACCATGTTTAAAAAAAAAACAAAAAAGAAGTGTTACAGATTTGCACATTGTGCTCACAAAATCCGAAAATAAAATGGTCCAAATTTATAGTCAAAATAAGAGATGAGATGTGCTGATCTTATGTCATGAGTGTAGCCAATAAACCAAAAATACATAATGTATGTAGCCAATAAATGTCATCAAGAGTTTGTCTAGTTTTTCTCATAATGTTTTAGGCTTTTTTTTTTTAACAAAATTACAGACTTGTACATAAACAAATCCTTAAACCAAAAGAGTGACAACACGAGGACACAAAACAGGCTTGAACTTAGTCCTGTCGAAAACATCTACATGTCTCTGAATAAACCCCGCGGTTGCATCAGATCCTGTCTCGTGGTGTGAGTCCTGAATCTCGGGCTTCTCTGTACAATTCAAATTACAAAGGAATGAGAAAAAAAAAAGAAGTTGAAACAGGAATGAGAAAAAAAAAAGAAATTCAAACAAGAATGAGTATTTTTTACCCTCAATGGGTGTGTGTCTTGAGTTGGTGGTTTTGTAGCTTGAGTCGAAGGCTGTGATGGCTGAGGTGGCTGTGTAGCTTGACTCGGAGGCTGTGATGGTTGAGATGGTTGTGTAGCTTGACTCGGAGGCTGTGATGGTTGAGGTGGCTGTGTAGTCCTTGCGTTTGCTCTTCCATGCCTCTGTGGCACTCAATAAATGTCATATTTGTTATGTACACTCAATAAAGACAGGAAAAATGGTGCAGTGCAGTGTTAAAAATTACTCGTGATTCTTGCTCCCGCCTGAAACAAGTTTTGATGTTGTGGCCCACTTTGCCACACTGTGAGCACCGTGACATGACATATTTTCGTGTCATCTTTATAGCCTGCCTTGGAACTACGTCATCATGAGCGAGTCGTCGGAGCTTCTTTGGTCTTCCCGGTTTGGCTCGGTCTGGTGGAATGGACATAGGGGTCAGTCCTGTTCGTGGCCATTGTTCTAACGGATTAATAGGACTTATCCCGTGCACATATGTTTGTTGGTAACAAGGCTTCTTGTACCACATTGAGACATACTTCAAAGGATCGTCGTGTTTGTGCCAAATGCAACTTATTGCATGAGAGCACGGTATTCCTGCAAAGAGTATGACATGTTCAGTAAAGTCTAGTAAAAAGACATGAAAGATTATAACTACGATATTACCTGAAAGATTCCATCTGTTACATGAGCATGTGTGTTGTGACAAATTAACAGCGTACATTGAACCGAACATGTTGGAGACTTGGTAATCGGATCCGCTGGC